>NC_025999.2:46958158-47196515 GCF_000442705.2 Elaeis guineensis
TTTACATGATATTAAATCAAAAATTAAAATATAAAGAACAAGAACTACATGTTGATCATATCAACATGTTTCTATACTATATCTAATATATGTAAAATATAATAGATCAGATCTATTACCTTGTAAGTTAGATGTTCTAACTTTGCTGATCCAGGCTTGAGGATGATGTTGTGAGCCACACATGCATCCGACCTCTAGGAGTCATCACACGAGCCCAGGAATCATGATCAGAGAAGTCCCTAGTCCAGAAAATCAGCACAGTATGCTAGTACTGCGCTGATCCTTCTTCGATGGTCGATCAGATACCTCTTTCTTCTTGATTTGAACTCTTCAAAGATGAGAAGTAGAAGAAAGAGTTTTAGATCTAAGACACTCTCAGAAAACTCAAGATGGAGGAAGGAAAGAGGTGAACACAGCAACCCTAGAAGAAGACCCCCTTCTTCTTCTCTTTGCTCTCACCTAGACACCTAGTCTTGTGTCTATTGTATCTCCACACCCAACTTTCTTTCTCCCTAATTTTTGCATGCCCCAAAGGTATCTCATTTCTTTATTTTTTATAAAATTTTATGAAGAAATTTGTTTTGAATAGAGAGATATGATAGAGTTCTTATCTAGGTCAAATACCTAGTCAAGGATTATCCAAACATGGCAAGACAAGGGCACCCAACTCTTCGGTGCCTCTCTTTCTTTTTGTGCATGGACCACCAGCAAAGGGTGCATATTATATGCCATAAAATTTATAAAAATCTCAAAAAAATTGGATAAAATCAGTGCCATAAGGAAAGAGTTTTATTTTCCTAAAACCCTATCTCCTAGAATTTGAAATCCAAACTAATTCCTACTTTGACTTGATCCACAACCACTTCCCATGTAAGAGAGAAAGAGAGAAAAGTTTTGAGAATATGTGAAGACCTAGGAGAAGTTTTATCACACAAAATAAGAGAGAGTGGGCGTGGGATAAGAGAGAGTGGGCGTGGGGGCTAAATTGGCACAAGGTGGAATCTAGTCTTACTAGGATTCAATCTATGTCTTGTTCCAATCTGGTTTCTCAAACTAAATCAAACCAAAACCAAATAAACCCAACTAAAATAAGAATTAACCCAATTAAGAATCTAATTTAATCATATTAAATTAGATTTAAATCTAATTTAATTTCGAATCGAATTAGAAATTAGGTTGACCCAAGTCCTAATTAAACTAGGATTAGTTTTTTCTTGCACTTGGCTTATTTAATAAACCAATTGGACTTAATCAAATCAAGTCCAAACTAAATCTAATTAAATCATATTCAATTAGACTTAATCTCATCCCATTGGCTTAATCAAATTAAGCCAATTATATCAAATTGCTAATCGATCCTCCTGCAAAACTGCACTAGGTTAAATGTCAATCGTATTGATCGTTTAACCCTAGAACGATTCGTTAATCGTTGATCAACTATTCGATTGGATCGTGAATCTAATGTATATGACCTCATAGGTTCAAACCTAAATTGATAGCATAGAATAAATTTTGCACCAATCGAAGTGATCATCTAGCAATGGTACCCGACGGTTGGATAGGTCGAATGTGTAGAACGATATCCTTAGAATCCATGCGGGTATAGTTTCCATATAATTCATCTCCTTGACCAAATGCTCATAGGACACCTCAAAATTTAACTGTCTACTCTGATCAGGTTGTCCACATTATATTTAAAATATCAAATCATCTGATAGATTATCCTGACCAAGATTTGCTCAATTGAAATACAGGACTCATTCTTCTCCAACTCTTGGAGTGGTCAATCCCATCTTGATCATACTCGACTTCGTAAGTACTTGACTATCCCCAGAAGCCTTCCATCACTGAATTAGAAATTTAGTTAGTCCAGTACCAAAGCACAGTGAGTTGCTTGCAAGTTACTGAGGCGATCTCAGGTCTAAGGGATACTTATACCTATATCCCATCAGAGACATTCTCGAAAGTAGAATACTCTGGAGTTGATCACGTTCAATGATGATGTATCCTTACATCTCATCTGTATGTCATACTAGTATCTCCACACTCCTTGATTAAGAGGACAACCAACCCATATGGCCTACAGTGATCTATGCTCGATAGAAGCTGTCGTCCTTATTAACAGCCTATCATTTGGTCGTGAACAGTTTTAAAGATTAATCATAAATCCTCTCTTTATCAAATCTAAATAGTCCTAAGGACTTCATCAAAACAACAGAGTTCATTAGAAGATAAAACTTATGATGAAAATACCAAAAATATATTTATTTATTAACAAATCAATTACAATACAAGGTTGCTCAACCGTCAACAGCTTGACGATTGACTTTTGGGACATATTTCTCAACACGGGAGATCCTGCTAGTTCTACGAGGTGGTAGAGGAATATCAACTACTGATTTATGGACTATGGGTTCCTGAGGATCTATAGCTTTAGGCTCTTCAGAGACTTTCTCTTCGAGCTCCACTAACCTTCCACTGCTGCATCCTGGATAAACTATTTTTCTAGAAATATGATATTTTGACTCACAATCACATTGTGATCTTGGGAAAGTAGAAGTAGTATCCATGGATCTTTTGATACCCTATAAGTGAGCTATAATAGATCTATCCTCTAACTTATTCGCCATTTGTCTCTTAGCATGGGCCGACATTCCCAAGTCTTGAATAATCCAAATCGGCTTCTTACCGAACCATATCTCATATAGTATGTAGAACAGACTTTGATGGAACCTATTCAACAAGTGAATGACAGTTAACAAGGCATGTCGCTAAAAAAATAAGGATAGATCAGTGAAGCTCATCATGGATCGGACCATATCCAATAGGGTCTATTTTGGATACTCCGTGGAGCTGAGGCGTTCCAGGAGATCCACTGAGAGACTATGCCATTGTCATTAAGATATCCTAAAAATTTTTGACTAAGGTATTCTCTCTTCGATCAGATCGAAGAACCTTAACAGTTTGTCTGTCTGCTTTTCTACTTCATGCCTGAATTCTTGAACTTTTCAAAAGCCTTAGACTGTGTCTCATGAGATACACATACCCATACTAGATAGATTATCAGTAAAGGTAATGAAGTAGGTATAACTGTTGGGTTTCAATGGTATAATGAAATGGTTAGGTGTTTAAAATTTTCATTCAAAACATCCGATGTATGAAAATCCCAATGCCAGAAACCCTTGACTATAATAATCAAAGTACAATAAATATAAATTAGATAAGAAGAATATCTGTAGTGCTAATCCTAATTTTACAAGATGTCCAAGTGTCCGTCCTCAATGGTGATCCACACGAAAATTGAACCAAGGACAGCGCTCCTTCTTCACCTTGCTTCAAGAGTTCTAGCCCCTAAAACTCAACCAGCCACCAATTGATCAGATCTTCCTCCAGACCTGAGTCTGAATCTTTCTGAACTATCCATGAACTTGACCACCTTTTTTAAACCTCTTAAACCCTTAGAGCTATTAGGATTAGGCTTGTCTTAAAAGAACAAGCTTTGTCCTAAAACCTAGAGTTGTAAGAGAGGGAGAGAGGGAGTGGATAGGAAATGTAAGAATTGAATGATCACCCATTTGCTATCTCTATTTATAGTACCAGATGGGACACTAATAGAGAAGGCATCTCATCTGGAAAGGTATATCAAGTCCTCGTATACTTATCTGAGAGTCTTAAACAGAAGGACTCTTCAGGGGCTGATACGTCGATTCCTGCCTTCTCATGCATGCATGCCCAGAATGAGATCTTTTTGCATCTCTTCACACATCAGATTAGTATGAAATTTTTTCACATAAACCTTATTCAAATAGAAAGGACATCACCAAATGAACATTATTTGGATAAGATTCATATGTCAGAAGGACTCTTCACCGAAGAGACACGCGAGCACCTTCTCCCTATCACGCGTGCGCACACCCAGAAAAGGGTGTGAAAAGCAACCTTTCTTATCTGATAATTTTTAGATTTTTATCATATGATCAAAACTTAAAACTAATCCTTATCAAAAAATTATAGATAAAAAGTCACTTAAGTCTCCCTAAATAGAAGGAGTCTTCACATCCCTTCGCGCATCTAGAAAAACCTATCATGCATGCAATATGTTTCGAGCAATTTTTTCATGCACAATCTGATAGATTTTTCATACCTCAAAGATGTGCTAGATGGATCATCATCTAATCTACTTGTCATAAAAAAATAGAGGCTCAAAATAGAAGGATTCTTAGTCCTTCTTTACACCACAAATAAAATGCACATGCATTCTGCATATTAGCACCAAGAGTCCTTCTTAAGTTGGACTCTTAGTTATTTGGCGTGTCACCAGATATGATGCCTCTTTTTGGCTACTTCTAAGTGCTTGACCTGACCCAAATGCCCACCAAATTGGGCTAGCAAATGAGTAAGGCATGAGATCAAATTGATCTCTAAAAGAGCTAGGGATTCCACATGTGCTAGTATGCTTACCGAAACCCGATTGAATCCAAAATTCTAATCAACTTTTTTAAAAAGGATCCTTGGTCAATTTCCATATGTATGTGACCATTGGATTCTATATCTATCTAGTAGTAGGTCAAGTATAAGTTGACCTAATTTGATTAGAATTTAATCTAACTAATTTAGGTCCAATCGAGCTAACCCGATTTCAGTAATTAGAACTCTTTCTAATTGGTGTTCGAATTAAACTCTTTAATTCAATCAAAAATCTATAAGTTAAGATTGACGTCTAACAATATATCATGACTATCTAGAAGATGTAAAAATTTGATGAAAATATCAAATATGCCTTCAGTGGCAAGTTACCGTGTAATATAATCCTTCGATCATCCCAGCACCCTGAATATGTTCATGAGTACAGAATCATGCCAAACTCAAACACATATTCATATCCATTCTCAATTAACCAATGATGACTCCAATGAAGAAGTATTAAAAACTCTTTCTAATATTCTTCCTATTTTGGCCAAAAATTTTTTCTGAGTCATCTACGAATGAGAATACACAGGATGCGATCTCCTCTTACTAGGAGCGATCGATTCCATGTTGACCTACTCACAATCTTCGTACACACTCCTACCATATCCAAAATATCCTGTACATGTCTTAAGTCATGCTTGAGTATGAACCAAAATATGGATTTATGTGCACAAGATTTCATGATGATCTTATGTCTAAGGATCACTTGCACAACTCCCACTTAGAGAACCATCTTTGACATGCAAGTGAGGCTTCCATAAGATGTTCTTTTTCATCAGTCAATTCAGTGGACTCATTTCTCAAATGAACACCCACATCTTTGTATTAGTGTCCCATACAAGTGGCTAGTGAGATCTGCCACCCTTTACATCGAGCATACATAGGATGTGCTAGTCTATCTGGAACATTGATCTCTGATTCAATATTCCTATGATCAAGAATATTTAAGATTAGAGTTTTAGGATTTTAGGTCTCACTAGCATGACCCATTCATGTCTCCTAAAATTATTGCCCTAATCTTTGGGGTTCATCATAATCTTAGACATAATAAGATGCAGCTAATATGATGAATCAATACCTCAAATAATAAATATCATTTCATGAGTTGAAAAATTATAAAGAAAAGTTCCATCGCAACACACTTACAATTGGCTTATAGGACACTCTTCTTTCAATCTCCCACTTGCACTAAAATCAATCACCTTTGTATCTCATACAATCAAGATGGCGATCATTTAGCTGCTGTGGTATGGCCTTAGTGAATGGGTCTGCTATATTGTTCTTTCTGTCTACTCATTCAAGGACAATATTTTGTCTCTAATGAGATGGAAGCATCTGAGGATGTGCTTGGATCTATAATGAGACCTAGGTACCTTTGCTTGAATAATGGCCCAAGTGTTATCACGACATTGGTCCTTCATTCTCGAAAACTACTCCTAAATCTATGATGAACTTCTTCATCCAGACAGCTTCCTTAGTGACTTCACTAGCAGTGATGTACTCTACCTCAGTAGTTGAGTCAGCTACTGTTTGCTGCTTGAAACTCTTCCAACTCACTGTCCCATCATTTAGGATAAACACGTACCCTGATATTGACTTACTATCATCTAATCAGATTGAAAATTAGAATCTGTATATCCCTCTAGTTTCAACTCTGATCCTCCTCTATATATAAGAAAAACATCTTTAGTCCTTCTTAGGAACTTTAGAATATTTTTATAGCTTTCCAATGATCCTCCCTGTATCAGCCTGAAATTTCCTAGCTACACCCAAAGCATAAGCTACATCAGGCCTGGTACATAGCATGGCATATATAATTGATCCCACAGCCAAAGCATAAGGGATTTCACTCATCCTCTTTCTCTCTTCTGATGTCTTAGGACATATTTTCTTAGAGAGACGTATACCATGACTTATAGGTAGGTAACTTCTCTTACTAGCCTCTATATTAAACCTCTTTAATATGAGATCTATGCATCGTGACTAGGATAAGCCTAACATCCTTTTAGATCTATCTCTATAGATTTTTATACCCAGTATATAGGATGCTTCACCCAAGTCTTTCATGGAAAACTTATTTGATAGCCAAGTCTTGACCAATTGCATTATTGGGATATCATTCCCAATGAGCAGTATGTCATTGACATACAAAATCAAGAAGACAATAGCTCTCTCACTTGTCTTCTTATACACACTGGTTCATCCTTATTTTGATAAAGTCAAACTCTTTGACTGTCATATCAAATCGGATGTTCCAGCTCTTCGAAGCCTGCTTTATTCCATAGATGGATTTCTTTAGCTTGCATACTTGATTTGCCCTCCCACTTAAGATAAATTTCTCTGGCTGAGTCATATAGACTTCTTCCTCTAGATTACCATTGAGGAATGCGGTCTTGATATCCATCTGTCAGATCTCATAATCATAGTATGCTGCTATAGCAAGCAAAATGCTAATAGACTTGAGCATAGCCACTGGTGAGAAGATTTTATCATAGTCAATTCCTTACTTTTGTCTGAAACTCTTTGCCACCAACCTAGCTTTGTAAGTTTCTACTTGGCCATCTACTCCGATCTTCTTTTTGAAGACCCACTTGCACCCTATTGGGGTCACACTCTTAGGTGCATCAACTAAGGTACACACTTGGTTGGTGTACATCGAGTCCATCTCAAATTTCATGGCTTCCAGTCATTTGTCTGAGTCTACTCATGACAGCTTCTGAATAGGTCAGTGGATCATCATCTTGAATGATATTGATGGAATTATCATTCTCAATGATAAAATCATATCTCAGAGGTGCTTGACACACTCTATTTGATCTTCAGAGAGGAGGTGTGAATTATGGATGTACCTCATCTTTAGGTACTTCTGATTGAGGATCTTCTTGTGATCCAACCACTGATATTTCTAGATCGATTTGTAGATCATGAACTTCAGTAAGTTCAATATTCCTCCCACTGCCTCCTTCTTGGATGAATTCATTCTCCAAGAAAGTGGCGTGCCTACTAACAAATACTTTTTGATCAGTAGGGTGGTAGAAATAGTATCCATTAGTTTCCTTAGGATACCTACAAACCTATACTTGTCTGATCTAGCACTAAGCTTATGTCCAAAAATATTTTTGACATAAGCTGGACAGCCCCAAATCTTAAGATGTTTAAGATTAGGCTTCCTTCCTTCCATATCTCATATGGTGTGCTTGCAACAGACTTTGAAGGTACTCTGTTTAATATGTATGCGGCAGTCTCTAGGGCATATCCCAAAAAGATATTGGAGATCAGTGAAGCACATCATGGACGCACCATATCCATTAAAGTGCGATTCTTCCTTTCTGCTACACCATTTAACTGAGGTGTATAAGGAGTCCATTCAGAGAGAATACCTTTACTTTTAAGATGATCAAGAAATTCACTGGATAAGTATTCTCCTCCTCGATCAGATCGAAGAACCTTGATACTTTTTTCAGTTTGTTTCTCAACCATATTGATACTCCTTGAACTTATCAAAGGCTTCGATTTATGTTTCATAAGATACACATATCCGAACCTTGATAAATCATCTATAAAGGTAATAAAATAGGAGTATCCACCTCTAGCCTGAGTTATCATTGATCCACATACATCCGTATGTACTAGAGATAACAACTCACTTGCCCTCTCTCTATATCCAGAAAATGAAGTCTTGGTCATCTTACGCATGAGACAAGATTCACAAGTTCTGAATGATTCATAATCATACGGGTCAAAGAATTCCTCTTTGTATAACTTGTTTATCCTTGACTCACTAATATGACCAAGACAGCAATGCCAGAAATATATGATATTCACATCTTCTCTCTTTCTTTTCATATTTCTTTTTTATGAAAAATATTTTTATTGAGTGTAAGAATTAAAAAATTATTATCAATATAACCACTACCATAAAATTCATTAGAAAAGAAAATGGAGCATCCATTTCCCATTAACCTTATTTCATAACCTTGTTTTAATAACAAAGGTATAGAAATAATATTTTTAATGACCATTGGCATGTAATAACAGTCTTTCAATACTAAAATTTTACCTAAAAATAAATCAAGCATACAGGTTTCTACAGCTTTTGCGCTAATGGACTCTCCACTTGCACCATAAAGCTAGGTCACCTCTTTTCAGACCTTTGATATTCTGTAGTCGTTGTAATAAATTACAAATATGCAATCCACAGGCGGTATCTAATACCCAAGTATCTGAGTCTGAGCCACTCAATGAAAAATAGATTTAGATCATATACATACTTTTTGGTGCTATATTTGCACCCTGCTTCAAACTTGCAAGATTATTCTTACAATTATACTCCCAATGTCCAAACTTGTCACAAAATAAATAGCTAATATCCATATGAACATCTTTTGCCTTTTCATTATTATTGATAATCCCAAGATCAGAAATATCCAGAATATTGTAGTTCTTCTCCGATATGAACTTAACTTGCAAGTTCCTCAACCCATTCACATAGCTGGAATCGGTCAACATATTTTTATCTATAGTGTTATGTAGTAAAAAAAAGAAAGCTATAATGCAGATTTAAATCTACATAAATAAAGAATAATAGTATAAGCAAACCACTCAAGTTTGACATACATAACTAGTTAAGACTTTTTAAACTAGTTATGTCTCCCATTATTTTATCGAATACCATAGCCCTCTCCTATGGCAAACGAGAAATCCTAATCTAATTTCTTAATAGGGTTGAGACCCTAATTCCTCATTGAAGCCTTGTGGATATTTCAACAAACCTTAATAAGTTCAAAAGTAGGAAAACCTATCCAATTGTATCTCATGTAACTCTTAACATAAACTTTGCCTCAAAAAACACTCATAGCCTTGTGAATATCACAACAAACTATAGTGTTTTGTAGTTAAGTCAGATCCTTCATTTTCATACAGTCATATTTAAAAAATACTATCTTTGTGGATATCACAACAAAGCAACATATCCAAAATAACCGTAACGCATCTAATATGCACTAAGACAAATCCATATCAATCCTCATAGCAAGCCTTGCGGATATCACAATAAACCTACTATGATTTTTGATAGGATATTGACTAGACATGAAGGAAAGCATATATAGTGTTCAAAATACTGAGCTACCATCATTCAAGATTTGAACTAATCCAATTGGCTAGAAAAGATTGATGGGGGTCCCTCCGTTGCTTTTCTTAGATACCAATAAAATTGGCCAGGCCAGTAACGAAACTAATTAAATAACCACCATACTTGAAACACTCCTTAGACACCAATTAATTAATCAATTCAAAAAAATAGGTCAGCTACTGGTTCACAACACTATGACTTAATATAATTTTTATGAGAACTTTAATGGTCTCAAGTATATCTTAAATCAATCAATCATAATGATGCACAAAAATAGTTATATCTTAAAAATCATAACAACTAAACATAGCATCTAGTCATATCTCTAAGATATGAAAAATATAATCATACAATATGACTATAACTAGCATTTTAAGCATATCATATATGCATGAAGTTCTAATAACATGCATGAATACAAAATATCCTTTTCATAGTTCTTCTTTTTGGGACATCACAGTGGCACCCCCACACGCCATAAGAGTACCCTATTGAATAGGAAGAGAGGGTCTCTAAACCCTACTTGCTTTTATGACGGACAGTCTGGTGATGAATCTCAATTAAAGTACTAAGCTACTAAGAAAATTTTACACATACATCATGCATTTTATATTTAAAATATATCTCTAAGATATACTAGAATTTGGATGTTCAATCGGGTTCAATCCTTGAGCCGACTTGAACCAAACTAAAAATCCACACTTGATCACAATCAAGATAATAATTTAAAATTTGATTATATAGATCAAAATTGGCTCTGATACCACTGTTGAGTTTTGATGGTGCAATGGAAGGGTTAGGTATTTAAAATTTTCATTCAAAACACCCGATGCACCAAAAACCCTAATGCTCAGAAACCCTTGACTATAATAATCAAAGTACAATAAATATAAATTAGGATAAGAAGAATATATGCAGTGCTAATCCTAATTTTTATAAGGCATCCAAGTTTCCATCCTCCAATGATGATCCACATGGAAATTGAACCAAAGACAGTGCTCCTTCTTCACCTTGCTTCAAGAGTTCTAGCCCCTAGTGAAGGAAAAATTACCTTTTTCCTTTGCAGGATCTTCCAGATTTCATCAAATCTGGGATGAAATAATTTAAAAATTTTTATCCTATGCTATTTCAGATCTAATATATGTTAGATCTAATTTTATTATCTGATATTTAAAATCTAAAAATTAAATCTAAAAGTATGAGAAGTATAGACAAGTAATACCTCAAAGGTAATCTGATTACCCTGTAGATGATCTCAGCACAGTCTGAGGTTCTGATGTAGCCACGTAAGTGCCTGACCTCTACTGATATCCACTCAAGCAGAATCTGGAACATCTTCTCCTCACAAATCTACACTCCAAAAATCAGATCTCTATCTGATTTGGAAGGGCTTCAGAACTCCTTCTGAAGTTGGAACAGCAGCCTGTCGAAGATGTCCTACAGCCTTCCTATTCCAGGCATCACCACGCCTTGGATCTTTGCCAGATGGATGTCCAACTCTTTGGACATGAAGAGGGAAGAGAGGAGAGTAGGGAGGATATAGAGAAGAGAAGAGAATTCTCATTCTACCTAGGTATTGAGTAGAAACTTACAAACCCTAGGCACAGACAGGGATTTTATAGACCCTGTATACTGCGCAATGCCACATCATTCGACCAATCAAAAAATTCCAATAAATTTTGAAAAATTTTTGATTGATGGAGTGATGTCATCTGATCACATCAGATAAAAACTCCCATCCTCTCTCCTATGTTGGCACCAACTTTGGATAAGCACAAGCAAGGTGGCGCCAAAGAGTCCAGTTTATCAGGACTCTTTCATTCTTATCCATTTGGGGTGCCCCACTTTAATCCAATTGGTCTCACACCATAATCTGATTATGATACCTAATTTGATGTGGTTTAGGCATGTGGACACTCCATAAAAATTCTTCAATGAGCTCTCTTCAGTTTAAGACCCATATGTTAATATTTGACAGATGTCCTAAAATAAAATTGGCAGGTGACAGAAATTAGCAGGTGCTTGTCTTAAATTCATCTCATGAATTAAGATAAGCCTTTTCTGAGCTGGACAAGCTTCATTTAGACTGAGAGAAGCCTTCTCAAGGTTCTCTGGGTAAGTTAAATCACATTTGACTCAGTAGAGACAGAAAAGATAGAGATTTGAGAGACCTTTGCGTCATCCAAAAATTAGAGAGAAAGACCTTTGGGTCGTGGAGATATAAAAGATACAAGTTAGGGTGTCTAGAGAGAAAAACGTGAAGAAGAAGAGGGTCTTCTTCTAGGGTTTTTTGTTTTCATATCTTTCCTCCCTCCATCTTGAGTTTCTTGAGAGCATCTCAGATTTGAAACTCCTCTTTTTACTTTCCATCTTTGGAAGAGTCCAAATCAAGAAGAAGGAGGCACCTGATCAACCATCAAAGAAGGATCAGCGTAGTACTAGCATACTGTGCTGATTTCCTAAAGCAGGACTTCTGATCGAGATTCGTGGGCTCGTGTGGATGACTCCTAGAGGTCGGACGTGTGTGCGGCTTGCAACATCATCCTTAAGCCCGGATCAGCGAGGTTAGAGCATCTAACTTGCAAGGTAATAGATCTGATCTATTATTTAATACATACATTAGATGTGGTATAGAAACATGTTGATATGATCAACATGTAGTTCATGCTATATTTATATATTTTAATTTTTGATTTAATGCTATGTAATAATCATGTAATAGGATCTTTGATCTAGGGATTCTCTGCTTTTAGAAAATAATTTTGATTTATTTTAGTCTTCCGCTGTATGATCTTGAAAAAGTTTCAAGATCTAACCCTGAAACCCTAGATCAGGTTCCTTCAATAACCACTCTTGACTTACACATCAAATGGCCTACACACATCGGTGTGTACCAGGATGAGTAACTTGGTGGTCTTTTTTCTATATCCTACAAAGGGTAACTTGATCATCTTTCCTCAAAAGCAAGATTCACAAGCTGGATATGACTCTGGGTTAAGAGAGACAAGGATCTCATCCTTTTCCAATTTGTTTATTTTGTCCTCTCTAACATAGCTTAGTCTATGGTGCCATTAGTACTTTTAGTTAATCTTATCTCTGAGTCTCTTCTGGCCTACGACACTCACAATTTTCTCGTTTAGGTTCATATTCGCATCAACATGTAAGTGATAAAGACTGTCAATTAAAAGATCTTGTGCAACCAATTTATTTTGTAAATAAATAGAGCAAAAGTTTTTATTGAAATAAATTTCAAAATCTTCCTGTGCTAGTACAGACACGAAAATTAAATTTTGACTAGCTGTAGGAACATAATAATAGTCTTTCAAATCTAATTTAACACCAGACAGTAATCGAAGAGGGTAAGTGCCAATGGCCTCTACAGCAACCTTTGCTCTATTGCTGACCCGAAGGATCATGTTATCTTTCCTCAATCTCCTACTTTCTATCAGATCCTACATTGAGATACATATATGAGCACTTGAGCCAGAGTCTAATATCCAACTAGAAGTAGAAGAAATCGTAAGGTTAGATTCTATTACGAGCATACCTTCAGAAGGCTTGTCACCCTTTTTGGTCTTTAGACTCTCCAAATATTTAGGATAATTCCTCTTCCAGTGGCCTTCAGCATGATAGTGGAAACACTTTCTCCTTGCCATAGACGCCTTTGGACCATCCTTCTTTGGCTTGCTTTCTTTCTTCTGCTTCTTCATGGATTTAAGCTTTTTCCTTCCAATAGACTTTCTCTTGGAAGAAGAAGTCCACTCCACAACGAGAACAATGCCCCTTGAACTCTTCAAGGTACCTTCCATAGTGACCAACATATTGACGAGTTCGAGAATAGTGCAGTCAAGTTTGTTCATATAAAAATTCATAATGAATTGATTATATGAACTGGTAAGGGATTGAAGGATCAGATCTATCTGCAATTCTTTTTGTATTTTTAGCTTGAGCTTTTCAAGCTCCTCAATATCTTTGATCACTGTCATACAGTGCCCATGGATAGACTGCCCCTCGTGCATTTATAGATTGAAGAGTTTCTTGGACACTTCAAAACACGCAGTGTGGCTCTGCTTACCATACAACTCTTGAAGCTAAGTGATCATGGCCCGGACAGTGGGTATATGCTCATGCTGGCTTTGTAACTCGTTTGACATGGATACCAGCACATGACACTTGATTCGACTGTCTTCATCCATTCACTTCTCAAAAGCAGCTCTTTACTTAGTAGTAGGATGGTTTGGTAGCACTACAGAATCTTGATCAAGAATATGGCTTAACTTTTCTGAGGTCAGGAGAATTCTGAGGTTTCTAAGCCAGTTTTTGAAATTATTACCGATCAAACAATTGATTTCAAGGATGCGGGCTAGAGGGTTTGAGGCTGACATGATAGTTTAATTGTGAGAGTAGAGATTCAAGTTAGACTTTTGTACTTAATGTTTAATTTGCTTCTAGAGACTTTAAAATGCAAATAATGACTCCCACTAATTCATCGGATCTCTCCACTCTCCGAAAAGGAAATGAAAATCCTAACGCGACAAAGAATTTCTAGTGGATACTGCGGTCCCATGATGACATGCACCTCACCTAACAGTTATTGATAATATGCACACCGATGCGTAGGCAACTCTTTGCCTAGATGCTTCACTAAGTATGTTACAGTAACTTGATCTCTGAGTCATGTGGGCTCACTTAACAGTTATTGTCCATACTTCTTAGTTAAGCCCGATCCACCGTTCACAAGCAGGTGCAAGGCCATCATTGGGTCCCTCACCTAACAGTTATTGGGCCCAACCCCATCCTTACCTTAGTGCAACTCTTTGCTAATAGAGTGGTTGCATGTTTCTGATGCAATTGAACCACTGTAACCAGCCGAGAACAATCAACGCCAATAGCACGCCCACACATATATAACGGTGAAAGACCTATGGACTTAATATTTATGGAGAGGTTTGGGTTTAGATTTATCTAATCAGTCATCATATGATCGATTTAACTGGCATTGGCTAAACCAAACTGCTAAGTAACCTAATTTAAGACCCAATCTTCCAAATTGGCCAAGTAAGTAGAGATCGATAGGGGTCCCCCCATTATCTTCTTAAGACACCAATAAATTGGTCAGGTCGGCTAACAAAACTAATTAAATAACCATGTCTCATTAATTTACCTTAGAAATTAAAAGGTTGATTGATCAGAATTGGTTAGCTCAAGCGAATCGGGCTCAAACCAATGAGCCAAATTAGATCTTTAGGTTAATCAATCTACATATGAGATTCAATCGATTTGATCAACAATAATTATATTATCATTAACTTAATTGATCTGATCCTAATCAATACTTGACTTAATTTGATCAATTACTTAATCTAATTAGACCCATATGACTCAAATCAAAAATCTTAAATGCAAACCTATTACATGACTTAATTAATAATTTTTTTATGATCAAAATCCTCATGCACAAATACAAATTTTAGATTCTAAAATCATATTTCAGATCAAAATTCTTTGCATAAAAGTAAATTTTAAAATATAAAAATAATTTTTAGGTTTTAACACACAAACATATATCATATATATGCATATAAAATAAGATCTAAACAAAATTTCAGATCTAAGCATGATATCATATATCTCATATACTAATTATAGATCAGATTAAAAATAAATTTATAATCTAAATTTGTAATCATATATCACATATATGAATAAAAATTTAGATCATATAAAAATTTCAAATTTTATGCATGCATCTATGTATCACATGAACATGAACAAAAACTCTTTCTAGATCAAAATTCAGATCTATACATGCAATTACATATCAACTATATATTCTAAAATTAAATCTAAAATCAAATTTTAGATTAGAAGATCCATTTATACATTTCATGTATCAAGAAAAAATCTAATTTTGAAATCTTTTCAAAAATATATATATCAAAATTCAACATTTGAAAATCCGTGGCTCTGATACCACTGTTGGAATTTAGGGTTTGGTGCATGCATATGTGTTTTAAAATCACATGTAGAGAATAAGATTAAAATACTTTTAATCTAAATTATACATGTATAAAAATATAAAACCATATGGATCTATCTCATATGCTAAAATTTATATATGTTGAAATTCAGATTGCGATCAAATCACATACCTGTTTCGCAATCTTTTGCTTCAAATCTGGATCTAAAAGAGAAGAGGTTCTCTCTTAGCTGCACAAGTATCCAACCTCTATGAGTATCCACTCAGGATCAGTCTAAAACAATCCTCTTTAATCTAAATTTTTGTTCTCCAAAATTCAGCCTACTGAATCTGAACAAAGCTTGGATCGCGATCAATGCTTGATCTCTTTCCTTGATCTTTCTCTTCTCCTCTTCTCTAGAGTTCTCTCCTTACTATGTGTTGCTACCAGATACTAAAAATCAGTAAGAAAGAGGCACCCAATAGCCTTTGGACATGGGACTCCTTGGGACGCACGTCTCAAGAGAAAGGGGATGTAGGATGCCCAAGGGAAGAGAAAGAGAGAGGAAGAGAGGGTGTGAGATTTCTCTTTTGATGTGTGGGGTTGCTAGTTTGGATGCTCAAGAGATCTTAGGGGAGGTTTCTTTAAATAGGAATAAGGATTGAATCCTATTCAATCTCATTATATAAGTCCTACTTGTATTAGGAATTCTTATAACTTAAGTTATTCAACTTAGATTAGGAATCCTTTTAGGCACCAATAATTGGAGTCCTTGCACCCATAATTAAACACTCCAAAACACACCCAAGAGATACCCCATAGGAGAACTAGAAGTCTTCTAATCAATGGACATGCCCAACTTGATCAAATCAAGGTGGCACCCAAGAATAACTTTCAAAGAAATTAATTAGGGACTTGCACCTTTAATTTATATGATCCATAACCTTAGACATCCAATAATTAGAGTCTCAAAAATCTTATTCATGTAGGCTATTAGCAGGTAATTAAGTTAGAATTATCTTATCAAATAAGTAATTCTAATGGAAAGAGAAATTGGATCCAACCATGTGCTAGCCAGGTTATCATGAACCTAATGGGTTTCTCTAAACTCAATTGACATTTCATAAGCTCAATTACTAATTCCAGGCCTAATCTCTTTGTTGTGTGACCTCATAGGTTTAATTCTATATAGTAGTGAGATATATAATGATCTCTATCATTGTATCATTGAAACTCTTTTCAATGGATCGAAATAATTCCACTCTAACTCATTAACGATTGTCGATCCGAAATAATCCTAGTGAGCTCTCACAATCTACCAGTGACACCCAGCAGTATATAGTGGCAACTCAGTAAAACTAAAATGAACCTCTAGGTGTAGTTAACATGTGATTCAGTCCTTCAATCGTAAGTCCCGACTAGATTGCAGGTCAAGGATAAATTGTCAAACCTCAACATCAGTCATATGATAGATTCGATTAGCTCAAGTCCAGTTATGACTTCTATAAATTTTTTTTTTCATCAATCATATTACTATGGCCACAGACTATTGGACTTAGCCTCTCAAATATTATAGAACTACTCCTCTCTATTAAGGTCGATAGATCCTATCTTGATGCGCACCCCACTCCTATAGTGGACCAACTATCGCCAACATCCACTACAAGGGCTCCTTGAGACCCATGTTTATGTGTCAGTCAAACTTCAGCAGCCTCACTGTGAGTAGTAGTACTATCTCAAGTCAAAAGATCAGTCATACAACTACAGCATCGAGATAATCACTGACGATCAAATAGAAATCCAAGTGATCTCTCATATGATTATGCTCAGTACTAGTTATTCTTTAACAACTATCCACACTCATTATCCTGTATCTCTACATAGTAGATCAGAAACTCATCTATCTCGAAGGAAGTAATTTGTGTGTCAGTCTATCTGGATCAATCACCATCCTCATGATGATCCTATGATCGGGAGTGTTGGGTATAAAATACCCACAGTCAAAGTTCTCAGCAGGATCAACTCCGAGAGGACTCCGCCCCGACTCCCACGGGAGCCGGGCTCCACCCACGACTCCAACCTCAAGGAGGACTCCGCCCGGACTCCTACGGGAGCCAGGCTCCGTCGCCAACTTCAACTGCCGGTAAGCTCCGTCCGGACTCCTACGGGAGCTGGACTTCGCACCTAACTTTAATTGCAGGGGACTCCGCCCGGACTCCTACGGGAGTCGGGCTCCACCCACGACTTCAACTCCGAGAGGACTCCGCCCGGACTCCCACGGGAGTCGGGCTCCGCCCACGACTCCGACCTCAAGGAGGACTCCGCCCGGACTCCTACGGGAGCCGGGCTCCGTCGCCAACTTCAACTGCCGGTAAGCTCCGTCCGGACTCCTACGGGAGCCGGACTTCGCACCTAACTTTAATTGCAGGGGACTCCGCTCGGACTCCTACGGGAGCCGGGCTCCGCCCACGACTTCAACTCTGAGAGGACTCCGCTCGGACTCCCATGGGAGCCGGGCTCCACCCACGACTCCGACCTCAAGGAGGACTCCGCCCGGACTCCTACGGGAGCTGGGCTCCGTCGCCAACTTCAACTGCCGGTAAGCTCCGTCCGAACTCCTACGGGAGCCAGACTTCGTACCTAACTTTAATTGCAGGGGACTCCGCCCGGACTTCTATGGGAGCCGGGCTCCGCCCACGACTTCAACTCCGAGAGGACATCGCTCGAACTCCCACGGGAGCCGGGCTCCGCCCACGACTCCGACATCAAGGAGGACTCCGCCTGGACTCCTACGGGAGCTGGGCCCCATCGCCAACTTCAACTGCTGGTAAGCTCCATCCGGACTCCTACGGGAGCCAGACTTCGCACCTAACTTTAATTGCAGGGGACTCCGCCCGGACTCCTACGGGAGCCGGGCTCCGCCCACGACTTCAACTCCGAGAGGACTCCACTCGGACTCCCACGGGAGCCGGGCTCCGCCCATGACTCCGACCTCAAGGAGGACTCCGCCCGGACTCCTACGGGAGCCAGGCTCCATCGCCAACTTCAACTACCGGTAAGCTCCGTCCGGACTCCTACGGGAGCCGGACTTCACACCTAACTTAAATTGCAGGGGACTCCGCCCGGACTCCTATGGGAGCCGGGCTCCGCCCACGACTTCAACTCCGAGAGGACTCCACCCGGACTCCCACGGGAGCCGGGCTCCACCCATGACTCCGACCTCAAGGAGGACTCCGCCGGACTCCTACGAGAGCCGGGCTCCATCGCCAACTTCAGCTGCCGGTAAGCTCCGTCCGGACTCCTACGGGAGCCGGACTTCGCACCTGACTTTAATTGCAGGGGACTCTGCCCGGACTCCTACGGGAGCCGGGCTCCGCCCACGACTTCAATCACAAAGAGGGCTCTGCCCGGGCACCTACGGGAGCCTGGCTCCATCACCAGCTCCGACCACTGCCGAACTTCAGCCGACGAATCTACACTTTCTAGTGCAACACAGCAACCACCACGATCCAGCTCCACTTCCTGCGATGGATTCCGTGCAGCTCCATCATTCCCTGACAGACTGCTATGACGGCCACGACTCTGCCCCACTTCCTGCGACGGATCTCGCGTGGCTCCATTATTCTCGGGCAGACCACTATGATACCCACGATCCTGCTCCACCTTCTGTAACGGATACTGCGCGATTCCTCCATCCGCTGGCAAGTCGCGACAACGGATGCCGCTCCGCTCCCTGCAGCAGACTCCACGTGGCGCGCTGCAGTGAGGGCCACGGGTCTACTCCACTACTCCTCGCAACAAATTCCTCCTGACGATGGCGGCCCACTACAAGACGGTTATGAACGTCGCTATCAGTCTGTTGAGTCCTCCGCCTATAAAAAGGGAACCCCAGATATGTTATTCGATAAGCTCTCATTTTTTACCTCAAAACTCTGCTAAATTCTCCGTTCGAGTACTCCATTCTTGTTGAGGCAGAGAACTGACTTAAGCATCGGAGGGTCTTGCCGGAGCAACCCCACCTCCGGTTTAGACTTCCTTTGCAGGTCCCGGTGGTGACCGCAACTCCCCCGACTCCAGCTTCTCCGGTGCAAGCAAATTTTTGCACCAACAGGATTGGCGCTAGAGGAAGGGGCCTGAACCTTCGCAGTACCCTTGTTCTTAAAGGAGCGCTCAACGGAGCCGCCTCCGATCGTCTCCTCCGGCACCCACTCCTTGTTTCCCCCACGAGATCCTTACTTGATGCCTCCCCGCAAGGCGTCCACGCGACGGTCCACGGCCTCCGCGGCCAGATCTCAGGCTCCGACCTCCCCTCCTGTTTCTCAACCTCCTCCTCCTCCTCCTCCGATGGCGGTGGTAGGCGCGGAGCAGTTTGACCTGCTGGCGCAGCAGGTCAAAGGCCTCACAGAAGCTGTGCAGGCTATGCAGCAGCAGCAGTCGCAGGCATCAGTACGCCTGGAAAGGGTGTCCCTGGAACACCAGAACCCGACGGTGGGGTGGGCCACCTGGGCCAGCCGCCCCATCTTTCCTGGGAAAGCGAACCCGAGGGTGGAGAGCCCTCAATCGGACCACGGCTCCACCCTTGGAAGATCCCTGCCTCCATTCTGCCAGAGGACCCTCGAGACTCAAAGTCGGAAGGATTTCCTGGATCGGAGGCTTCAGGAGATGAACCGGCGGATCGAAGAACTCCACCATGCTCCCCCCGCTTATGGTGAGGATATTTGTGCTGACCCTCCCTTCTCTCAAATGATCATGCAGGAACTAATCCCGCCAAACTTCAAGCTCCCCTAGTTCAAAAGCTACGACGGGACTTCGGACCCGGTTGATCATCTGGAGGCCTTCCAGACGATGATGCTGCTTCACGGCGCTCCCGACGCCATTCTATGCTGGGCCTTCCCATCCACCTTGAAGGGAGTGGCGAGGAATTGGTACTCGGCTTTGAAATCGGGTACCATCTTTTCCTTCGATCAAATGAGCCACCAATTTGTGGCCCATTTTGTCAGCAGCCGGTGCCCCCGGAAGGGTTCGGAGTCCCTCATCAATATTAAGCAGAGGGAAGAGGAGTCCATTCGGGCCTACATCAATCGTTTCAATGTCGCAGCGCTGGAGGTCCGGAACTTGGACCAATCAGTCGCAATGGCCACCCTGAAGGGTGGCCTTCAGAAGAATGACCTTTTGTTCTCCCTAGAGAAGAAGTACCCCAGGGATTTTGTTGATTTGCTGGCTCGAGCTGAAGGATACGCCCGAGCGGAAGAAGCCTTCAAAATGAAGGATGAAGAGACAGTGAGGGAGCGGCAGGCGGGAGACTCGAGTAAGCCCACAATCGAAAAAAGGCCAAGAGAAGCCCGGCCGCATTCTCGATCCCCTCCTGGGCACAAGCGTGCCCATACTCCACCCCGGGCGCGCAGGCAGAGAAGTCCGGATCGTGGGGTTCGGCGGGGTTCCCCACTGGAGAGATTCTGCAACTACGCCCCCCTCAACATCTCGAAAGCCCAGGTACTGATGGAGGTCAGGGAACAGCTCCCTAGACCGGAGAGGATGCACACGAACTCCGGGAAGTGCAACCCCAACAAGTTCTGTCTCTACCACCGCGACCACGGCCACGACACGGAGGAATGCATCCAGCTCCGGGATGAGATCGAGGAGCTCATCCAGCGAGGTCGACTCGACAGGTTTATCCGATGCAGGCCTGAGGGTAGAGGAGATCGGCCAAGAGCCCTTCCGCAACCTGAACCACCAAGAAGGGAGGAGCAACCCGGGGATCGGCCTCCCATCGGGACCATCGACTCCATCACCGGAGGGCCTCAAGGAGGAGCAGACCCCCCACAACCGTGGAACTCAGAAAACCTGTAAATGTATCACCTACGATTTCACCTTGAATCTAAATTTCTTTCTACTTGACGTACTCTTCCCATTTGGCATGGATTTGTCATGACTGGATATAACCCCTTCAAACGCCTGAAACAAAGTTATGTTAGGAACGGGGGGAGAACATCATCCTAACATACCTAAAATGAAAGTTCGATTATCTCAAGATCGGATGGGGGGAGAGGCCTTACAGCGCCCTAATGTGCCCCCACAGCCATGTCAGGAACAGGAGGAGGACCTCATCCTGACATGAGCAAAGTCAAAGGCTCGATTCTTTTAGACCGAATGGGGGGAGAGGCCTTACAGCACCCTAATGTGCCCCCACAGCCATGTCAGGAACAGGAGGAGGACCTCGTCCTGACATGAGCAAAGTCAAAGGCCCGATTCTTTTAGACCGGATGGGGGGAGAGGCCTTACAGTGCCTTAATGTGCCCCCACAGCCATGTCAGGAACAGGAGGAGGACCTCATCTTGACATGAGCAAAGTCAAAGGCCCGGTTCTTTCAGACCGGATGGGGGGAGAGGCCTTATAGTGCCCTAATGTGCCCCCACAGCCATGTCAAGAACAGGAGGAGGACCTCGTCCTGACATGAGCAAAGTCAAAGGCCCGGTTCTTTTAGACCGGATGGGGGGAGAGGCGTTACAGCACCCTAATGTGCCCCCACAGCTATGTCAGGAACAGAAGGAGGACCTCGTCCTGACATGAGCAAAGTCAAAGGCCCGGTTCTTTTAGACCGGATGGGGGGAGAGGCCTTACAGCGCCCTAACGCACCCCCACGGCCATGTCGGGAATGGGAGGAGAACCTCGCCCCGACTTGAGCAAGGTTGAAGGCCCGGACTCCTACGGGAGCTGGGCTCCGTCCGTGACTTCTGCCGCAAGGGAGACTCCGCCCGGACTCCTACAGGAGCTGGGCTCCATCCATGACTTCTGTAGCAAGGGAGACTCTACCCGGACTCCTACGGGAGCCGGGCTCCATCCGTGACTTCTGCAGCAAAGGAGACTCCTCCTGGACTCCTACGGGAGCCGGGCTTCATCCGTGACTTCTACAGCAAGGGAGACTCTGCCCGGACTCTACAGGAGCCGGCTCCGTCCGTGACTTCTGCAGCAAGGGAGACTCCGCCCGGACTCCTACGGGAGCCGGGCTCTGTCCGTGACTTCTGCAGCAAGGGAGACTCCACCCGGACTCCTACGGGAGCCGGGCTCCGTCCGTGACTTCTGCAGCAAGGGAGACTCCGTCTGGACTCCTACGGGAGCTGGGCTCCGTCTGTGACTTCTGCAGCAAGGGAGATTCTGCCCGGACTCCTACGGGAGCCGGGCTCCATCCGTAACTTCTGCAGCAAGGGAGACTCCGCCCGGACTCCTACGGGAGCCGGGCTCCGTCTGTGACTTCTGCAGCAAGGGAGACTCTGCCCGGACTCCTACGGGAGCCGGGCTCCATCCGTGACTTCTGCAGCAAGGGTGACTCCGCCCGGACTCCTACGGGAGTCGGGCTCCGTCCATGACTTCTGCAGCAAGGGAGACTCCGCCTGGACTCCTACGGGAGTCGGGCTCTGTCCGTGACTTCTGCAGTAAGGGAGACTCCGCCCGGACTCCTACGGGAGCCGGGCTCCGTCCGTGACTTCTGCAGCAAGAGAGACTCCGCCCGGACTCCTACAGGAGTCGGGCTCCATCCGTGACTTCTGCAGCAAGGGAGACTCCGCCCAGACTTTTACGGGAGTCGGGCTCCATCCGTGACTTCTGCAGCAAGGGAGATTCCGCCCAGACTCCTATGGGAGCCAGGCTCTGTTCGTAACTTCTGCAGCAAAGATGACTTCGCCCGCCCTGGCAATGGCCCTTACGTGCCCCCACGGGAACGGGGGGGAGAACCTCATCCTGATAGTGACGAAACCCGACCGTCCAATAAGATCTGATGAAGGGAAAAGGCCCCTCAGCGGCACCTCCACGCTCCTAGGCAACCCTGCAAAAAGCGAGGGGAGGGCCCTCACTCTGAGAAGAGAAGGAAAATTAAAAGGAAGGGTGATGAACTACGACGGAAACAGGTGAAGAACGGACCGCACCAAAGACCTAAAGAACTTCATCCCAACAAAGATAGGGAGTTCCTACCAAACACCTCCGGTCTCTAAGAAGACTTCTGACACAGTTCAAGAAGACAGCGACGTCCCCGAAGTAATGCGAAGTCCGGACCGCCAAGCTCGGGCCTGCTGCCATGTACGATGAGGAAGACAAGCTAACATATCGACGACTGAGCACCTCCCAACGACGTCAGCATCAGACAAGTCGAACGACAAGAAAAGTTCAGCGGACGATAATTTAATACAATGCGCGGACGAGGTAACACAAAACACCCTTTTCATTCCATTTTCGAAATACACACTACAAATCCCGGAAGGCCAAGGAAAGAAAAGCAAAACGACAAAAGCGGGACAAGACAACAAAAAGGGAAGTATATACATGAAAAGATGGAAGGACGAAAAGAGCTCTAAGGAGGCTCTGCTTCCTCCGACCTAGAGTTATCTGCCCCACCCCTCATCCAGGACTGCCTTAGATTCTCAATTTCTTCTTCTAGCTCTCCCATTCTCTGCAGCGCATCCTGGAGCGCCCGACGAAGTCGCTGGCTCTCGGCCTCCGCCTCTCGATGCCTCTTCCTCAAGACCTCGGATTTCGCCTCCGCGTCTGTGACGGCCCGCTGCTCGTATGCCAGTTGGATCTTCAGTTATTGCAGCTCGACTGTCTTTTCCCCGAGGGCGACAGAAATCCCTTCAACAGTTCCTCTTAGGGACTGGAGCTCATCGGAATCCTGGTCGGAAGTAAGCTGAGCCCTGTTAGCCAGCTGCCTCTGGAGACGGGCGACTTCATCGATCGCCGCCCTGAGTCTCCCTTTATATTCCTCTACCTGCCTGCGCCAGCTGGTCTGATGCATGTCGTGGCTCACCTCGGCATCCTGAAGCTGCCGCTGAAGGTCGGAGACCTTCTTCGACCACTGTTGGTCGCTGTCAGCCCGAGCCAAGAGCCAGGACGAACTTCCTCCCAGCTGGTCGATCTTCCTCATCGCAACCGATAGTTCCACCTTGAGGGCACTAATCTTGGCGGCCTAAGCCCAAATTCGATCGCTGGCGCTCTTCTTGCATTCCTCGAGCTCCTTCGCAAAATCCGCCTTCCTCCGGCTATATTCCATGATCCCCTTCACTTGGAGATTTCAAAAGTGGGTGGCCTCCGTGGTGGCTTCAGAATGACCTTCTCTCAATCTGCGAAGCTCGCCTTCCATCTTCTTTGACTTCTTTGTCAAGTGAAGGACTTCCTTCTTCAGTCACTGGATCGTCGACTTCAGTGGGATCCCTAGGGGCAGGGGAAGTGCTTCTGCAGGACACTGCCATCGAAAGGCAAAAGCGTCAAAGCACGACTCATCGCAGGAAGAAAGGCAGAGAGAAGAAAGGGAGGGAGGAGAAGCCATCCGCAACAAGAAATTCAACTTTTTTGATTGGATAATTCTTGAAGACAAAAAAAAAAAAAAAAAGAAGGAAAAAAAAATTGCGATGAAATAAAAATACAAGGTCGGAGGTCTCAGACCTCAGGGGCGGGGGTTGGAGAACTCGGCGTCCCCGGTAAGGGGGCTGCGATAGCAGTGGCGGCTGGCGAGGGACCGGCCTCGTCTTCGGACTCCTCGCCTAGGAAGCTGAGGTCGAGCTCCAGAAATTTTCTGGCCACCTTCTCTTGGTAGAGCTCGAACCCCTTGATGAACGCCTCCTGGCCAAATTGGACATTCAGGTCCCTCATCTCCGCGGAGGCCTTGAATTCCTCTATCGCAAGGACTCTGGCCTCCGAGACCAGGACCGAAATCTGCTCAGCCAAGTTGGCGACCTCGGCCTCCGCCTTTCTCGCCGACTCCTCCAAGGTCTGCCTCTCCTCCTCCCGGACTTGTTTCTCTCTTTCCAGGGCCTCTTGGAGGGCGACTACTTCGACTGTCTTTGCTTGGAGGCGAGCAACCTCGGCCCGGTAGCGCTCCTCCACCTGGAGGATGTCTCTCCTCGCACGGTTCACCACCTCGATGTTGGCAAGGAGCTGGTGCCCAATCTGCAAGGGCGGCTAGGGGATCAGAACAAAGGCCGAATAGCCAGGTAAATGAAGATTCGCTTACCTCAAGGAAGGACCCCAAAGAGTCCCAGGCCCGCTGCTCAAGATCGGCGTGGTTGATCCTCTCGACGACGTCGGGCAGAATGCAGCCGTCGATCAACCGCCTGATCAGGTCCCTGTCATTGAAGGGATTCTCCGGCCCCTCTTCAGAGCAGAGGGACTCGTCAGCAACAGTTCGACGGCTACTCACCCTGCGGGCCACAGACTTCCTCTTCTTCCCCCTCTCGGCTGCGGGCGCCTCCATGGAACGGACCCCCGAAACAGGGGCCCCGATCGGCGGACTCCTCGAGGAGGTCCGGGGAGCCGCTGCCTCGGCATCTGAGGCAATGTCAATCGCTGGAGCTGTCTGAGTGGGTGCGGCCAAACTCGACTCCTCCGCCCTGGCCCTCTTCGCCGATCCGGAGGTCGCGACACCCTTTCTTTTGTGGGCCCTGAGGCCCTTGGCAAGCATCCGCGTTGCTTCGGCGTCCATTCCTTAAAAAAAAAAAAAAAAAAGAGAAAAGGGAAGAAAAAGAAGCAAACCAATCAATCAAGAGTCAGAAATCGAAAAAAAAAAAAAAGAAGAGAGAAACAGAAGAAAAGAAGAAAGAGAGGAGAAAAAAGAGAGAAGGAAGAAGAGGTAAAAAAGAGAAAGAAAAAGAAGAAAGGCATGAAAAAAGAAGGTAAAGGAAAAGATGAAATACTCGCAGGATCCTGGGGGCTCAGGCCGATGTTGAACAGAAATTGCTCCCTCAAAAGATTGGGAAGGGAAGGAGAGGAATAGGCAAGAAGCTTCCGGGCAGCCTGGAGGTCATCCTCCCCCAGGCTGGGGGCCCGACGGACAGAATCCCTCAGAGAGCCCCAAGGGGGCAGGCCCAGCCTCAGGGTCGGGCAGTGGACGAAAGGTATTTCCCTTCCAATTATGGATTGAAGAAGAGGCACCTTTCAGCAACCCCTTCTTGCCAAACTGGAGGGAGAAATACCACCAGTCCTTCGCCGAAGGATGGCGCTTGAAAGTATAGAAGTGCCTAAATAGGGAGAGGGACGGTTGGACCTCGACTAGTGGCAAAGGGAGAGAAATCCTATCAAAAACCTAAAAGAATTCGGAGCCACAGAAGCGAAGGAGATATCTAAGAAATGGAAGAGGGCGACAACAAAGGATGGAAGCGGAAGCCAGAGTCCGGCACGGAACGCCTCCTGGTACAGGCAAAAATGACCGGGTGGAGGAGTGCTAGCCCGGTCAGAAGGGCTAGGCAACTCCAGGTCGTACTTCGGAGGAACTCCATACTGAACCTTTATCAGAAGGAGTTCCTCTGGAGTCAGGGAACATGGAATGGCGCCCGGTGCAAAAACCGGGCAGAGCCTAGCCCCAGACGCAGGTTTGTCTACAGAGCAAGGGACCTGGGGGTTTGAGGTGGAAGAACTCTCGGAACTGCAGGGAGCGGAAGAGCCGGACGACATTTCGAGTAGCTTCGAATGAGGGCTCTAAAGATCCCGAAAAAGATGGACAGGATGAGGGGCGAGAGGTCATAGGAAACTAACTCGGAGGAATACAAAAAATAATGGCAAAAAAGAGGTCCCTAAGCGGCGGGAAGAAAGATGAAGGTGCTGGAACTAACCTAGATCGCTTTGAGGGACCAGAGGGACGAAGACAGGGACGATTTGAAGGGCGCCTACGGCTCGAGAAGATACCAACTGAAACAGGGCTCTCGAAGGGAAGGAAGACACTGTTAGAACTCTGGAACGGAATAGGGCCCCTAAAGGTGGAAGGACGGGTTTAAATAGACCCTGGGATCCGGTGCCATAATGATCGCGAATCTCCCTAGGCCAGCCCGCGCTCGACACGTGTCCCACTCCCCCGGTGGGCGGCTAAAAGCGGCTGACGGATCGGCAGAGCCATTATGGCACCGTACCTGGGTCAGTGTACCGGCGGGAATTTCGAAGGGTCCCTTCGTATCGCCCCGATTCGAAAAGACTCCAGCACACGCACATTTAATGCCAAAATATCTGGGGGCGGCCGTGCGCAGGATTTGAGGGGACAACTTCGGCTATGCCAATCTCTCTGTACTTTCTTCATTCGAAATTTAAACTCGAAAGTACGGGGACTGGTGTTGGGTATAAAATACCCACAGCTGAAGTTCTCAGCAGGATCAACTCTGAGAGGACTCCGCCCGGACTCCCACGGGAGCCGGGCTCCGCCCACGACTCCGACCTCAAGGAGGACTCCGCCCAGACTCCTACGGGAGCCGGGCTCCATCGCCAACTTCAACTGCTGGTAAGCTCCATCCGGACTACTACGGGAGCTGGACTTCGCACCTAACTTTAATTGCAGGGGACTCCGCCCGGACTCCTACAGGAGCCGGGCTCCGCCCACGACATCAACTCCGAGAGGACTCCGCCCGGACTCCCACGGGAGCCGGGCTCCGCCCACGACTCCGACCTCAAGGAGGACTCCGCCCGGACTCCTACGGGAGCCGGGCTCCGTCGCCAACTTCAACTGCCGGTAAGCTCCATTCGGACTCCTACGGGAGCCGGACTTCGCACCTAACTTTAATTGCAGGGGACTCCGCCCGGACTCCTATGGGAGCCGGGCTCCGCCCACGACTTCAACTCTGAGAGGACTCCGCCCGGACTCCCACGGGAGCCGGGATCCACCCACGACTCCGACCTCAAGGAGGACTCCGCCCGGACTCCTACGGGAGCCGGGCTCCGTTGCCAACTTCAACTGCCGGTAAGCTCCGTCCAGACTCCTACGGGAGCCGGACTTCGCACCTAACTTTAATTGCAGGGGACTCCGCCCGGACTCCTACAGGAGCCGGGCTCCACCCATGACTTAAACTCTGAGAGGACTCCGCACGGACTCCCACAGGAGCCGGGCTCCACCCATGACTCCGACCTCAAGGAGGACTCCACCCGGACTCCTACGGGAGCCGGGCTCCGTCGCCAACTTCAACTGTCGGTAAGCTCGTCCGGACTCCTACGGGAGCCGGACTTCGCACCTAACTTTAATTGCAGGGGACTCCGCCCAGACTCCTACGGGAGTCGGCTCAGCCCACGACTTCAACTCCGAGAGGACTCCGCTCGGACTCCCACGGGAGCCGGGCTCCGCCCACGACTCCGACCTCAAGGAGGACTCCGCCCGGACTCCTACGGGAGCCAGGCTCCGTCGCCAACTTCAATTGTCGGTAAGCTCCGTCCGGACTCCTACGGGAGCCGAACTTCGCACCTAACTTTAATTGCAGGGGACTCCCCGACCCTACGGAGCCGCTCCGCCGGACTCCTACGGGAGCCGGGCTCCGCCCATGACTTCAACTCCGAGAGGACTCCGCCCGAACTCCCACGGGAGTCGGGCTCCACCCACGACTCCGACCTCAAGGAGGACTCCGCCCGGACTCCTACGGGAGTCGGGCTCCGTCGCCAACTTCAGCTGCCGGTAAGCTCCGTCCGGACTCCTAGGGAGCCGGACTTCGCACCTGACTTTAATTGCAGGGGACTCCGCCTAGACTCCTACGGGAGCCGGGCTCCGCCCATGACTTCAATCACAAAGAGGGCTCCGCCCGGGCTCCTACGGGAGCCAGGCTCCGTCACCAGCTCCGACCACTGTCGAACTTCAGCCGATGAATCTGCACTTTCTGGTGCAACACAGCAACCACCACGATCCTGCTCCACTTCCTGTGACGGATTCCGTGCAGCTTCATCATTCCCTGACAGACCGCTATGACAGCCACGACTCTGCCCCACTTCCTGTGACGGATCCCGCACGGCTCCATTATTCCCGGGCAGACCGCTATGATACCCACGATCCTGCTCCACCTTCTGTAATGGATACTGCCGATTCCTCCATCCGCTGGCAAGTCGCGACAACGGACACCGCTCCACGCCCTGCAGCAGACTCCACGTGGCGCGCTGCAGTGAGGGCCACGGGTCTACTCCACTACTCCTCGCAATAAATTCCTCCTGACGATGGACGGCCCACTACGAGATGGTTATGAACGTCGCTATCAATCTGTTGAGCCCTCCATCTATAAAAAGGGGACCCCACATACGTTATTCGATAAGCTCTCATTTTTTACCTCAGAACTCTGCTAAATTCTCCGTTCGAGCACTCCATTCTTGTTGAGGCAGAGAACTGACTTGAGCGTCGGAGGGTCTTGCCGGAGCAACCCCACTTCCGGTTTAGACTTCTTTTGCAGGTCCCGGAGGTGACCGCGACTCCCCCGACTCCAGCTTCTCCGGCACAAGCGGATTTTTGCACCAACAGAATACATTTAGAAATTAAATATATATTTTTAATTCTCAACACCTTGAGAATATATATCGAAACCAATTTTATGGATGATTCAAGGACACATCAACTTGAATGAAAAATAAATTTAATCTTTTATTGATCATATTAATGTATTAAGTATAAAATTATGTCTTAAGGATAATACAATGTGTCAGTCATATTGGCTTCTAGGACATACATCTAACAGTTTTTGCCTGATACCTTTAGTCACCAATCTGGCTTTATAGATTTCAACTTGGTCATCTACTCCAATTTTTTTCTTATAGACCCATTTGCACCCAAAGAGGTTACACCCTCTGGTGCATTAACCAAAGTCCACACTTAGTTGGAGTACATGGAGTCCATTTTAGATTTCATAGCCTCTAGCCATTTGTCTGAATTCCTACTCATGATGGCTTTCGTATAGATCAAAGGTTCATCATTCTCAATGATGTGGGCTTCATTATTCTCAATAACAGTCCCATACCTTATAGGTACATTCCGTACTCTATCCAATCTTCGGAGAGGAGGTGTATTTTATGATTGTACTTCATTAATGGATATTTTTGGTTGAGGATCATCTTATGCTTGTATTTGTAGGTCTTGAACTTCTTCAAGTTTAATTTTCTTCCCACTGTCTCTTTCTAGGATAATTTTTTTTTCATAAAAATGGCATGCTTACTGACAAAAATCTTTTATTTAGTAGGGTGCTAAAATAGGTATCCTATACTCTCTTTAGATTAACCTACAAACAAGTATTTATCTACCATAGCACTCTGCTTATGTCCAAAATTTCTTTTAACATAAGCTGGACAGCTCCATATCTCAAGATACTTAAGATTAGGCTTCTTTTCTCTCTGTTGGGTATAGAATCCCCCCCAGCCGAAGTTTGTGCAGGAGTGACCACTCAGGGATTCTACCGACGTCTGACCTTCGGCGACATCTCTCCGACGATCGAGCCTCAGCAGCATTCCCAAGTTCTGCTGATGGATAAACCCCCACCAGCGTCGACCAGATTCTTCACGACAGACGGACTCCTATGGGAGCCAGACTTCGTCCCCGACTCCGGCTGCAGGAAGACTTCGTCCAGACTCCTACGGAGCCGGACATCGTCCCAGACTCTGACTGCAGGAAGACTTCGTCCGGACTCCAACGGGAGTCGGACTCCATCCCCGGCCCTGACTGCAAGAAGACTTCGTCCGGACTCCTACGGGAGCCGGATTTCATCCCCGACTCCAATTGCAGGTAGACTTCGTCCGGACTCCTACGGGAGCCGGACTTCGTCTCCGACTCCAATTGCAGGTAGACTTCATCCGGACACCTACGGGAGCCGGACTTCGTCCCCGACTTCAATTGCAGGTAGACTTCATCCGGACTCCTACAGGAGCAGGACTTCGTCCCCGACTTCGACTGCAGGAAGACTTTGTCCGGACTCCTACGAAAGCCAGACTTCGTCCCAGACTCTGACTACAGAAAGACTTCATCCGAACTCCTACGGGAGTCGGACTCCGTCCCCGGCCCTGACTGCAGGAAGACTTCATCCAGACTCCTATGGGAGCCGGACTTCATCCCCGACTCCAATTGCAGGTAGACTTCGTCCGGACTCCTACGGGAGCCGGACTTCATCCCCGACTCCAATTGCAGGTAGACTTCGTCCGGACTCCTACGGGAGCCGGACTTCATCCCCGACTCTAATTGCAGGTAGACTTCGTCCGGACTCCTATGGGAGCCAGACTTCATCCCCGACTTCAATTACAGGTAGACTTCGTCCGGACTCCTACGGGAGCCGGACTTCATCCCCGACTCCAGCTACAGGAAGACTTCATCCGGACTCCTACGGGAGCCAGACTTCATCCCAGACTCTGACTACAGGAAGACTTCGTCCGGACCCCTACGGGAGCCGGACTCCATCTCCAGCCCCGACTGTAGGAAGACTTCGTCCAGACTCTTACGGGAGCCAGACTTCATCCTCGACTTCAATTGCAGGTAGACTTCGTCCGGACTCCTACAAGAGCCGGACTTCATCTCTAACTTTAATTGTAGGTAGACTTCGTCCAGACTCCTACGGGAGTTGGACTTCATCCCCGACTTTAATTGCAGGTAGACTTCGTCCGGACTCCTACGGGAGCCGAACTTCATCCCCGACTTCAATTATAGGTAGACTTCGTTCGGACTCCTACGGGAGCCGGACTTCATCCCCGACTCCGGCTATAGGAAGACTTCGCCCGAACTCCTACGGGAGCCAGACTTCATCCCCGACTTCAATTACAGGTAGACTTCGTCCGGACTCCTACGGGAGCCAGACTTCATCCCCGACTTCAATTACAAGTAGACTTCGTCCGGACTCCTACAGGAGCCGGACTTCATCTCCGACTTCAACTACAAGTAGACTTCGTCCGGACTCCTACGGGAGTCGGACTTCGTCCCCGACTCTGGCTGCAGGAAGACTTCGCCCGGACTCCTACGGGAGCCGGACTTCGTCCCCGACTTCAATTGCAGGTAGACTTCGTCCAGACTCCTACGGGAGCTGGACTTCGTCCCCGACTTCAATTACAGGTAGACTTCGTCCGGACTCCTACGGGAGCCAGACTTCATCCCTGACTCCGGCTGCAGAAAGACTTCACCCAGACTCCTACGGGAGCCAGACTTCATCCTCGACTTCCATTACAGGAGGTCTTCGTTCGGACTCTTACGGAAACCGAACTTCGTCTATAGAAAGCCTCTGACTGGGCTCCAACCGCAGATGGCCCTCACCTATAGTACTAACGCTCAAGGCACCCAACGGTAGACGGCCCGCCAGCAACATCCGAGCTCCTTTCAGATGGATAGCCACCTCTCTCTACCAGGCACTTCAACCGAGCTTCGACCGACAGGCCTGGACTCCCTGACAGGCCACAGTAACGGCCATGACTCTGCTCCACCTCCTGCAATGGATTCTGTGCAGCTCCATCACTCCCCGCAACAGGCTCCATGCGGCAGGCCATAGTAACGGCCATGACTCTGCTCCACCTACTGCGATGGATTCTATGCGGCTCCATCACTCCCCGCAACAGGCTCCACGCGGCAGGCCGCAGTAATGGCCACGAATCTGCTCCACTCCCTGCGACGGATACTGCGTGGCTCCATCACTCCCTGGCGAGTCACGACAACGGACGCTGCTCCACTCTCCGCAACAGATTTCACGTGGCGAGCCATGGTGACAGCCACGACTCCACCCCATTACTCTTCATAATAAACTCCTTCTGGCCCCGAGCGGCCCACTACTAGGCGGTTACAAACGTCGCTATCAATCCATTGCTCCCTCCACCTATAAAAGGGGGGGTCAGATACGTTATTCCCTAAGCTCTACTTTCTATCCCAAAAACTCTACTAAAATTTCGTTTGAGCACTCCATTTTGTTGAGGCAGAGAACTGACTTGAGCATCGGAGGATCTTGTCGGAGCAATCCCAACTCCAGTTTAGACTTCTTTTGCAGGTCCCGACGGCGACCGGACTCCCTCGACTCTAGCTTCTCCGATGCAGGCGGATTTTTGCACCAATAAGATTGGTGCTAGAGGAAGGGCTGTGTCTTTGCAGTACCCTTGTTCTTAAATGAGCGCTCAACGGGACCACCTTCGGTCATCTTTTTCGATGTCCTCTCCTCGTTCCCCCACTAGGTCTTCGCCCGATGCCTCCCCGCAAAGCATCCACGCGGCGATCCACAGCCTCCGTGGCCAGATCTCAAGCTCTGGCCTCACCTCCAGTTTCCCAGCCTCCTCCCCCTCCTCCGCAACGACGGTTGGTGCGGAGCAATTTGATCTACTGGTGCAGTAGGTCAGAGGCCTCACTGAAGCTGTGCAGGCCATACAACAGTAGCAGCAGCCGCAGGCATCAGTGGACTGGAGCGAGCGTCACCAGAACTTCAAAATCCAGTGGTAGGATGGGCCACTTGGGCCAGCCACCCTGTCTTTCTCGGAAAGATGAATCCGAAGGTGGAGAGCCCTCAGTCAGATCATGATTCCACCCCTGGAAGATTTCTACCTCCATTCTGCCAGAAGCCCCTTGAGACCCGTAGTCGAGAGAATTTCCTGGACCGGAGACTCTAGGAGATGAACCGATGATCGAAGAACTGTGCCATGCTCCCTCCACTTATGGTGAGGATATTTGTACTGACCCTTCCTTTTCTCAAATGATCATGCAGGAATCGATCCCGCCGAACTTCAAACTCCCTCAATTTGAAAGCTACGACGAGACTTCGGACCCAGTTGACCACCTGGAGGTCTTTCGGACAATGATGCTACTTCATGGCATGTCCGACACCATTCTATACCGAGCTTCCCATCCACCTTGAAGGGAGCGGCGAGAAACTGGTACTCGGCACTGAAGTCGGGTAGCATCTTTTCCTTTGATCAGATGAGCCACCAGTTTGTGGCTCATTTTGTTAGCAGCCGACATCCCCGAAAGAGTTCGGAGTCCCTCATCAACATCAAGCAGAGGGAGGGGGAGTCCATTTGGGCCTACATCAACCGTTTCAATGTCGCCGCATTGGAGGTCTGGAACTTGGACCAATCGATAGCGATGGCTACCCTGAAAGGTGGCCTTCAGAAGAACGATCTTTTATTCTCCCTGAAAAAGAAGTACCCCAGGGATTTTGCTGACCTGTTGGCTCGGGCCGAAGGGTATGCCCGAGCGGAAGAAGCCTTCAAAATGAAGGATGAGGAGACCGTGAGAGAGCGGCAGGTAGGAGACTCGAGTAAGCCCATAGTCGAAAAAGGGTCAAGAGAAGCTCGACCACGTTCTCGAACTCCTCCCGGGCACAAGCGTGTCCAGACTCCTCTCCGAGCACGCAGGCAGAGAAGCCTGGAGCGTCGGGCTCGGTGGGGCTCTCCCTCAGAAAGATTCTGCAGCTATGCCCCCCTCAACGCATCGAAAACCCAGGTGCTGATGGAGGTCAGAGAGCAGCTTCCAAGGCCAGAGAGGATGCACACGCATCCCAGAAAGTGCAATCCTAACAAGTTCTGCCTCTACCATCGTGACCACGGCCACGACATGGAGGAATGCATCCAGCTTCGAGATGAGGTCGAGGAGCTCATCCGATGAGGTCGACTCGATAGGTTCATTCTGTTGGGAAATGTGTTCCAAAAAGTCAATCATCAAGATGTTGACGGTTGAGCAACCAAGTATTGTAATTGATTTGTTAATAAATAAAATATATTTGGTATTTTCATCATAAGCTTTCATCTTCTAATGAACTCTGTTGTTATGATAAAGTCCTTAGGACTATTTAGATTTGATAAAGAGAGGATTTATCGATTAGTCCTTAAAACAGTTCACGACCAAATGATAGGCTGTTAATAAGGATGACAGCCTCTTAACCAATGAGTGTGGAGACACTGGTATGGCATACAGGTGAGATGTACTGGTACATCATCATTGAATGTGACCAACTATAGAGTATTCTATTGTCGATAATGTCTCTGATGGGATATAGGTATAAGTGTCCCTTAGACTTGAGATCGCCTCAGTGACTTGCAAGCAACTCACTGTGCTTTGGTACTGGACTAACTGAATTTCTAATTCAAAGATGGAAGGCTTCTGGGCACAGTCAAGTACTTGCGAAGTCAGAGTGTGATCGAGATGGGATTGACCACTCCAAGAGTTGGAGAAGAATGAGTCGCTGTATTTCAATTTAGCAAAACCTTGGCCAGGGTAATCCATCAGATGGATTTGATATTTTGAAATACAATGTGGACAACCTGATCAGAGTTGATAGTTGAACTCTAGGGTTCCTATGATCATTTTGGTTAAGGGAATGAATTATATGAAAACTATATCCACATGGGTTCTAAGGATGTTGTTCTACACATTCGACCTATCCAGTCGTCGGGTACCATTGCTAGATGGTCACTTCGATTGATATATAAATTTATTCTTATATTACCGACTTAGGTTCGAACCTATGAGGTCACACACATTAGAGTTCATGATCCGATCGGAAGGTTGATCAACGATTAAGAATCGTTCTAGGGTTAAATGATCAATACGATTGACATTTAACCCAGTGCAAGTATTGCAGGAGGATCGATTAGCAATTCGATTGCTAATTGACTTAATTTGATTAAGCCAATGGGCTGAGATTAAGTTTAATTAAATATGATTTAATTAGATTTAGTTTGGGCTTGATTGAATCAAGTCCAATTGGTTTATTGGATAAGCCAAGTGCAAGGAAAAACTAGTCCTAGTTCAACTAGGACTTGGGTCAATCTAATTTCTAATTTGATTAGAAAATTAAATTAGATTTAAATCTAATTTAATCTGATTAAATTAGATTTTTAATTGGGTTAAGATCTATTTTAATTGGATTGATCTAATTTTGATTTGATTTGATTTGAGAAACCAAATTAAAACAAGTCATAAGATTGAATCTTAGTAAGACTAGGATTCCACCTTGCACCACATAAGCCTTCCCCACACCCTCTCTCTCATTCAACACCAATCTTCTCTTATTTTGTGTGACAAAAGCCCTCTCCCAGATCTCTCCCACGTTCACAAAAGGTCTCCTCTCTTCTTTCTTACATGGAAAGTGGTTTGGATCAAATCAAAAAAAAAATAAGTTTGGATTTTGAATTCTATGAGATAGAGTTTTAGAAATCCAAAACTCTTTCAATTTTGCACTGAATCTATCCAAATTTTTTTTGAAATTTTTATGACTTTTAAAATACACATTATGCACCCTTTTCTAGTGATCCATGCATGAAAATAAGGAGGAGGTGCTCAAGAGTTGGGCGCCCCTTAACTTGCCATGTTTGGATAAGCCTTGACTAGGTATTTGACCTAGATAAGGACTCTATCATATCTCTCTATATAAAATGAGTTTCTTCATAAAATTTTTGAAAACGATAGAGAATTTAGAGACCTTTAGGCCATCCAAAAATTAGAGAGAAACACCTTTAGATCGCGGAGATATAAAAGACACAAGTTAGGGTGTCTAGAGAGAGAAACGAGAAGAAGAAGAGGGTCTTTTTCTAGGGCTGTTTGTTTTCATATCTTTCCTCCCTCCATCTTGAGTTTTCTGAGAGTGTCTCAGATCTGAAACTCCTCCTTCTAATTTTCATCTTTGGAAGAGTCCAAATCAAGAAGAAGAAAGAGGCACCTGATCAACCATCAAAGAAGGATCAGCGCAGTACTAGCATACTGTACTGATTTCCTGAAGCAGGACTTCTGATCGAGATTCGTGGGCTCGTGTGGATGACTCCTAGAGGCCGGACATGTGTGCAGCTTGCAACTTCATCCTCAAGCCCGGATCAGTGAGGTTAGAACGTCTAACTTGCAAGGTAATAGATCTGATCTATTGTTTAATACATACATTAGATGTAGTATAGAAACATGTTGATATGATCAACATGTAGTTCATGCTATATTTATATATTTTAATTTTTAATTTAATGCTATATAATAATCATGTAATAAGATCTTAAATTTAGAGATTCTCTAATTTTAAAAAATAATTTTGATTTATTTTAGTCTTCCGCTGTATGATCTTGAAAAAGTTTCAAGATCTAACCCTGAAACCCTAGATCTGGTTCCTACAATTGGTATCAGAGCCAGGTTCTTTATTACATGATTATTTATACATGCTTAGATTATTTTTTAGATTAGATCTAATTTATAATCTAATTATTAAATCTGAAATTAAAATTTTAGATCAATCACGAACTGCAAGGTTGTCCTGCTGTAAGGTTTACCCCTTACAGTGCAAAGGTTGTCCTAGTTTGTGTAGATCTATCTTTAATCATAAATTTGTTAGATATGATCTAGATTAAATTTATAATTTATTAGATTTAAAAAATTTTTAAATCTGAAATAAAATCTCTTTGTTAATAATTTTTGTGCAAAGAAATTATTTAAAGTTGAAACTGTTTCAATTACATGAACCTGTTTAGATTAGATCTAAAGTAGTTTTATGTTTATTTCACTTGTATCTTGATTATGAATCAAACATGCAATATGGTTGGTTGAATCATATTGTAAAATTATTTTACAAATATGAAAATTATTTTTTGAAAAGTCGAACCCAACCCACAGCCCAAAACTTAATTAAGAATTAAGAAGTTGTTTGATTAGGTTCTAGGATTATGAATTGAAGAACCTAAGACACAAACCATAACACATTGGGTTAGTGGGAATTAGGTCCATTAATTGGGTTAGACCTATGGTTAGATTGAAGATGGACTTAATTAGAGAATTGACTAAATCTAATCAATTGTTGTCTTGGATTAGGTCAAGGATTCTCTAGATCAATTACAATAGTTGTAGTTGGTCAAGTCCATATCTTTAATGAGAACCAAATGGACTTGATTCTTGGCTAAGGGATCTAGCATGAACTGTTAGGTTGATCTAATCGAAACTAATTAAACCAGTTGGTGTCTAAGGTAAACCAGACTGGTGGTTTTTAATTGGGAGCCCGCTTACCTGGCCATTTCTGATGGTGTCTAAGGCAAGCTTTGGCAAACCCTCCCACTGATCGAACTTACCTGGCCTCTTGGTGAAATTATATTTTGATCGGATCACTTGACTATTCGAGCTGACCCATTTCAGCTAGGTAAATCAGTGTGACTGATTTAGGTGCTCCTAGACTAGCCCTTTTAATGGTCTCCCTTAAGCTGACTTGGTGAAGCCAGTGAGAGGATCATGATAAGCTGGTTCATCTGACCTCATCCTCTATATTATTTAAATCCTCTAAAATTATTAGGTCCTTAAAATGATAAAGTTATGGAGATAACTGAGTCATAGCCTCCCATTAAGGTGTTTGATAATGAGTCCATTAACTCAATAATCATTGCAGACCCAAAGGCCTGGTGCTTGCTGACTAATGGAATTATCACTCATCATATGACGACTTGGAAGTGTCTCTCTAATGGTGGTTAGGTGAGCCAACCAAAGTTGGGCTTAATCATTCGTTGGTTAGATACACCAAGTATGATCATGTTAATGGTTGGACCTAACCGGATCCTTACAGTGGAGGCCAAAGCCTACTGATTAGGTTTCTGGGATAAAATTAAAATTACTAGAAATTGTTTAGAGAAATAATTGATTATGAACCTACCCTTAGATGTACATGGGTTGGCCAACCAAAGTTGGGCTTGTGTGCAGTCTAAGTGGATTCTAGTACCCACTAAGGAATTAGGGTAATTCCTCGAATTGGAGGTAGAGGCTACCATTCGAATAAAATAGTGGGAGAAATCTTTTGATTAAAGTCCAAATCTTTAGGTTTAATGAATCAATTACTAATTAGGTTATGGTTCTCCTTTGTGCAAATATGGCCACTTCCCTATCGCTCCGATCATTGTTGGACAATGATAAGTTCTTGGGACCCAATTTCGGTAGCTGGTAGCGAAAGTTGAAGATAGTCCTGGAGCATGAACGGATCCTATATGTGATAATGGATCCTGCACCTGAGGGGCCAGCTGCCAATGCATGTGGAACAATCAGAGACACTTACCAGAAGTGGCTTAGTGATCGGACCACGGTGCGCTGTATCATGCTGGCTGCCATGAGCGGTGAGTTCAGTCGCAGATTCGAGATAGCTCAGCCAAAGGACATGCTTCAAGTGTTGGAGGATGCCTTAGGCACACCCGATGACGTGGAGAGGCACAATACTAGTTGTGCCATCTTCAACACCAAAATGCGGGATGGTGCCTTTGTCACTGATCATGTATTGTACATGATCGAGCTGATGGAATGATTGAGCAAGCTCGACTTTTCCTTGCATGAGCAGTTTGGGAAAGATGCAATACTGAACTCACTGCCCAAGTCTTATTTCCCATTTCTCACTCATTATAGAATGGCAAAGCCTGAAGTAAACTACCATGGGTTACTGAGGTTGCTTTAGAACTTTGAGAAGGATCACCAACTCCTCAAGGAGTCGGTGAACTCAGTGGGAGATTCATCTTCTGGTTCTCGACCCTTTGAGAAAGGAAAGAAGAACAAGAAGAAGAAAGTGAAGAAGGTGCAAGTTCAGGCTGGGACATCAGTGCAGAGCCAGACCAAAAAGATCAAGCCTGATAAGAGTCTATTCTACTGGCAAGCATCCTAGATTAGATAGTGTGTCAGATATCTACTTATGGCACTGTAGGCTAGGTCATATAAATAAAAATAGAATAAACAGGTTGACTCAAGAGGGAATCCTCAAAGGAAGTGATTGTGAATCACTTCCAACCTGTGAGTCCTGTTTTCTTAGTAAAATGATCAAGTCACCTTTTACTGGAAAAGGTGAGAGAGCTACTGAGCTCTTGGGCCTAGTACATACTGATGTATGCGGGCCCATGAGCACTAGTGCTTGAGGTGGATATTTCTACTTCATAACTTTCACGGATGACCTATCCCAATATGGATATGTCTATCTGATAAAACATAAGTTGGATTCATTTGAAATGTTCAAACGATTCTGAAGTGAAGTAGAAAAACAAACTAGAAAGAGTATTAAAACTCTTCGATCTGATCGAGGAGGAGAATACCTTTCTAGTGAGTTTCTCACATATCTAGGAGAGAATAGGATTCTCTCCCAATGGACTCCTCCAGGAACACCACAGCATAATGGTGTATCTGAAAGGAGGAATCGGACTCTGTTAGACATGGTCCGATCCATGATGGGTTTTGCTAGCTTACCGATATTCTTCTGGGGATATGCACTCGAATCAGCCTGTTATCTGTTAAATAGGGTTCCAAGTAAGTCTGTAATTAAGTCTCCATATGAGATATGGATGGGACGTAAGCCAGCACTTTCACACCTTAGGGTCTGGGGGTGCCCGACCTATGTCAAACGATTAGTCACAGATAAACTTGGACCTAGGTCTGACAAATGCTCATTCATAGGGTACCCCAAAGAGACAAAAGGATATTTTTTCTACCATGCTGATGAACAAAAGGTGTTCGTCAGTCTTAAGGCAATCTTTTTAGAAAAGGAGTTCCTTGGTGAAGGAACCGTTGCCTCTAAGATTGAACTTGATGAAGTTCAACAGGTAGAAGGACCGACACCAATAGCTGAACCTGAGTCGGATATGATTAGATCAGATTCGAAGCTCAATGTACCTGCACTATTAAGGCGATTCGGTAGAGTACCGCATCAGTCGGACAGATACTACGGTTTCTTGGTCTGGGACGGTGATCCCTTCGAACTTGATGAGAATAATGAGGATCCGATCACCTATATGGATGCAGTGCAGAGACCTGATTCTGAGAAATAGCTTGAAGCCATGAAATCCGAAATGGAGTCCATGAAGGTCAACGATGTATGGACATTGGTTGACCCACCTAAAGGGGTTAAACTCATTGGGTGTAAATGGGTCTTCAAAAGGAAGAGGGGCACAGACGGAAAGATGGAGACCTATAAAGCCTGTCTGATCGCCAAGGGGTATCATCAACGTTATGGTATTGACTATGACAAGATATTTTTCCCTGTGGCAATGCTCAAATTCATTCGGATAATGCTTGCAATAGCTGTCCATCTGGATTATGAGATCTGGCAGATGGATGTAAAGACAGCTTTCCTGAATAGAGAGCTGACCGAAGAGGTGTATATGATACAACCTGAGGGGTTTACATCCATAGATGAGTCCAAGGTGTGCAAGCTTCAGAGATCCATTTATGGATTGAAGCAAGCTTCTCGGAGTTGGAACATGCATTTTGATAAGGTGATCAAGATGTATGGCTTCATTAAGAATGGAGAAGAGCCCTGCATCTATAAATGGGCAAATGGTCCAGTTGTGGTATTCTTTATCTTGTACGTGGATGACATTCTCTTAATCGGGAATGACATCCCCGCACTACAGGGAATAAAAGTTTGATTGTCATCACAGTTCTCCATGAAGGACTTGGGTGAAGCATCCTACATCCTAGAGATGAAGATCTATAGGGATAGATCTAAAAGGATGTTGGAAAATATGTCCCAAAAAGCCAATTGTCAAGCTGTTGACGGTTGAGCAACCAAGTATTGTAATTGATTTGTTAATAAATAAAATATATTTGGCATCTTCATCATAAGCTTTCATCTTCTAATGAACTCCGTTGTTATGATGAAGTCCTTAGGACTATTTAAGTTTGATAAAGAGAGAATTTATCGATTAGTCCTTAAAACTGTTCACGACCAAATGATAGGCTGTTAATAAGGACGACAGCTTCTATCGAGCATAGGTCGCTGTAGGCCATATGGGTTGGTTGTCCTCTTAACCAAGGAGTGTGGAGACACTGGTATGGAATACAGGTGAGATGTAAGGGTACATCATCATTGAACGTGACCAACTCTAGAGCATTCTGCTGTCGAGAATGTCTTTGATGGGATATAGGTATAAGTGTCCCTTAGACCTGAGATCGCCTCAGTGACTTGCAAGCAACTCACTGTGCTTTGGTACTAGACTAACTGAATTTCTAATTCAGGGATGGAAGGCTTCTGGGCACAGTCAAGTACTTGCGAAGTCAGAGTGTGATCGAGATGGGATTGACCACTCCAAGAGTTGGAGAAGAATGAGTCTCCGTATTTCAATTTAGCAAAATCATGGCCAGGGTAATCCATTAGATGGATTTGATATTTTGAAATACAATGTGGACAATCTGATCAGAGTTGACAGTTGAACTTTGGGGTGTCCTATGATCATTTTGGTCAAGGGGATGAATTATATGAAAACTATATCTGCATGGGTTCTAAGGATGTTGTTCTACACATTCGACCTATCCGATCGTCGGGTACCATTGCTAGATGGTCACTTTGATTGATATAAAAATTTATTCCTATACTATCAACTTAGGTTCGGACCTATGAGGTCACACACATTAGAGTTCATGATCCGATCGGATGGTTGATCAATGATTAAGAATCATTCTAGGGTTAAATGATCAATACGATTGACATTTAACCCAGTGCAAGTGTTGCAGGAGGATCGATTAGCAATTTGATTGCTAATTGACTTTATTTGATTAAGCCAATGGATTGAGATTAAGTTTAATTAAATATGATTTAATTAGATTTAGTTTGGGCTTGATTGGATCAAGTCCAATTGGTTTATTGGATAAGCCAAGTGCAAGAAAAAACTAGTCCTAGTTCAACTAGGACTTGGGTCAATCTAATTTCTAATTTGATTAGAAAATTAAATCAGATTTAAATCTAATTTAATCTGATTAAATTAGGTTCTTAATTGGGTTAAGACCTATTTTAATTAGGTTGATCTAATTTTGGTTTAATTTGGTTTGGAAAACCAAATTAAAACAAGTCATAAGATAGAATCCTAGTAAGACTAGGATTCCACCTTGCGCCACATAAGCCTTCCCCACGCCCTCTCTCTTATTCAACGCCAATCTCCACTTATTTTGTGTGACAAAAGCCATCTCCCAGGTCTCTCCCACGTTCACAAAAGGTTTCCTCTCTTCTTTCATACATGTAAGGTGGTTTGGATCAAATCAAAAAGGAATAAGTTTGGATTTCGAATTCTATGAGATAGAGTTTTAGAAATCCAAAACTCTTTCAATTTTGCACCAAATTTATCCAAATTTTTTTTTGGAATTTTTGTGGCTTTTAGGGTACACATTATGCACCCTTTTCTGGTGATCCATGTATGAAAATATGGAGGAGGTGCTCAAGAGTTGGGCGCCCCTTAACTTGCCATGTTTGGATAAGCCTTGATTAGGTATTTGACCTAGACAAAGACTCTATCATATCTCTCTGTATAAAATGATTTTCTTTATAAAATTTTTCAAGAAGATAGAGATTTCAGAATCCTTTGTGCCATCCAAAAATTGGAGAGAAATACCTTTGGGTCGTGGATATATAAAAGATGCAAGTTAGGGTGTCTAGAGAGAAAAATGTGAAGAAGAAGAGGGTCTTCTTCTAGGTTTTTTGTTTTCATATCTTTCCTCCCTCCATCTTGAGTTTCTTGAGAATGTCTCAGATCCAAAACTCCTCCTTTTACTTTCCATCTTTGGAAGAGTCCAAATCAAGAAGAAGGAGGCACCTGATCAACCATCAAAGAAGGATCAGCGCAGTACTAGCATACTGTGCTGATTTCCTGAAGCAGGACTTCTGATCGAGATTCGTTGGCTCGTGTGGATGACTCCTAGAGGCCGGATGCATGTGCGGCTTGCAACATCATCCTTAAGCCTGGATCAGTGAGGTTAGAGCATCTAACATGCAAGGTAATAGATCTGATCTATTGTTTAATACATACATTAGATATGGTATAGAAACATGTTGATATGATCAACATGCAGTTCATGCTATATTTATATATTTTAATTTTTGATTTAATACTATGTAATAATCATATAATAGGATCTTAGATCTAAAAATTTTTTGATTTTAGAAAATAAATTTTGATTTATTTTAGTCTTCCGCTGTATGATCTTGAAAAAGTTTCAAGATCTAACCCTGAAACCCTAGATCTGGTTCCTACAATTGGTATCAGAGCCTAGGTTCTTTATTACATGATTATTTATACCTGCTTAGATTATTTCTTAGATTAGATCTAATTTATAATCTGATTATTAAATCTAAAATTAAAATTTTAGATCAATCACAAACTGCAAGGTTGTCCTGCTGTAAGGTTTACCCCTTACAGTGCAAAGGTTGTCCTAGTTTGTGTAGATCTATCTTTAATCATAAATTTGTTAGATATGATCTAGATTAAATTTATGATTTACTAGATTTAAAAGATGTTTAAATCTGAAATAAAATCTCTTTGTTAATAATTTTTGTGCAAAGAAATTATTTAAAGTTGAAATTGTTTCAATTACATGAACCTGTTTAGATTAGATCTAAAATAGTTTCATATTTATTTCACTTGTATCTTGATTATGAATCAAACATACAATATGGTTGATAAAATCATATTGTAAAATTATTTTACAAATATGAAAATTATTTTTTGAAAAGCCGAACCCAACCCTCCGTCCAAAACTTAATTAAGAATTAAGAAGTTGTTTGATTAGGTTCTAGGATTATGAATTGAAGAACCTAAGACACAAATCATAACACATTGGGTTAATGGGTTAATGGAAATTAGGTCCATTAATTGGGTTAGACCTATGGTTAGATTAAAGATGGACTTAATTAGAGAATTGACTAAATCTAATCAATTGTTGTCTTAGATTAGGTCAAAGATTCTCTAGATCAATTACAATAGTTATAGTTGGTCAAGTCCATGTCTTTCACGAGAACCAAATGGACTTGATTCTTGGCTAAGCGGTCTAGCACGAACTGTTAGGCTGATCTAATCGAAACTAATTAAATCAGTTGGTGTCTAAGGTAAACTAGATCGGTGGTTTTTAATTGGGAGCCCGCTTACCTGGCCATTTCTGATGGTGTCTAAGGCAAGCTTTGGCAGACCCTCCCACTGATCGAACTTACCTGACCTCTTGGTGAAATTATGTTTTGATCGGATCACTTGACTATTCGAGCTGACCCATGTCAGCTAGGTAAATCAGTGTGACTGATTTAGGTGCTCCTAGACCAGCCCTTTTAATGGTCTCCCTTAAGCTGACTTGGTGAAGCCAGTGGGAGGATCATGATAAGCTGGTTCATCTGACCTCATCCTCTAAATTATTTAAATCCTCTAAAATTATTAGGTCCTTAAAATGACAAAGTTATGGAGATAACTGAGTCATAGCCTCCCATTAAGATGTTTGATAATGAGTCCATTAACTCAATAATCATTGCAGACCCAAAGGCCTGGTGCTTGTTGACTAATGAAATTATCACTCATCATATGACGACTTGAAAGTGTCTCTCTAATGGTGGTTAGGTGAGCCAACCAAAGTTGGGCTTAATCATTCGTTGGTTAAATACACCAAGTACGATCATGTTAACGGTTGGACCTAACCGGATCCTTACAGTGGAGGCCAAAGCCTACTGATTAGGTTTCTGGGGCAAAAATTAAAATTACTAGAAATTGTTTAGAGAAACAATTGGTTATGAACCTACCCTTAGATATACATGGGTTGACCAACCAAAGTTTGGCTTGTGTGTAGTCTAAGTGGATTCTAGTACCCGCTAAAAAATTAGGGTAATTCCTCGAGTTGGAGGTAGAGGCTACCAATTCGAACAAAATAGTGGGAGAAACCTTTTGATTAAAGTCCAAATCTTTAGGTTTAATGAATCAATTACTAATTAGATTATGGTTTTCCTTTGTGCAAATGTGTCCACTTCCCTATTGCTCCGATCATTGTTGGACAATGATAAGTTGGTGGGATCCAACTTTGGTAGCTGGTACCGAAAGTTGAAGATAGTCCTGGAACATGAACGGATCCTATATGTGATAATGGATCCTGCACCTGAGGAGCCAGCTGCCAATGCACTTGGAACAGTCAGAGATACTTACCAGAAGTGGCTCAGTGACTGGACCATGGTGCGCTGTATCATGCTGGCTGCTATGAGCGATGAGTTCAGTCACAGATTCGAGACGGCTCAGCCAAAGGACATGCTTCAAGTGTTGGAGGATGCCTTTGGCACACCCGATGACGTGGAGAGGCACAAGACTAGTTGTGCCATCTTCAATTCTAAAATGCGGGATGGTGCCTCTGTCACTGATCATGTATTGTACATGATCGAGCTGATGGAATGATTGAGCAAGCTCGGCTTTCCCTTGCATGAGCAGCTTGGGAAAGATGCAATACTGAACTCGCTGCCCAAGTCTTATCTCCCATTCCTCACTCATTATAGAATGACAAAGCCTGAAGAGAACTACCACTGGTTACTGGGGTTGCTTCAGAACTTTGAGAAGGATCACCAACTCCTCAAGGAGTCGGTGAACTTAGTGGGAGGTTCATCTTCTGGTTCTCGACCTTTTAAGAAAGGGAAGAAGAACAAGAAGAAGAAAGTCAAGAAGGTGCAAGTTTAGGCTGGGACATCTGTGCAGAGCCAGACCAAAAAGATCAAGCCTGATAAGAGTCTATTCTACTGGCAAGCACCTTAGATTAGATAGTGTGTCAGATATCTACTTATGGCACTGTAGGCTAGGTTATATAAACAAGAACAGAATAAACAGGTTGACTCAAGAGGGAATCCTCAAAGTCAGTGATTGTGAATCACTTCCAACCGTGAGTCCTGTCTTCTTGGTAAAATGACCAAGTCATCTTTTACTGAAAAAGGTGAGAGAGCTACTGAGCTCTTGGGCCTAGTACATACTGATGTATGCGGGCCCATGAGAACCAGTGCTAGAGGTAGATATTTCTACTTCATAACTTTCACGGATGATCTATCCCGATATGGATATGTCTATCTGATGAAACATAAGTCGGATTCATTTGAAATGTTCAAACGATTCCGAAGTGAAGTAGAAAAATAAACTGGGAAGAGTATTAAAACTCTTCGATCTGATCGAGGAGAATACTTTTTTAGTGAGTTTATCACATATCTAGGAGAATGAGATTCTTTCCCAATGGACTCCTCCAGGAACACCACAGCATAATGGTGTGTTTGAAAGGAGGAATCAGACTCTGTTAGACATGGTCCGATCCATGATGGATTTTGCTAGCTTCCGATATCCTTCTGGGGATATGCACTTGAATCGGCCTGTTATCCATTAAATAGGGTTCCAAGTAAGTCTGTAATTAAGACTCCATATGAGATATGGATGAGACCTAAGCCAGTACTTTCACTCCTTAGGGTCTGGAGGTGCTCGACCTATGTCAAACGATTAGTCACAGACAAACTTGGACCTAGGTCTGACAAATGCTCATTCATAGGGTACCCCAAAGAGACAAAAAGATATTTTTTCTACCATGCTGATGAACAAAAGGTATTCATCAGCCTTAAGGCAATCTTTTTAGAAAAGGAGTTCCTTGGTGAAGGAACCGTTGCCTCTAAGGTTGAGCTTGATGAAGTTCAATAGGTAGAAGGACCGACATCAATAGCTGAACCTGAGTCGGATATGATTAGATCAGATCCAAAGCCCAATATACCTGCACCATTAAGGCGATCCGGTAGAGTACCGCGTCAGCCGGACAGATACTACGATTTCTTGGTTTGGGACGGTGATCCCATCGAACTTGATGAGAATAATGAGGATCCGATCACCTATATGGATGCAATGCAGAGACCTGATTCCGAGAAATGGCTTGAAGCCATGAAATCCGAAATGGAGTGTATGAAGGTCAACGATGTATGGACATTGGTTGACCCACCTGAAGGGGTTAAACCCATTGGGTGTAAATGGGTCTTCAAAAGGAAGAGGGGCGCAGACGGAAAGGTGGAGACCTATAAAGCCCGTCTGGTCGCCAAGGGGTATCATCAACGTTATGGTATTGACTATGACGAGATGTTTTCCCCTGTGGCAATGCTCAAATCCATTCGGATAATGCTTGCAATAGCTGCCCATCTAGATTATGAGATCAGACAGATGGATGTAAAGACAGCTTTCCTGAATGGAGAGCTGACTGAAGAGGTGTATATAATACAACCTGAGGGATTTACATCCACAGATGAGTCCAAGGTGTGCAAGCTTCAGAGATCCATTTATGGACTGAAGTAAGCTTCTCGGAGTTGGAACATGCATTTTGATAAGGTGATCAAAATGTATGGCTTCATTAAGAATGGAGAAGAGCCCTGCATCTATAAATGGGTAAATGATCCAGTTGTGGTATTCCTTGTCTTGTACGTGGATGATATTCTCTTAATCGAGAATGACATCCCCGCACTACAGGGAATAAAAGTTTGGTTGTCATCACAGTTCTCCATGAAGGACTTGGGTGAAGCATCCTACATCCTAGAAATGAAGATCTATAGGGATAGATCTATAGGGATAGATCTAAAAGGATGCTTGGGTTATCCCAGTCCATGCACATAGACACTGTGCTGAAGAGGTTCAGCATGGAGAATTTCAAGAAGGGCTATCTACCGATAGGCCATGGAATTTCTCTCTCTAAGAAGGATTGTCCGACAACTCCTGAAGAGAGAGAGCGTATGAGTAGAGTCCCATATGCTTCAGCCGTGGGATCTATCATATACGCCATGACATGTATAAGACCAGATGTGGCATACTCACTAGGAGTAGTGAGTAGATACCAATCTGATCCTGGAGAAAATCATTGGAAAGTGGTTAAAGCCATCCTTAAGTATTTGAGAAATACTAAGGACCAATGGTTGGTTTATGGCGAGTCAGATCTGAAACTTGTGGGGTTCACAGACTCTAGCTTCCAATCTGACCATGATGACAGTAGGAGCGTGTCAGGTTATATCTTTACTCTGAATGGTGGAGCCATCTGCTGGAAGAGTTCCAAGCAGCATACTGTGGCAGACTCTGTTTGTGAAGCAGAGTACATCGCAGCATCGGATGCCGCGAAGGAAGCTGTATGGTTGAGAAATTCATCAACGAGCTCGGAGTAGCACCCTCCCTCGATGGTCCGGTCCTGCTCTACTGCGACAGCACTGGTGCCATAGCTCAGGCGAAGGAACCCAAAGCACATCAGCGGACGATACACATCTTGCGCGGCTTCCACCTGGTCCGAGAGATCGTGGATCGAGGTGACGTCGACCTTCAGAAGATCGACAGAAAGGAGAACCTGGCCGACTCCTTCACTAAAGCCCTGGCAATAAAGGCGTTCGACAACCACAAGTCGAAGATGGGTATTAGATACTGTGCCGAGTGGCTTTAGGATAAGTGGGAGTTGTTGGGAAATGTGTCCCAAAAAGCCAATTGTCAAGATGTTGACGGTTGAGCAACCAAGTATTGTAATTGATTTGTTAATAAATAAAATATATTTGGTATTTTCATCATAAGCTTTCATCTTCTAATGAACTCCATTGTTATGATGAAATCTTTAGGACTATTTAGATTCGATAAAGAGAGGATTTATCGATTAGTCCTTAAAACAGTTCACGACCAAATGATAGGCTGTTAATAAGGACGACAGCTTCTATCGAGCATAGGTCGCTGTAGGCCATATGGGTTGGTTGTCCTCTTAACTAATGAGTGTGGAGACACTGGTATGGCATATAGGTGAGATGTACTGGTACATCATCGTTGAACGCGACCAACTCCAGAGTATTCTGCTATCGAGATGTCTCTGATGGGATATAGGTATAAGTGTCCCTTAGACTTGAGATCGCCTCAGTGACTTGCAAGCAACTCACTGTGCTTTGGTACTGGACTAACTGAATTTTTAATTTAGAGATGGAAGGCTTCTGGGCACAGTCAAGTACTTGCGAAGTCAGAGTGTGATCGAGATGGGATTGACCACTCCAAGAGTTGGAGAAGAATGAGTCACTGTATTTCAATTTAGCAAAATCTTGGCCAGGATAATCCATCAGATGGATTTGATATTTTGAAATACAATGTGGACAACCTGATCAGAGTTGACAGTTGAACTCTGGGGTGTCCTATGATCATTTTGGTCAAGGGGATGAATTATATGAAAACTATATCCGCATGGGTTCTAAGGATGTTGTTCTACACATTCGACCTATCCGGTCGTCGGATACCATTGCTAGATGGTCACTTTGATTGGTACAAAAATTTATTCCTGTACTACCAGCTTAGGTTCGGACCTATGAGGTAACACACATTAGGTTCATGATCAGATCAGAAGGTTGATCAACGATTAAGAATCGTTCTAGGGTTAAATGATCAATACGATTGACATTTAACCCAGTGCAAGTGTTGCAGGAGGATCAATTAGCAATTCGATTGCTAATTGACTTAATTTGATTAAGCCAATGGACTGAGATTAAGCTTAATTAAATATAATGTAATTAGATTTAGTTTGGGCTTGATTGGATCAAGTCCAATTGGTTTATTGGATAAGCCAAGTGCAAGGAAAAACTAGTCCTAGTTCAACTAGGACTTGGATCAATCTAATTTCTAATTTGATTAGAAAATTAAATCAGATTTAAATCTAATTTAATCTAATTAAATTAGATTTTTAATTGGGTTAAGACTTATTTTAATTAGATTGATCTAATTTTGGTTTGATTTGGTTTGAAAAATCAAATTAAAACAAGTCATAAGATTAATCCTAGTAAGACTAGGATTCCACCTTGCACCACATAAGCCTTCCCCACGCCCTCTCTCTCATTCAATGCCAATCTCCTCTTATTTTGTGTGACAAAAGCCCTCTCCCAGGTCTCTCCTATGTTCACAAAAGGTCTCCTCTCTTCTTTCTTACATGGAAGGTGGTTTGGATCAAATAAAAAAGAAATAAGTTTAGATTTCGAATTCTATGAGATAGAGTTTTAGAAATCCAAAACTCTTTCAATTTTGCACCGAATCTATCCAAATTTTTTTTGGAATTTTTGTGGCTTTTAGGGTACACATTATGAACCCTTTGCTAGTGATCCATGTATGAAAATAAGGAGGAGGTGCTCAAGAGTTGGGCGCCCCTTAACTTGCCATGTTTGGATAAGCCTTGACTAGGTATTTGACCTAGACAAGGACTCTATCATATCTCTCTATATAAAATGAGTTTCTTCATAAAATTTTTGAAAAAGATAGATATTTGAGAGACCTTTTGTCTATCCAAAAATTAGAGAGAAAGACCTTTAGATCATGGAGATATAAAAGACACAAGTTAGGGTGTCTAGAGAGAGAAACGAGAAGAAGAAGAGGGTCTTCTTCTAGGGCTGTTTGTTTTCATATCTTTCCTCCCTCCATCTTGAGTTTCCTGAGAGCATCTCAGATCTAAAACTTCTCCTTCTACTTTTCATCTTTAGAAGAGTCCAAATCAAGAAGAAGAAGGAGGCACCTGATCAACCATCAAAGAAGGATCAGCGCAGTACTAGCATACTGTGCTGATTTCCTGAAGCAGGACTTCTAATCGAGATTCGTGGGCTCGTGTGGACGACTCCTAGAGGCCGGACGTGTGTGCGGCTTGCAATATCATCCTCAAGCCTGGATCAGTGAGGTTAGAACATCTAACTTGCAAGGTAATAGATCTGATCTATTGTTTAATACATACATTAGATGTAGTATAGAAATATGTTGATATGATCGACATGTAGTTCATGCTATATTTATATATTTTAATTTTTGATTTAATGCTATGTAATAATCATGTAATAGGATCTTAGATTTAGGGATTCTCTGATTTTAAAAAATAATTTTGATTTATTTTAGTCTTCCGCTGTATGATCTTGAAAAAATTTCAAGATCTAACCCTGAAACCCTAGATCTGGTTCCTACACATTCGGCACCGGCCTGAGGGTAGAGAAGATCGACCAAGGGCCCTGCCACAGCCTGAGCCGCCAAGGAGGGAAGAGCAGCCCGGAGATCGGCCTCCAATTGAGATCATCAACTCCATCTCTGGAGGACCTTAACAGGAAGCAGACCTTCCACAGCCCTAGGGTTTGAAAACTTGTAAATGTATTGCGAACGATCCCGCTTTAAATCAAGATTTCTTTCAGACTTGCACATCTTTCCCTTTTTAGCATAGACTTATAACGACAGGGATGACCTCATCGGACAACAAAAACAAACCCCAATGTGGGCAAGGTCGAAGGCCCGATTATTTGTAGACCGGATGGGGGGAGAGGCCATACAGCGCCCATATGCGCCCCCACAGCCATATTAGGGACAGGAGGAGAACCTCACCCTAAATGAGCAAGGTCGAAGGCGATTATTTGTAGACCGGATGGGGGGAGAGGCCATACAGCGCCCATATGTGCCCCACAGTCATGTTAGAGACAGGAGGAGAACCTCGCCCTAACATGAGCAAGGTTGAAGGCCCGGTTATTTGTAGACCGATTGGGGGGAGAGGCCATACAGTGCCCATATGCGCCCCCACAGTCATGTTAGGGACAGGAGGAGACCTCGCCCTAACATGAGCAAGGTTGAAGGCCCGATTATTTGTTAGATCGGATGGGGGAGAGGCCGTACAGTGCCCATATGCGCCCCCACAGCCATGTTGGAGACAGGAGGAGACCTCGCCCTAAATGAGCAAAGTCGAAGGCCCGGTTATACTTAGATCGGATGGGGGGAGAGGCCTTGCAACGCCCATATGTGCCCCACAGCCATGTTAGGCAGGAGGAGAACCTCGTCTAACATGAGCAAAGTCGAAGGCCCGGTTGCACTTAGAAGGATGGGGGGAAATGTCCTGTAACGCCTATATGTGCCCCCACAGCCACGTTAGGGACAGGAGAAGAACCTCGTCCTAACTTGAGCACAGTCGAAGGTCCGATTACACTTAGACCGGATGGGAGGAGAGGCCCTGCAACATCCATATATGCCTCCGTAGCCCTGTTAGAGACAAGAGGAGGATCTCGTCCTAACCAGAGCTGAAATCGATTACGTCAGAAATAGGGGAAGAACCTCATCCTGACACCAATTAAGGTCTGGTCATTCAAGACTGGATGGAAAAAAGAAAACCTTCCCAGCAACCCCTCCGTGCTCCCGCGACCCCATCAAGAGTAGGGGTACTAAGAGCAGGGGGAAAACCCTCACTCGAAAAAAAAAAAGAAAGGAAGAGGGGTTAAAAAGGAAAGCGAGGAACTACATCAGCGATGACTGGAAAATAATTTACATTAAAAATACAGGGAACCTCATCTCGACGAGGATGGGGGTTCTCATCAAAATCCCCGGTCTCCAAAAGAGCTCTCAACACGGGCCAAGGATAAGACGGCTTCCTCAGGGCGACAAGAAGCTTAGACCTTCGAGCTCGAACTCTGAAGTAAGGCATCAAACTCGAGCGGTCCCAGACAAATCAGCGGCCACAAACAGAGAGACGGGTCAATGCGACGGCAATCGGGTACCTCCGAATGGCATCGATATCGAGCGAGGCAAAAGCTGAAGGAAGATCGGCGAAAAAACATGAGTGAAGGTCGCAAAAAATCCCCTTCTCATGTTATTTACTAAATATGCATTACAGAGCCCTTAAGGTTGAAGAAGAAAAGAAAAAGAGGAGGAGAATACAACAATAACAATAGCGAATGATAGAAGCTCGGCAGGCGACAATTTGACGCAAAGTGCGGACAAGGTAACAAAATCTCCTTCTCATTCTCGATTAACAAGATATACGTTACAAGACTCTGAGGGCCAAGAAAAAAAAATATTACTACAAGACTCGAAAGGAACACATTAGGGACCACTTCAAGCTTTCGACTTCTCCTTTCGGTTCCATCCTTCTCGGCAGCATTTTTCAGTGCGTGTGATAAATCCCTCGGCTCTCACCCCTCGCCTCATCCCACTCCATCGCCGAAACCCCAGCCCTAGGGGGAAAAGGGGGGGATAGAATTCAAGGGGCAGCGACGACGACGGCAGCAGCGACGATGACCTGCATCGGGAAGAACCAGAAGTGCCCAGGAGGCCGTGATGGCGCCGGAGGCATGCACCACCACCGTGTGCTCCACGACAACCACCGTCCTAGGTACTTCGGCAAGGTCGGCATGCGCTACTTCCACCGTCCCCGCAACAAGTTCTTCTGCCCCATGTCAGCGCCGATCGCTTCTGGTCCCTCGGCCCCGACGGCGTCAAGAATCCCACCACAGCTTGTGACGACAACTCTGCCCCCTTGATCGGTGTCACCCCGTTCAACTACTCTGAAATTCTCGAGCGGAACGCGCTCACCAGTTGTTTCCGTTATTAAACCCCTGTTGTTGAAGGAATTCTCCCTCGAGCCCCCTTTGAGGCGGTGGAACCCTCAGTGATAGTTCGACAGCCGAAGAATTCGCAGGCCGCTATTTTCCCCCTCCTACTCCTCTTGATCCGTGGCATCCTCTCGAGGTTGGCCTCCGGGGCAGAAGCCCCAGCGGGAGAACCCCTCGAAGGGGCTCGGAAGATGGAAGGAGGCGGGAAGCCAGTGGAGATGGCGAAGACTGGTGCGAAGAGTGCTTAGAGTCAAAAAGGGCGCCGATGGAGTGACTAAACTCTCAGGCAGAAGAAAGGTGTCAACTCTCAGGCGAAGTGAAGCCCCTGGAGGGAAGGAGGGGGCTTAAATAAGCGACGGGGCCTGGCGCAGTTATGGTGGCGGATATCCCTAAGTCCACCAGCGCCCGCCACGTGTCCCACTCACAGTGACGTAGGGCTAGCTGCTAGCGGGACCATTATGGTGTGGTGCTTAGGACTACGCTCCGGGGAGAATTCCGAAAGGACTCTTCGGGTCGCCCTAATCGGGAAAAGACTCCAGCGCGCGCACATTGAATGCCAAGATTTTCGAGGGCGATCATGTGCGAAATTCAAGGAAATGACTTCGGTTATGAAAATTTTTCTGCACTTCCTTCACTCGAAACTCAAACTCGGAAGTAGGGAGATTGGTGTTGGGTATCAAATCCCCCGCCAACCGAAGTTCGTGTTAGGAGTGACCACTCAGGGATTCTACCGACGTCCGACCTTCGGTGACATCTCTCCGGTGACCGAGCCTCAGCAGCATTCCCATGTTCTGCCGATGGATAAACCCCCACCTGCGTCGACCAGATTCTTCACGACAGATGGACTCCTACGGGAGCCAGACTTCGTCCCCAACTCCGACTGCAGGAAGACTTCGTCTGGACTCCTACGGGAGTCGGACTTTATCCCAGACTCCGACAGCAGGAAGACTTCGTCCGGACTCCTACGGGAGCCGGACTCCATCTTCGGCCCCGACTGCAGGAAGACTTCGTTCGGACTCCTACGGGAGCCAGACTTCATCCCCGACTCCAATTGCAGGTAGACTTCATCCGAACTCCTACGGGAGCCGAACTTCGTCCCCGACTCCAATTGCAGGTAGACTTCGTTCGGACTCCTACGGGAGCCGGACTTCATCCCCGACTTCAATTGCAGGTAGACTTTGTCCGGACTCCTACGGGAGCCGGACTTCATCCCCGACTCCGGCTGCAGGAAGACTTTGTCCGGACTCCTACGAGAGCCGGACTTCATCCCCGACTCCGACTGCAGGAAGACTTCGTCCGGACTCCTACGGGAGCCGGACTCCATCCCCGGCCCCGACTGCAAGAAGACTTCATCCGGACTCCTACAGGAGCCGGACTTCATCTCCGACTCCAATTGCAGGTAGACTTCGTCCGGACTCCTACGGAGCCGACCTCATCCCCGACTCCAATTGCAGGTAGACTTCATCCGGACTCCTACGGGAGTCGGACTTCGTCTCCGACTCCAATTGTAGGTAGACTTCGTCCGGACTCCTACGGGAGCTGGACTTCGTCCCCGACTTCAATTATAGGTAGACTTCGTCCGGACTCCTACGGAAGCTGGACTTCGTCCCCGACTTCAATTGTAGGTAGACTTCGTCCAGACTCCTACGGGAGTCGGACTTCGTCCCCGACTCCAGCTGCAGGAAGACTTTGTTCGGACTCCTACGGGAGCCAGACTTCGTCCCAGACATCGACTGCAGGAAGACTTCATCCAGACTCCAATGGGAGACGGACTCCGTCCCCGGTGTCGACTACAGGAAGACTTCGTCCGGACTCCTATGGGAGCCGGACTTCATCCCCGACTTCAATTGCAGGTAGACTTCATCCGGACTCCTACGGGAGCCGGACTTCATCCCCGACTTCAATTGCAGGTAGACTTCGTCCGGACTCCTACGGGAGCCGGACTTCATCCCCGACTTCAATTGCAGGTAGACTTCGTCCGGACTCCTACGGGAGCCGGACTTCATCCCCGACTCCGGCTGCAGGAAGACTTCGCCCGGACTCCTACGGGAGCCGGACTTCATCCCCGACTTCAATTGCAGGTAGACTTCGTCCGGACTCCTACGGGAGCCGGACTTCATCCCCGACTTCAATTGCAGGTAGACTTCGTCCAGACTCCTACGGGAGCCGGACTTCATCCCCGACTCCGCTGCAGGAAGACTTCATCTGGACTCCTACGGGAGTCGGACTTCATCTCCGACTTCAATTGCAGGTAGACTTCATCCGGACTCCTACGGGAGCTGGACTTCATCCCCGACTTCAATTGCAGGTAGACTTCGTCCGAACTCCTACGGGAGCCGGACTTCATCCCCGACTCCGGCTGCAGGAAGACTTTGCCCGGACTCCTATGGGAGCCAGACTTCATCCCTGACTTCCATTGCAGGAGGTCTTCGTCCGGACTCCTACGAAAATTGAACTTCATCTATAGAAAGACTCTAACTGGGCTCCAACCGCAGATGGCCCTCACCTATAGTACAAATGCTCAAGGTACCCAACGGTAGACGGTCCGCTAGCAACATCCGAGCTCCTTTCAGATGGATAGCCATCTCTCTCCGTCAGACACTTCAACCGAGCTTCGGCCGACAAGCCTGGATTCCCAGATAGGCAATAGTAACGGCCATGACTCTGCTCCACCTCCTCGATGGATTCTACGTGGCTCCATCACTCCCTGCAACAGGCTCCATGCGGCAGGCCACAGTAATGGCCATGACTCTGCTCCACCTCCTGCGACGGATTCTACGCGGCTCCATCACTCCCCACAACAGGCTCCATGCTGCAGGCCGCAGTAATGGCCATGACTCTGCTCCACTCCCTGCGGTGGATACTGCACGGCTCTACCACTCCCTGACGAGTCGCGACAATGGACGTTGCTCCACTCTCCGCAACAGATTCCACGTGGCGAGCCATGGTGACAGCCACGACTCCACCCCATTACTCTTCATAATAAACTCCTCCTGGCCCCGAGCGGTCCACTACTAGGCGGTTACAAACATCGCTATCAATCCATTGCTCCCTTCACCTATAAAAAGAGGGGGGCCCAGATACGTTATTCCTTAAGCTCTACTTTCTATCCCAAAAACTCTACTAAAATTTTTGTTCGAGCACTCCATTCTTGTTGAGGCAGAGAACTGACTTGAGCGTCGGAGGGTCTTACCGGAGCAACTCCATCTCCGATTTAGACTTCTTTTGCAGGTCCCAACGGCGACCGTGACTCCCTTGACTCCAGCTTCTCCGACGCAGGCGGATTTTTGCACCAACACTCTCTATATCTCATATGAAGTGCTTGGCACAGATTTTGAAGGTACTCTATTAAGGATATAGACAGCAATTTTTAGGACATATTCTCAAAAGAAAATAGGTAAGTTTGTAAGGCACATCATGGACCACACTATATCTAATAAAGTATGATTCCTTCTTTCTGCTACACCATTTAGCTGTGGTATATAGGGAGGGGTCCATTCTGAAAGAATTTTATTTTCTTTAAGATGATCTAGAAACTTATTGGATAAGTATTCTCCTCCTCGATAGGATCGAAGAATTTTAATACTTTTTCAGTTTGTTTCTCAACCATACTTTGATACTCTTTAAATTTATCAAAGGCTTCAGACTTGTGTTTCATAAGATACACATATCCAAACCTAGATAAATTATTAGTGAATGTTATAAAATAAGAGTATCCTCCTCTGGCTTCTATTGTCATTAGACCACATACATCAGTATGTACAAGTTTTAATAACTCACTTGTCCTTTCCCATGTCCACTAAATGGAGTCTTAGTCATTTTTTCCATAAGACAAGATTCACAAGTACCTAATGATTCATAATTATAGGGATCAAAGAACTCTTCTTTGTATAACTTGTTAATCCTTATCTCACTTATATGACCAAGTCGACAATACCAAAGTAAAGTATTATTCATCTTTTCTCTCTTTCACTTTTTGCTTTCATCAATATGAAAAACACTGTCATTAGATAGAATTAGATGACCATTATTAATAACGCCATCACAAAAAATTTATTAGAAAAAGAAATTGAGCAACTATTGCTCTTTCTATTTATTTCATAACCTCGTTGCAATAGCAGCGGTACAGAAATAATATTTCTAATGATCTTAGGCATATAATAACAGTTTTCTAGCTCTAAGATCTTCTTAAAAGGTAACTTCAATATATATGTCCCTGTAGCCTCTATTTGGATGGACTCTCCTCCAGCATCATAGAGCTCGAAGTCACCCTTCTTCAGTACTCTAATATTCTACAGCCTATGCAACAATTTGCAGATATGAGAGTCGCAGGCGGTATCCAAAATCCAAGAGTCTGAATTGAAAAAACTTAATGATAAAATTGTATGTATCTTATGCATACTTTTTGATGCGTCGCTTGCACCAGCCTTTACAGTTGCAAGATATAACTTGCAATTCCTTTTCCAGTGTCTTGCTTTGCCGCAGTGAAAGCAGGTACCCTATCCAGATACTTTCTTCCCTTTCTTCTTCATCTTGCCACCCTTAAGGTTCAAAGCTTTCTTTGAACCCTTAAAACTTGACTTCTTCTTAGAGGTTTTATCCATAAGAAGAAGTGGAGCCTTTTTTTTCTTAATGTGGCTCTCAGTTGTTTTGGGTATGTTTAACAACTCAAGCAATGAGGTATTCAGTTTGTTCATGTGATAATTCATGATAAACTGAGCAAGTGATTTGGGGAGAGATTGTAGGATCAAATCCTGACTTAATTCTCCATCCATCATAAAATCCAATTGACCCAATCTGGTGATCAGGTCAATGACCTTCAGGACATGGTCTTGTATGGATGATCCCTCAGTCATTTTAGCATGAAATAACTGCTTAGATATCTCATATCTAGCAGTCCTACTCTGTTCTCCATACAACTCTTTAAGATTGAGGAGTATGGATTGAGTATCCATGCTCTTATGCAGCCTCTATAATTCATTGCTCATAGAGGCTAATATGATGTACTTGACAGTCAAACTATTATTCTTCCACATCCTATATGTGGATACCTCCTCTCCTGTGGCATCATCCCCAACCTCTTGTGGTTCGGAGACATCAAGATAGGAGAGCTTCTCCTGATTGAGTATGATTTTTAAATTCCTCAATCAATCCACATAATTGAGATCGATCAACTTATTGAAATCTAAAATTCTTCACAATGATAGCAAAGATGCCATTTGTAGAGTTTAATTTATAATAATTAAAAAATATTACATAAGCAAATAACTCATGTTGACTCACACAATTAAATAAGGTCTTTAGATTTAATTATGCCTCCTACTATTTTATCAAACATCATAACCTTCTACTATGATTAACGAGATATATTACATATTTATCTTAGTAGGATTGAGACCTTAATCCCTCATAATGATCTTATATTAATGCAACAAACCCTTATGAGTTCATAGGTAGAAAATTCTTTCCAATTGTTTCTCATACAATTTTCAATATCATATCTTGGCCTCTAAAATATTATTAGCCTTGTGTTAACACAACAAGTTATAATATTTTAGTTAAGTAAAACCATTCATTTTAATACAATCAAATTCGAATATAACTGCCTTTGTGTTAACACAACAAAGCAGTACATCCAAAATTATTGTAAGCATCTTCCATGCATCAGGATTATGTTATACCAATCTTTATGATAAGCCTTGTGTTAACACAATAAACTAGCCATAGTTCATGATATAACATTAACCTAGCATGTAGGAAGGCCCCTAGTAGTATTTTCAATATTAGGATTTTTCAATATTAAAATCACTTAATCAAATTGGCTAGGTAAGTAAAGTGGGGGTCCCCCATTGTTTTTCTTAGACACCAATAAATTGGCTAGATCAGACAATGAAATCAATTAAAGAACCATCTGTAGTACTTTTTTAGACATCAATTGATCAAGAATTGGTTAACCCTCAGTTGCATATCACTACAACTTGATATAATTATAATGAGGGTTTTTATTTGGTCTCATACATATTCTAACTATATAATGCTAATTTATACTAATATATATCAGTATTAAAATATTCTATATGTGCATGTGTAACATATGGACTTTCATCATCCTAGGACAACCTTGCAGCGTAACCCTGTTATGCTAGAACAACCTTATATCAAGATGACGAAGTGGTGAATCATATATGCATCAATTTATATCATCATATGAAAGTATAATACATAGCATAATTCATCTTATAGCATGAATCATAATATGCATCACATAAATATTATGTATATATGATTGAACCAAACAAGGTCGGCTTTGATACCACTGTCGGGTTTCAAGGTGGACATACACAGTGGAAGCATAATAGATTTTAAAATTTAAATTATAAAATTTTAAATATTAAACTCATAAATCAATATTTTTTTGATAATTAACAATCATATATAACATATATTCAAAATTAAATTCAAGCTATAGAAGAATATCTGCAGCTCTTAATCCAAATTCCGACAGAACCTCTATCAGGCATCCAAGTGTTCGCCCTCCAATGATGATCTCTTTGGAATGATTCCTCCTCTAATATTCTTACTCTGAGAATTTTTTTGGTAGCAGAACCTCAAGACCTTCTTCCTCTCCTCCTAGCCTTCCTATCCCTACTTTTCTTCTCTCCTTGTCTTCTTTAATTCTTTTCTTAGGCTCTTGTCTTAAAATTAGACTTGTCCTTACTATTTTTGTACTTATACTAACAAGAAAAGAAAGAGACTAATTGGGTAATAGGGAGAGTATATAAGAAAGAAGAGATAAAAGTAATTTTTTGAATGAATCAAATCTCCGACGTAGCCCCCTTTAAATAGTTAGCGATAGGGTGCCTTTGGGAATGATTCGTGCCCCGTCCACATGCCATCTCGCATCCATCAGAAAATCTAACACCTCCTGATGAATTCTCATACCCATCTGAAAGGTTTTGATATATGGCAATCATCAAGAAAAAAATTCAAGAGATGCTTCATATAGAAGGACTCTTCAAAATATTTTTCTCGATGATTCTCTGATGCATCGTGCAGCTTTCCATAGAGCAATTTTTCTCCACCACCCATCAGTGACTTTTAGCCATCCAATGGATCAAATGGAAGGTGCTAACTTTCTAATGGTATGAAAAAAATCTAAAAATAAGATGAGATGTGACACATAGATTAGAGTCCTTCACAAGTTGGACTCTTAGTTAGCTGCATGGATCAGACTAGCAGGTTTTCCAACTTCAACCAATTTTCACGATTAAACCAGAAGGTGTTTTAATCTTAGAAGGATTTTTTGCACTTAAAATTAAGTAAGAATCACCAAATTTTTTTTTTTCATCATGGAACATTGGATAAGCTCGAGGAAGGGGCCTCCCATCTCATGGGATGCGAAACCTATTTCTACGCACAAAGATTGCACCCATGCGCAAGAAAAATTCTTGACACATCGGGACCTGATTTCTTGGCTCTAAAATTTTAGTACATGTACCCAAGAGTTGACCCAACTCAAATACAAAATTAGTTTGAATTAATTTGATCTTAATTAGTCTAATCTGGAATCAATTTCGAATCTGATTCGAAACAAGGAGCTAGTTTTTGCAATATGTGCTAGCATATCTATTTTGCAAATATGATCTAATTCAATTAGATCCCTGATCAATTTTTTTTGTGTGTAATCCATTGAATTTCATATCTAGCTAGTAGTGGGCTCAAGTGTAAGTCGATCTGATTTGATTAAAATTTAATCTAACCGATCTAGATCCAATCAAGCTAATCTGATTTCAGCAATTAGAACTCTTTCTAATTTGATGATCGAATTAAATTTTTTAATTTAATCAAATCTATAAGATAAGATTGACGTCTAGCAATGTATCATATTTACTAAAAAGATATAAAATTTTGATAAAAATATCAAAAATATCCTTCAGTGGAAAGTTACCATACAATTCGATCCTTCGATCTCCCTGCATCCCGAATATGACTCTGGATATGGAATGATATCAAATCCAATATCATATTCATATTTCTATCAATTTTAAATGATAATTTGATTAATAAAATATTAAAAGTTCTTTCTAATTTTTATTCTACTTTGATCAAAGACTTTCTGAATCATCAATCGATCAGAGCAAGTAGGATGCGATCTCCTCTTCTCAGGAGTGATCAATTCCATGTTGACCTACTCATAACCTCTATACATATTTCACCATATCCAGAACACCCCATACATAACTATGTCATGAATGAGTATGAATAAAAAATATAGATTCATGTATACAAGGTTCTATGGTAGTCTTAGGTCAAAGGATTACATGCACAACTCCCACTATAAGAAAATATCTTTTGATGGGTAAGTAAATTCTATAAGATATTTCTTAAGTCAAATTAATTCAGTGAACTCATTTTCTAATTAGCACCCACTTTTTTATATTAGTGTCTCACAAAAGTGGCTTATGAGATCAGTCACCCTCTCTATCGAGCATACATAGGAAGTGCTAGTCTATCCGAAATATTGATCATCTACTTAATGCTCTTATGACTAAGAATATTCTAAATTAGGATTTTTAAAATTTTAGATCTTATAGATATAATCTCATCATAATCCTAAACCCATTGTCCTAATTTATGGAGTTCATCATAATCATTACAAAAGTAAGATGTAGCATATGATGAAAAATACCTTTTATTTATAAAGAGTCAATACATGAGTCTGGAAGATTGCAAGGAAAACCCACCAAAATATAAATTTCGATTGGCTTGTATGGCATATTCTTTTCAACCTTGTTAGATCTACGAGGTGGTGGAGGAACATCAATTACTGACTCATAAATAATGGGTTCCTGAGGATCCATAGCTCTTTGCTCTTCAGAGACCTTCTCTTCAAGTTCAACTAACCTCCCACTACCACCATCTTGAATAAATTATTTTTTTAAAAATATGGCATTCCGACTCATAATCACATTATGATCTTATGGAAAATAGAAGTAGTATCCTATTGATTCTTTTGGATATCCTATAAAATGAGCTATTACAGATCTATCCTCTAATTTATCAGCTATCTGTCTTTAGACATAGGTCGGATATCCCAAGTCTTAAGATAACCTGGACTCGATTTCTTACTATGCCATATCTCAAATGGTGTGGCAAGAATGGATTTTGGTGGAACCTTATTCAATAGGTCAACTGTAGTTAATAAGGCATGTCTCCAAAAAAATAAGGATAAATCAATAAAACTCATCATCGATCTGACCATATCTAATAGGATCCTATTCCTCCTTTCAGATATCCCTTGAGCAGAGGTGTTCCTGTTAGATGTATGTCCTAGAAGCCAATATGGTTGACATATTATAATAAATCTAGGATACAATTTTGTACCTAATATATTGATATGATCAATAAAAGGATAAGTTTATATTTCATTCAAGTGTGATGTGTCCTTGAATCATCCATGAAATTAACATTCGATATATATTCTCAAAGAGTTGAGAATTAGAGATATGTATTTAATTCCTAAATGCTCTCGATCATAGGATCATCATGAGGATGGTGATCGATCTGGAAAGACTAACACATAGATCACTTTCTTCGAGATAGATGGATATCTAGTCTACAGTGTAAAAATACTGGACAACGAGTGTGAATAGTTGTTAGAGAATAACTAGTACTGAGCATGGCCATACAAGAGATCACTTGGATTTTTATTCAATCATCAGTGATTGTCTCGATACTATAATTGTGTGACTAATCTTTTGATCTGAGATGGTACTATTGCTCGTAGTGAGGCAGCTGAAGTTTGATTGACACATAAATATGGGTCTCAATGAACCCTTGTAGTGGATGTTAATGACAGTTGGTCTACTGTAGGAGTAGGGTGTTCATCAAGAAGGAATCTATCGATCTTGATAGAGAGGAGTAGTCCTATAAAATTTGAGAGGCTAAATTTGAGAGTCTGTGGTCATAGTAGTATGATTGATAGAAAGAAGTTTTCATAAAAGTCACAATTGGACTTGAGCTAATCGAATCTATCATATGACTGATGTTGAGGTTTGACGATTTATTCATGACTTACCTTTTAATCGAGACTCACGATAGAGAGACTGAATCATACGTTAACTATATCTAGAGATTCATTTTGATTATACTAGATTGTCACTACATACTGCAAGATATCACTGATGGATTGTGAGAGCTCACTAGGGTTATTCTAGATCGACAATCCTTGATAAGTTAGAGTAGAATTATTCCAACCCATTGAAAAGAGTTTCAATGATACTTTGATAGAGACCATTATATATCTCACTATCAGATATATTTGAATCTATGAGATTACACAATGAAGAGATTAGGTATGGAATAAGTAATTGAGCTTATGAAGTATCAATTGGATTTAGAAGAATCCGATTGGGTTCATCGTAACCTTGCTAGCACATGGTTGGATCCAATTTTCTCTTTACGTTTGAATTTTTTATTTGATAAGATAATTTAAACATAATTATCTACTAATAACCTACATGAATTAGATTCATTGGACTCTAATTATTGGATGTTTAAAGTTTTAGATCAATTGAATTAAGGATGCAAGATTCTAATTAATTTCTTTGATAGTTATTCTTGGGTGCCACCTTGATTTGATCAAGTTGGGTATGTCCCATGAATAGAGGGCATGTGAATCTCTATTTGAGCATCTCTTGGGTGCACTTTGGGGTGTGTTTATGTAGGTGCAAGGGCTCCAAGAGTTGGCACCTAAAAAGATTCCTAATGTAAGTTGAATAACTTAAGTTATTAGGAAACCTAATGCAACTAGGTCTTGTATTATGTGATTGAATAGGATTTAATCCTTTTATCTATTTAAAGGGACCTCCTCTAAGGTCCCTAGAGCATCCAACTAGTAGCCCCATGCCTCTCTTAGAACCCCCCATGCCCTCTCTTCCTCTCCCTTTTTCTTCTCCCTTAGACGTCCACACAACCTCCTTTATTGGGGCATCCCTTCTACCTTATGCCCAAGGCTGGTTGGATGTCCCTCTTTGCTGGTTTATGGTATTTAGTAGTAGCACAAACCAAGGGAGAAAAGCAAGAGAAGAAGAGAAGAAGAAGATCAAGGAAAGAGATCAAGAGTTGATGGCGATCCAAACATTATTCAGATACAACAAGCTGAAATTTTTTAGAGAAAAAAATTCAACTTGAAGAGGGCTGTTTCAGGCTGATCCTAAGTAGATACCTATAGAGGTCAGACACTTGTGTGGCTAGAAATTTTTTTTTCTCTTTTAGATCCAGATTTGAAGAAAAGATTGCAAAACAGATATGCGATTTGATCACAATCTAAATTTCAGCATATGTACAATTTCAATGTATGAACTAGATCCTTATGATTTTATATTTTTATATATATATGATTTAGATTAAAAATATTTTAATCTAGTATTCTATTATAATATTTAAAAAATAAAATTTTTAAAATATACATGCATGCCCCAAACCTTAAATTCCATCAGTGGTATCAGAACCACGGGTTTTATATACTGAAAATTGACATATATATTTTGAAAAGAGTTTCAAAATTTGATTTTTTCTTGATATATGAGATATATAGATGAATTTTTGAATCTAAAATTTAATTTTAAATTTAATTTTAGAATATATAATTGATATGTGAAAGTATGCATAATCTAAATTTCGATCTAGAACGGTTTCTAGTTCATGTTCATATGATATGTAGATGCATATATAAATCTAAAATTTTATATGACCAGATTCATGATTCATATATGAGATATATGATTATATATTTAATTTATAAAATTATTTTTAATATGATCCATGATTAGTATATGAGATATATGATATCATGTTGTAGATCTGAATTTTATTTAGATCTGAATTTTATATACATATATGTGATATATATTTGTATGTTAAATCTACAAATTATTTTTATAATTTAAAACTTACTTTCATGCAAAGAATTTAGATCTAAAATTTAATTTTAAAATCTAAAATTTGTGTTTGTGCATGAGGATTTTGGTTATGAAAAAATCAAAAATTAGGTCATACAATTGGATTGCATCTAGAATTTTTGATTTCATTTATATGGGTCTAATTTGATTAAATAATTGATCAAACTGAGTCAAGTATTGATAAAAATTAGATTAATTAAGTTAAATAATCATATAATGGTTGTTGATTGAATCAATTGAGTCTTATATGTAGAATCGATTAACCTAAGAACCTAATTTGGCTCTATGGTTTGAGCCTGATTCGCTTGAGTTAATCTGTTTGGACCAATTGACCTATTGATGTCTAAGGTAAGTAATTGAGATGTGGTTATTTAATTAATTTCGTTCACTTATCTGGTCAATTTATTGGTGTCTAAGGAAAGCAATAGGGTGGACCCCACCGATCTCCACTTACCTGATCAGTTTAAAAGATTGGATCTTGAATAAGATTACTTAGTAGTTTTATTTAGGCCATACTAATTAGATCGGTCATATGATGACTGATTAGATGAGATCTAAATCTAAATCTTTCCATAAATATTAAGTCTATAGGTTTTCCATCATTGTAGATCTGCAGGCATGCTACCGACGTTGATCATTCTCGACTGGTCACAGTGGTTCAGTTGCATCAAAAATATGCAACTACTCTATTAGTAAAGTTGCTCCAGGGTAAGGATGGGGTTGGGCCCAATAACTGTTAGATGAGGGACCCAATGACGGCCTTGCACTTGCTTATGAACAGTGTGTCAGGCTTAACTAAAGAGTGTGGGCAATAACTATTAGGTGAGCCTACATGACTTAGAGATCAAGTTGCTGCAACATACTTAGAGAAGTATTTAGATAAAGAGTTGCCTACGCATCGGTGTGCATGTTACCAATAATTGTTAGGTGAGGTGCATGGCATCCGTGGGACCGCAGCACCCACTAAGAATCTTTTATCGTATTAGGATTTCTATTTTCCACTCGGAGAGTGAAGGGATCTAAAAATTTAGTGGGAGTCATTGTTTGCATCTTAAAATCTCTGAAGCAAATATTACATTTAAGTATAAAAGTCTAACTTGAATCTTTACTCTCGCAGTTAAATAATGTTAGCCTCAAACCCTCTAGTCTACATCCTTGAAACCAATCGTTTGATCGGTACAAATTATAAAAACTGGCTCAGAAATCTCAGGATTGTCCTGATCTCAAAAAAACTAGATCATGTACATGATCAGAAACCCATAATGCTATCAAACCGTCCTATTGTTGAGCAAAGAGCTGCTTATGAAAAGTGGATGGATGAAGACAGTAGGGTCAACTGCTATATACTGACTTCTATATCAAACGAGTTACCAAACAACATGAGCATATGCCCACTACCAGGGCTATGTCACTCACCTGCAAGAGTTGTATGATGAGTAGAGCCATATAGTGCGCTTCAAGGTGTCCAAAAGACTCTTCAATTTGAAGATGTGCGAAGGATAGTTTGTCTATGAGCACTGTATGATGGTGATCAAGGACATTGAGGAACTTGGAAAGCTCAGGCTGGATATGCAAAAAGAATTGCAAATGGATTTGATCCTTCAATCCCTTACAAGTTCATAAAGTCAATTTATTATAAATTTTTATATGAACAAACTCGATTGCATTATACTCGAATTGGTCAACATATTGGTCACTATGGAGGGAACCTTGAAGAGTTCAAAGGATACTATTCTTGTTATGGAGTGGACTTCTTCTAAGAGAAAGTCTACCGAGAAGAAGAAGGTTAAATCTGCTAAGAAGCAGAAGAAAGAGGACAAGCCAAGGAAGGAAGTTTCTAAGAAGGCTGAGGCAAAAGAAAAGTGTTTCCACTGTGATACTAAGGCCATTGGAGGAAGAACTATCCACTTTATCTGGAGAGCCTAAAGATCAAAAAGGATGATAAACCTTTCGAAGGTATGCTCGTAATTAAATCTAACTTTATGATTTTTTTTACTTCTAGTTGGATATTAGACTATGATTCGAGTGCTCATATATGTACCTCAATGTAGGGTCTAATAGAAAGTAGGAGGTTGAGGGAAGATGACATGATCCTTCGGATCGACAATGGAGTAAAAATTGCTATAGAGGCCGTTGGTACTTATACTCTTCGATTACCATCTGATTTTAGATTAGATTTGAAAGACTGTTATTATGTTCCTATAGCTAGTCAGAATTTGATTTTCATGTTTGTGCTAGCACAGAAAAATTTTGAAATTAGTTTCAATAAAAACTTTTATTTTATTTATTTATGAAATAAATTAGTTGCATGAGATCTTTTAATTGACAGTCTTTATCATTTGCATGTTGATGCGAATGTGAACTTAAACGAGCAAATAGTGAGTGTCGTAGGTCAAAAGAGATCCAGAGATGATATTAATCAAAAGTACTTATGGTATTATAGACTAGACCATATTGGAGAGGACAGGATAAACAGACTAGAGAAGGATGGGATCCTTGGCCCTCTTAACCCAGAGTCATATCCAGCTTGTGAATTTTGCTTTCGAGAAAAAATGATCAAGTTATCATTTGTAGGACATGGAGAAAGGATCACTGAGTTACTTGCCCTAGTACACACCGATGTGTGTGGGCCATTTGATGTGTAGGCCAGAGGTGGTTATGCCTACTTCATTTTCTTTACCAATATCCGTCTAGGTATGGATATATATATCTGATGAAACACAAGTCTGAAGCCTTTGAAAAGTTCAAAGAATTCAAACATGAAGTAGAAAAGCAAATAGAAAAATTCATTAAGGTTCTTCGATCTGATCGAGGAGGTGAATACCTCAGTGGAAAATTTTTTGAGTATCTCAAAGATAATGGTATAGTCTCTTAATGGACTCCTCTTGGAAACCTCAGCTCAACGGGATATCCGAAAGGAGGAGCAAAATTCTATTGGATATGGTCAGATCCATGATGAGCTTCACTGATCTACCCTTATATTTTCGGGGACATATCTTGTTAACTGCAATTCACTTGTTGAATAGAGTTCCATCAAAGTCTATTCCTACCACACCATATGATATATGGATTGGTAAGAAGTTGAGTCTAGGTTATCTTAAGACTTGGGGATGTCCGGCCTATGTCAAAAGATAGATGGCTGATAAAATAGAGGATAGATATGTAATAGCTCATTTTATAGGGTATCTAAAAGAATCTATGGGATACTACTTCTACTTTCCATAAGACCATAATGTGATTATGAGTCGGAATGCCATATTCTTAAAAAAAAAGTTTATCCAGAATGGTGGTAGTGGAAGGTTAGTTGAGCTCGAAGAGAAGATCTTTGAAGAGCAAAGAGCTATAGATCCTCAAAAATCTATTATTCATGAGCCAATAGTTGACATTCTTCTACCACCTCGTAGATCTAGCAGGATCTCCCGACCTTTTGAAAGGTACATGGGTATGCTTACGGAAGAAGTAAAGAAAATGTTCCTTATGGGAGATGGGGTCATGGTGATGATCCTAATATCTTTAACGAGGCGATATCTGATAATGATTCTGAGAAATGGTTAGATGCGATGAAGTCAGAAATTGACTTAATACACTCGAATCAAGTTTGGACCTTAGTGGATCCACCTGAGGGTATCGTACCCATTGGGTGTAAATGGATCTACAAAAAAAAAATAGATATAGATGGTAAGGTAGAGACCTATAAAGCTAGGCTTGTAGCCAAAAGTTATAGTCAGCATGAGGGCATTGACTATCAAAAAACTTTCTCATCCATAGCCATGCTGAAATCCATCCGCACTCTACTTGCTATTGCAGCTTATTATGATTGTGCAATCTGACAGATGGATGTGAAATCTATCTTCCTGAATGGATATCTTGGGGAAGATATCTATATGGAGCAGTCTATGCATTTCACATCTAGTGATGGTGATCACAGAGTCTGTAAGCTACAAAGATCCATATGTGGATTAAAGCAAGCTTCTCAGAGTTGGAATCATCATTTTGATGAAGCAATCAAATCGTTTGATTTTATAAAAAATAAAGAGGAACCATGTATATACAAAAGGATCAGTGGGAGCGTAATAACATTTCTCATATTGTACGTGGATGATATTCTTCTCATTGGAAATGATATTCCCATGCTGACCACGATCAAAAGATAGTTATCCAAGAAATTCTCTATGAAAGTCTAGGAGAAACATCCTATATTCTCAGAATAAAGGTCTATAGGGATAGACCTAAATGGATGCTAGACTTGTCATAAAAGCTGTACATAGAGAAAGTACTGAAGAGGCTCAGCATCAACAACTCCAAAAGAGAACTTTTACATCTTAGGCATAGTATTAATCTTTCTAAGATGATGTGTTCGACCACATCTGAGAAAGTTCAATGCATGAGTAGGATTCCTTATGCCTCAGCCATAGAGAGCCTCATATATGTCATGCTATGTACTCGACCTGATATTACCTTTGCTATGAGTGTCATGAGCAGGTATCAGTCGAATTCAGATGAGGAACATTGAATAGCAATGAAGAATATCTTTAAGTACTTGAGAAGGACTAAGGATCTATTCTTGATCTTTGGAGGAGACTCTGAGTTGCAAGTTGAGGGGTATACTGACTCAGACTTTATGTCTGATCCTGATGACAGAAAATCTATGTCAGAATATATATTCATTTGCAATGGTGGTGCAGTTAGCTGGAAGAGTTCCAAGCAACCCATCAAAGTAGATTCGACTACAGATGCTGAGTATATTGCTGCTTCGGATGCTGCAAAGGAAGACTTTTGGTTTAAGAAGTTCATTACGGAACTTAAGGTCATGACATCGGATGTCATACTACTTTACTGTGACAACAATGGAGCCATAGCACTTGCTAAGGAGCTAAGGTCTCATAAAAAATCAAAGCACATCGAGCAGCGGTATCATATCATACACGACTACCTCGAAAAGAAACATGTCGAGGTGCGAAGAGTAGACTTTGCAGACAACATGGCAGATTGGTTGACAAAGCAGTTGAGCCAACCGAAAATGAAAGTCCACCTTGAGAAGATAGGACTTAGATTTGTGATCAATTGACTTTAGTCTAAGTGAGAGATTATTAGATGTATGTCCTAGAAATCAATATGGCTGACACATTATAATAAATTTAGAACATAATTTTGTACTTAATACGTTGATATAATCAATAAAAGGATAAGTTTATATTTCATTCAAGTGTGATGTGTCCTTAAATCGTCCATGGAATTAACTTTCGATACATATTCTCAAAGAGTTGAGAATTAAAGACATATGTTTAATTTCTAAATACTTTCGATCATAGGATCATCATGAGGATGGTGATCGATCCGGATAGACTGACGCATAGATCGCTTCCTTTAGGATAGATGGGTCTCTAGTCTACAGCATAGAGACACTTGATGATAAGTGCGGGTAGTTGTTAGAGAAGAACTAGTATTGAGTGTGACCATACGAAAGATCATTTGGATTTTTATTCAATCGTCAGTGATTGTCTCGATGCTATAGTTGTGTGACTGATCCTTTGATCTGAGATGATACTACTGCTCACAGTGAGGCTACTGGAGTTTGATTGACACATAAATATGGATCTCAATGAGCCCTTGTAGTGGATGTTGGCGACAGTTGGTTCACTATAGGAGTAGGGTGCACATCAAGATGGGATCTATCGACCTTGATAGAGAGAAATAGTCCTATGAGATTTGAAGGCTAAGTCTGAGAGTCTGTGACCACAACAGTGTGATTAATGGAAAGGAGTTTCCATATATTTCATAATTGGACTTGAGCTGATCGAATATATCATATGACTAATGTTGAGGTTTGACGATTTATCTATGATCTACCATCTAGTCGGGACTCACGATAGAGGGATCGAATCACATATTAATTACACCTAGTGGTTTACTTTGGTTCCACTGGATTGCCACTATATACTGCTAAGTGTCACTGATGGATTGTGAGAGCTCACTAGGGTTGTTCTGGATCAACAATCTTTGATGAGTTAGAGTGAAATTGTTCTGACTCACTGAAAAGAGTTTTAATGATACTTTGATAGAGATCAATGTATATCTCACTACCAAATAGAATTAAACCTATGGGTCACACAATAAAGAGATTAGGCCTGGAATAAGTAATTGAGCTTATGAAGTGTCAATTGAGTTTAGAGAAATTCGATTGGGTTCAAGGTAACCTTGCTAGCACATGGTTGGATACAATTTTCTCTTTACATTTAGATTTCTTATTTGATTAGATAATTTTAACTTAATTACCTGCTAATAACCTACATGAATTTGATTCATTGGACTCCAATTGTTGTGTATTGAAGGTTTTGGATCAATTGAATTAAAGGTGCAAGAGCCTAATTAATTTTTTTGATAGTTATTCTTAGGCGCGACCTTGATTTGATCAAGTTGGGCGTGTCCCATGAATAGAGGGTATGTGAATCCCCATTGGGATATCTCTTGGGTGCACTTTAGGGTGTGTTTATGTGGGTGCAAGGGCTCCAAGAGTTGGCACCTAAAAGAATTTCTAATGTAAGTTGAATAACTTAAATTATTAAGAAACCTAATGCAAGTAGGACTTGCATTATGTGATTGAATAAGATTCAATCCTTTCGCCTATTTAAAGAGACCTCCCCTAAGATCTCTAAAGCATTCAACCAGCAGCCCCACACCTCTCTTAGAACCCCCCACGCCCTCTCTTCCTCTCCCTTTCTCTTCTCCCTTGGACATCCACACATCCTCCTTTGTTGGGGCGTCCCTTCTACCTCACGCCCAAGGCTGGTTGGGCATCCCTCTTTGCTGGTTCTTGGTGTTTGGTAGCAGCACAAAATAAGGGAGACAGGTAAGAGAAGAAGAGAAGAAGAAGTTCAAGAAAAGAGATCAAGAGTTGATCACGATCCAGACTTCGTTCAGATTCAGCAGGCTGAATTTTCTTAGAGAAGAAAATTCAACTTGAAGAGGGTTATTCCAGGCTGATCCCGAGTGGATACCCATAGAGGCTGGACACTTGTGCGGCTAGAAGAAAATCTTTTCTCTTTCAAATTTAGATTTAAAGAAATAGATTGCAAAACAGGTATGCGATTTGATCATAATAGGAATTTCAGCATATGTACAATTTCAGCATATGAACTAGATCCTTGTGGTTTTATATTTTTATACATGCATGATTCAGATTAAAAGTATTTTAATTTAGTATTTCACTATGATGTTTAGAAAATAAAATTTTTGAAACACACATGCATGCCCCAAACCTCAAATTCCATCAAATCCAGGAGGAGTCCATTGAGAGACTATGCTGTTGTCCTTAAGATATCTCAGAAATTTTCGATTAAGATATTCACCTCCTCGATCAGATCGAAGAACCTTAATAGATTTGTCTATTTATTTTTTTACTTTATTTTTAAATTTTTTAAACTTTTTAAAGACTTCATACTTGTGTTTCATTAGATACACATATCTATACCATGACAGATCATCAATAAAGGTGATGAAGTAGCTATAACCATCCCTAGTTTGCACATCAAATGATCCACAAACATCAGTGTGTACTAGGATAAGTAGCTCGGTGGCCCTTTTTTCATATCCTACAAAAGATAACTTGGCTATTTTTCCTCGAAGGCAAGATTCACATGCTGGGTATGACTCTGAATCAAAAGAGCCAAGGATCCCATCCCTTTTCAGTTTGTTTATCCTGTCTTCTTCAATATGGCCTAGTTTATGATGCCATAAGTACTTTTAGTTAATTTCATCTCTGGATCTTTTTTGACCTATGATACTAATTACTCGCTCATTTAAATTCACATTTGCATCAATATGCAAGTGATAAAAACTATCAATTAAAAGACTACATGCAACCAATTTATTTTGTAAATAAATGGAACAAAAATCTTTATTACAATTAAAATCAAAACCATCCTGTGCTAGCACAGACGGAAAAATCAAATTCTGACTAGCTACAGAAATAAAATATCAGTCTTTTAAATTTAATCTAAATACTGATGGTAATTGAAGAGGATAAGTATCGATGGCTTCTGTGGCAACTTTTTCTCTATTGCCGATCTGAAGGATCATATCACTTTCTCTCAATATCTTACTTTCTATTAGACCCTATATTGAAGTACATATATGAGCACTCGAATCAGAGTCCAACATCCAACTAGAAGTAGAAGAAACTGTAAGGTTAGATTCAAGGACGAGCATACCTTCTAAAGATTTGTCATCCTTTTTGGTCTTCAGGCTCTCTAGGTAGAGTGAACATCTCCTCCTCTAGTGGCCTTCAGCATCACAGTGGAAATACTATCTTTTTGCTTCAGCCTTCTTTGGAACATTCTTTTTTGGCTTACTCTCTTTCTTCTATTTCTTCATGGATTTACTCTTTTTCTTCCAATTAGACTTTCTCTTGGATGAAGAAATCCACTCCACAGTGAAAATAGTATCTCTTGAACTCTTCAAGGTTCCTTTAGTAGTGACCAATATGTTAACCAGTTTGGATATGGTGCAATTAAGTTTGTTCATATGAAAATTTATAATAAATTGACTATATGAACTCGTAAGGGATTGAAAGATCAAATCCATCGGTAATTCATTTTGCATATCAAATCTGAGCTTCCCAAGCTCCTCAATGTCCTTGATCACCGTCATACGGTGCTCATGGACTGACTGTCCTTCACGCATCTTTAAATTGAAGAGTCTCTTGGACACTTCAAAGTGCACGTGTAGCTCTGCTCACTATATAACTCTTAGAGGTGAGTGATCATAGCCCTAGCAATGGGCATATGCTCATGCTGGCTTTGCAACTCATTTGATATGGAAACTAGCACATAGCACTTAACTCGACTGTCTTCATCCGTCCACTTTTCATAAACTGTTCTTTGCTCAGCAGTAGAATGGTTTGGTAACATTAGGGGTTCCTGTCAAGTACATGGCCTAATTTTTTAGAAGTCAAGATAATCCTGAGATTTCTAAGCCAGTCTTTATAATTGGTTTTAGTCAAATGTTGGACTCAAGGATGCAGCTAAAGGGTTTGAAGTTGATAGTGTTTAACTGTGAGAGTAGAGATTCCAGTTAGATTTTTATACTTTCAAATTTATATTTGCTCTAGAGACTTTAAGAAGCAAACAATGACTCCCACTATTTTTCTGGATCCCTCCACTCATCGGGTGGGAAACGAAAATCCTAATACGATATTAGATTTCTAGTGGATGCTACAGTCCCACCAACGCCATGCACCTCACCTAACAGTTATTGATAATATGCACACCGATGTGTGGACAACTCTTTGCCCAGATACTTCTCTAAATACGTTGCAGTTATTTGGTTTCTAAGTTATATGGGCTCATCTAATAGTTATTGACCATACTCCTTAGTCAAATCCGATCCACCATTCACAAGCAGGTACAAAGCCATCATTGGAACCCTCACCTAACAGTTATTAGGCACAACTCCATCCTTATCCTAGAGCAACACTTTGCTAATAGAGTGGTTCATATTTTCGGTGCAACTGAATCACTATGACCAGTTGAGAACAATCAACACCAGTACCATATCCACATATCTACAATAATAGATGATCTATAGACTTAATATTTATGAAAAAATTTAGGTTTAGATCTCATCTAATTAGTCATCATATGATCGATCTAATTGACATCGGCTAAACTAAACCACCAAACAATCTTATTCAAGACTCAATCTTCCAAATTGGCCAGATAAGTGAAGATCGATGAGGGTCCCCCCAGTGCTTTCTTTAGATATCAATAAATTGGTTAGGTCAGTGAATAGAATCAATTAAATAATCATCTCTTAATTACTTGCTTTAGACACCAATAGGTTAATTGGTCCAAATAGATTAACTTAAGCGAATCAGGCTCCAGTCATCGAGCTGAATTAGATCCTTAGGTTAATCGATTTTACATATGAAATTTAATTGATTTCATCAATAACAATTGCATGATCTTAAACTTAATTAACCTAATCCTAGTTAATACTTGATTTGGTTTAATCAATTACTTAATCAAATTAAACTCATTATATTCGAATCAAAAATCCTAGATGCAATCTAATTACATGATCTAATTTTTAATTTTCTCATGACCAAAATCTTCATGCACAAATATAAATTTTAGATTCTAAAACTAAATTTTAGATCTAAATTCTTTACATGAAAGCTCAGTTTTAAGTCATGAAATTAATTTTTAGATTTAACATACAAGCATATATCTCATATATGTATATAAAATTTAGATCTAAATAAAAATTCAGATCACAACATGATATCATATATCTCATATACAAATTATGAATCATATTGAAACTAATTTTTAGACTTAAATATACAATCATATATCTCATATATGAATCATAAATTAAGTCAAATTAATTTTTAGATTTATGTATGTATTTATATATCACATATATATGAACTAAAAATTGATCTAAAATAAATTTCAGATCTATACATGCCTTCACATATCAAATATATGAGTTGAACATTAAATCTAAAATAAATTTTAGATTTACAACAATCATCTACACATCTCATGTATCAAGAAAAATTAAATTTTAAAATTTTTTTCAAAAATATATATGTTAATTTCATGCATATAAAAATTATGGCTCTGATACTGTTGTTGAAATTTTTATGTCGGGACATATATGTGGGTTTCAAAATTTTTTTTCTAAATAATATAGTGAAATAAAAGATTAAAATATCTTTTAATCTAAATCATGCATGTATAAAATATAGAACACATAGATCTATTATATATGTTGAAATTAAACACATACTGAAATTAAATATGTGATCGAATCATGTACTTATTTTATAATTTTTTTTTCAAATTTAGATCTGAAAGAGAGTAGGTTCTCTCTCAGCTACATAAGTATCCAATCACTATGGGTATCCACTCAGGATCAGCCTGAAACAGCCCTCTTTGGTGTTGATCTTTCTTCTCCAAGAACAATCACCTTGCGAATCTGAACGAAGTCTAGATCGCATCAACTCTTTAATTTTTTTCTTGATCTTTTTCTTCTCTTATTTTCTTACTCTTCTTCTCTTGATTATGAAGCAACCAAGATCTAAAAATTAGCAAGGAAGAGTGGAGCTAAAGCTCCTCTTGGATGTGGAGATGGAGGATGCCCAACTCCTTTGGGCGTTAGATCCAACGAGGAGAAGAGAAGGAGGCATGGGGGGACCTTATAGGAGGCGTGGGCTACTAAAAATTTGATGTTAAGAGTCTTAGAAAAGACTTCTTTAAATAGGTAAAATATTTGAATTCTATTCAAAACTAAATAGCCCCTTAATACAAGTCCTACTTGCATTAGAAATCTTTGTTGCCTTAGATGTTTGACTCCCTTTAGGAGATTTATTAGGAGCCAACTATTGGAGCCTTTATGCTCATTTTTTCACATACCACATGGGGCCTGAGGGATGCCCCTTGCTGGTCCCACACACCCTATTTAAGGTGGGCACACCCAACTTGATCAAATCAAGTGGCGCCCCATACAAATAATCAAGAAAATTGATTAAAGGTTTTAACCCTTAATTCATATAATCCAATACCCTAGGCACCCAATAATTGGAATCCAATAAATTTAATTTATTAAAATTATTTGCAGATAATTAACTTAAATTAATCTTAACAAATAAGTAATTCAAGTGTAAAGAGAAAATTGGATTCAACCATGTGCTAGCAAAGTTATCCTGAACCCAATAGGATTTCTCTAAACCTAATTGAGACTTCATAAGTTCAATTACTTATTGTAGGTCTAATCTCTTTGTTGTATGACCCTATAGGTTTAATTCTATATGATAGTGAGACATACAATGATCTCTATCATAGTATCATTAAAATTTTTTACAATGGATCGGAATGATTCCATTCTAACTCATCAAAGATTGTCGATCTTGAGCAACCTTAGTGAGCTCTCACAATCCATCAGTGACACCTATCAGTATGTAGTGGCAATCTAGTAGAATCGAAAAAAAATCTTAAAGTGTAGTTCTCATGTGATTCAGTCCTTTTATCATGAATTTTGATTAGATGGTAGGTCATGAATAAATCATCAAATCTCATTATCAATCATATGATAGATTCAATTAACTCAAGTTTAATTATGATCCTCATAAAAATTCATTTCCATCAATCACATTGTTATGGCCACAGACTCTCGGATTTAGCCTTTCAAATCTCAAAGAACTACTTCTGTTTATCAAGATCGATATATTCTATCTAGATGTGCATCCTACTCCTATAGTGGATCAACTATCGCTAGCATCCATTACAAGATCTCAATGAGGCTATGTTTATGTGTCAGTCAAACTCTAGCAGTCTCACTACATGTAGATATATTATTGCAAGTCAAAGGATCATTCACACAACTATAGCATCGAGACGATCACTAATGATTGATTAAAATCCAAGTGATCTCTCGTATGGTCACGCTCTATACTAGTTGTTCTCTAACAACTATCCGCACTCATCGCTCAGTGTCTTTACACTGTTGACCAGAGACGCATCTACCCCGAAGGAAGTGATCTGTGTATCGATTTATCCAGATCAATCACTATTTTTATGATGATACTATGACTGAAAATATTTAGGAATTAATTATACATGCATCTAATTCTCAACACTTTGAGAATATGTATCGAAGTATTAATTCCATGGATGATTCAAGAACACATCACTCTTGAATGAAAATTAAATTTACCCTTTTATTGACCAAATCAATGTATTAAGTATAAAATTATGTCTTAGATTTATTATAATATATCAGTTGGATTGGTTTCTAAGATATACATCTAACACCTTTGACCCTCAATGCTCAGGATGACTCGAGTTAAACTATCAACTTTTAGTCAATACATCCATAATGTGTCTCAACCTCATAAATCTTGTAACTTCTCACAAAGATTACCTTGATCAAAGTTTTGTTGAATTGAAATACAATGTAGCACTAACTCCTGAAACCAGAAGCGGTCAATCTCATCTTGACTCATATATCAACTTCACAAGTACTTGACTATGTCCAAAAATCTTCCGTCATTGAAATAGAAATTCAGATAGTCTGGCACCAAAGCACAGTGAGTTGCTTGCGAGTCACTATGGTAATCTTAGATTAGAGAGACACTTATACCCATATCCTTCATAAGTAACTCTTAATAGCAGAGTGTTCCACAGTTAGATCACGTTCAGTGGAATGTACTTCTATATTTCACCTATAAGTCATACTTGTGTCTCCACACTCCTTGGTTACGAGGACAACCAACCCATATGGCTCACAATAATCTATACTTGATGAATATTATCGTCCTAATTAATAACACATTATTTGGTCACGAACTAGTTTAAGAACTACATGATAAATCCTCTTTTATTGATTAAAAGTAGTTTTAAGGATTTCATCATAATATAAGAGTTCAATAAAGAAGATGTATAATTTATGATAAAAAATATCAAATAATTTTTATTAATAAATAATTCATATACAATTTACAGTCAGCTTAATCATCAATCGATTGATAATTGATTTTAGGATATATGTTTCAATAACTTTCACTTAGACTAAAGCCGATCGAAATAGTATCGAATGCCCATCCTTCACTTTTGATCATCGAACTCCTTGATCTCGAGGGCTTTAGTAAATGGGTCAGTCAGATTCTTTTTTCCATCGATCTTCTGAAGCTTGACATCATCTAGATCTATGATCTCTCGGACAAGGTGATAGTGATGCAGAATGTGCTTAGTTTGCTGATAGAACTTTGGTTCCTTCACTTGAGCTATGGCTCCAATGCTGTCATAGTATAGTAGAATAGGACCATCAATGGAAGGTGCCACTTCAAGTTCATCGATGAACTTTCACAATCATACAACTTTTTTGATAGCATCGGATGCTGCAATATACTCTGCCTCACAAATAGAATCGGCCATAGTATGCTGCTTGAAACTTTTTCAGCAAATTACTTCACCATTCAGGGTAAATATGTATTCCGACATACTCTTACTATCATTATATTTGATTGAAAATTGAAATCAATATATTCCATAAGTTTTAAGTCAGAATCCTCATAAATGAGTCACTGGTCTTAAGTCTTTTTTAAATATTTATGGATGGTTTTTATGACCTTCCAGTGGTTCTCATCTAGATCAGATTGGTATCTACTCGCTACCCCTAGTGAGTATGCTACATCTAATCTCGTACATGTCATGACGTACATAATAGATCCCACGATTGAAGCATATAAAATTTTACTTATATACTCTCTTTCTTAAGGAGTTGTCGAACAATCACTTTTAGAGAAAGAAATTTCATGGCCTATCGGGAGATAGCCTTTCTTGAAATTCTCCATGCTGAACTGCTTCAGCACGGTATCAATGTACATAGACTGGGATCACCCAAGCAATCTCTTAGATCTATCTCTATAAATCTTAATCTCAAAGATACAGGATGCTTCTCTCAAATCCTTTATAGAGAACTATGACGATAGTAAAATTTTTATTCCCTGTAATATAGGGATGCCATTTCTGATTAAGAGAATGATATTCGCATACAAAATAAGAAATACAACTACAGAACCATTAGCCTACAAGTAACCTCTTAGATCTATCTCTTTAGATCTTAATCTTAAAGATCTAGGATGCTTCTCTCAAATCTTTTATGGAGAACTATGACGATAGTAAAATTTTTATTCCCTGTAATATAGGGATATCATTTTTGATTAAGAGAATGACATCCGCATACAAAATAAGAAATACAACTACAGAATCATTAGCCTATTTGTATATGTAGGGTCCTATGTTTTTAATGGCCATACATTCTGATCACCTTATCAAAAGATATGTTCTAACTCCAAGATGTCTACTTCAATCCATAAATAGATCTCTGAAGCCTGCACATCTTTGATTCATCTGTGGATGTGAACCCTTCAGGTTGTATCATATATACTTCTTCTTTCAGTTCTCCATTTAAGCAAGTGGTTTTGACATCCATTTGTCAGATTTTGTAATCTAGGTGTGCCGCTATCGCAAGCAAAATCTGAATAGATTTGAGCATTGCCATAAGAGAAAATATCTCATCATAGTCAATACCATAATGTTGACGATGTTCCTTAGCAACCAAACAGACTTTATAGGTCTCCACCTTATCGTCTGTGCTCTTTTTTTTTTTTAAATCCACTTACACCCTATAGGTTTTATCCCTTCAGATAGATCAACGAGTGTCCATACATCGTTCACCTTCATGGACTTCATTTCGAACTTCATGGCTTTAAGCCACTTATCAGAGTTAGACCTCTGTATGGCATCCATGTAGGTGATCGGATCCTCGTTATTTTCATCGAGTTCAATAGGATCATCATTTTGGATCAAGAAATCATAGTACTTATCCGACTGATATGATATTCTATCAGATCTCCTCAATGATACATCTACAATAGGCTGCAGGTTTGATCTAATCAAATGTGGTTCAATAGATTCATTTGTTTGTGTCAATTTTTCTATCTGTCGACCTTCATCAAGTTCAATCTCAGATGCATTAGTTCCTTCTCCAAAAAATTCTTTTTCTAAAAAGACTGCCCTATTACTGATAAACACCTTTTGTTTATCAGTAAGGTAGAAGTAATATCCCTTAGTTTCTTTTGGATATCCAATAAATAAATCTTTGTCAGACTTAAGTCCAAGCTTATCTATTTTCGAATGTTTGACATGAGTCAAACACCCCCAAATCTTAAGATGAGAGAGTACTGATTTACATCCTGTCCACATCTCATATGGTATTTTATTTACAAAATTACTTAAAATTTTATTAAGTATATAACAAGCTGACTCAAGTACATATCCCTAAAAAGAGATCGATAGACTTGCAAAGTCCATAATGGATCAAACTATGTCTAATAGAGTTCGATTCCTCCTTTCTGACACCCCATTATGTTGTGGTATCTTAAGAGGGGTCTATTGAGAGAGAATCTCATTTTCTTCTAGATATGTCAAAAATTCACTAGTCAGGTATTTATCTCTTCGATCTGATCGAAGAGTTTTAATACTTTTTTTAGTTTATTTCTCTACCTCATTATAGAATCATTGAAATATTTCAAATAATTTAAACTTATACTTTATAAGATAGATGTACCTATACCTAGATAGATCGTCAGTGAATGTAATGAAGTAGTAATACCCATCTTTGATACTTATGTTCATGGGTCCACATATATCAGTATGTACTAGGCTTAAAACTTCATTGGCTCTTTCACCTTTTTCAGTATGTCCACAATCGAGGCTGAGTACATTGCAACCAGAAGTTGCTGTTCTTAAATTTTATGGATTAAACAATAGCTCATAGATTTTGAAGTTGAACTTAAAAATATTTTCATAAGATGTGATAACACTCGTGCCATTAATTTGACCAAAAATTCAATTCAACACTCTAAGTCAAAATACATTAAAATTAGACATCATTTTATAAGAGAACATATTCAAAATAATGATGTAGCTCTTGAATACATAAATACTGAAAAGTAATTAGTTAACATTTTCATCAAAATATTAAATAAAAATAAATTTTATAAATTAGAAAAGAATTGGACATCTTAGATCTTTCTGCTTGATCTTCAATTATAATTTCACTTTCAAAATCTATCCAAAATCTCTTGACATCATCATCTTAATTTAGAGAGGCATCTATCTTTTTTTTTAGAATTATTTCAAATCAATTAAAAAAATCATCAGTGTCATTTAGATATAATCTCAATTTTTTTTTCATTGAAATTTTTCATAAAAAATTTTATTAAAATTTATTTGAACTCTACATATCATCTCAAGCCGATACAAGTCCTTTCAATTTTTTTTTATTTTTTCTCTCATTTTTGAATTATTTTCTCATCATCTGATTTTTTTCTGGATGGGATGATCCATAGGGCATCCCAATTGTTCGGGCAAATGAATTTTGTGTTAGCCGACCCATTTAAATTACTCTCTTAAAACCTAAGTGGGGCGACTCATTTGCTATGCTTTCTTCCTCCTCTTCTCATCCCAAATCGAAACCCTTCTCCATTCTCTTGATCGGTTCTCCTCTCTCTTTGGGACTATGGCTCCCAAGATGCAGTTACCACAGAGAAGGAAGTCAATGAGATCTTTGGAGGCTGAAGAAAGAAGGAAAAAAATTGTTCAAGTTTTAGTTCAAGCCTCTCCTTCAATAACACCAAGTAAGATCTCTCTATCTGCAAGAAAGATTACCTTGGGAAAAAATGTTGATTTTCGATTCTTAAGAAGTGATAGATTTTCTATTGGTGAAAAATTAATCAAACAAGGGTGGAGATCTTTTTGTAGTTTGTCTGAGCCCATATACATTGATCTGGTCAAGGAGTTTTATTCAAATCTAGTATTCACTGATGGGGTTCTAAGATCAATAGTTAATGGTGTCCAAATTATACTAAATATTTCTAGATTGGGTAGACTTCTTTAGGTGCCCTGTGAAGGTAGTTGCATCGATGAGTGTTCAAGAAAAGAAATCAGGCTCAGAACCATTTTAGGAAGGGAGGATGTGGAGCGATTCATAAAAATTGAGGCCAAAGATTTGAGTGTGGAGATGAGATTGCTCCACCACATGATTTTCAAGATCTTCTTCCCCAGAAGGGGAAGATATGATTTGATGACTGGTTGAGACATCTATTTGATGCATCATGTAGTCTCCGAGTCTCCACTAAATCTGCTATTCCTGATGATTGATGCCATGAGGAAGGTCTTAAACAGATCCAAAGCTCCCTTGCCCTATGGTATGGTTTTTATAGTGATATTTAGAGTCTGGTGTGAGCTTGAGGGGGAGATTGTTTGCAGATTAATGAACACTGACACCGACAATGACCACTCCCTTCGACGCATGGGATTTATCAAAGTGGATAGTCGTTGGACCAAGGGCTGAGGAGCTGCAGTTGAGGAGGAGGAGGAAGAGCATGCTGAGGGGGAGGGTCCCTCATCACCACCTAAGCCCAGGCAGAGTCTTGATGTTCACTTTATATCAGAGCCTGAGGTAGGACCCTCAATCAGTATACCCCCATCTACGAGCCATGCCGTGCCATCATGAAGGAACCAGAACTAGAGTTTCAGGGTTAGATCTTGAAATTTTTTCAAGATCGAGCAGCGGAAGACTAAAATAAATCAAAATTTATCTTATAAAATTAGAGAATCTCTAGATCTAAGATCCTATTACATGATTATTACATGGCATTAAATCAAAAATTAAAATATAAAGAGCAAGAACTACATGTTGATCATATCAACATGTTCTATACTACATCTAATGTATGTAAAATATAATAAATCAGATCTATAACCTTGCAAGTTAGATGTTCTAACTTTGTTGATCCGGGCTTGAGGATGATGTTGCAAGCCGCACATACGTCCGGCCTCTAGGAGTCATCCACATGAGCCCACGAATCACAATCAGAAGTTCTGGTCTAGGAAATCAGCACAGTATGCCAGTACTGTGCTGATCCTTCTTCTATGGTCGATCAGATACCTCTTTCTTCTTGATTTGGACTTTTTTAAAGATGAGAAGTAGGAGTTTTAGATGTGAGACACTCTCAGAAAACTCACAGATGGAGGAAGGGAAGAGGTGAACTTAGCAATCCTAGAAGAAGACCCTCTTCTTCTTCTCTTTGCTCTAACCCAGATACTTAGTTTTGTGTCTATTATATCTCCATGCTCCAACACTCTTTCTTCCTAATTTTCACATGCCCCAAAGGTCTTTCAATGCTCTATAATCCACAAAAATTTCAAGAAGAAATTCATCTTACATAAAGAGATATGAAAAATTTTTTCTAGGTCAAATACCTAGTCAAGGAAAATCCAAACAGGGCAAGACAAGGGGTGCCCAACTCTTGGGTGCCCCCTCCTTCTTTTTCTGCCATGGGCCATCAGAAAAGGGTGCATAATATATCCATAAAAACCCATGAAAATTTCAAAAAAATTCTGGGTAAAATCAAAGCCATAGGGAAATAGTTTTGGTTTCCTAAAATTCTATCTCATAGAATTTAAAATCTAAACTAATTCCTACTTTAACTTGGTCCACAACCACATTTCATGTAAGAGAGAAAGAGTGAAAAGCTTTGGGCATGCGTGAAGGCCTTGAAAGGAAAAACTGCCTTTTTCCTTTGTAGGATCTTCCAGATTTCATCAAATCTGAGGTGAAATAAATTAAAAATTTTATCTTATACTATTTCAGATCTAATATTTATTAGATCTAATTTTATTATTTAATATTTAAAATCTAAAATTAAATCTAAAAGTATGAGAAGTATAGACATACCTCAAGGGTAATCTGATTACCCTATAGATGATCTCAGCACAGCCCGAGGTTCTAATGTAGCCACGCAAGTGCCTGGCCTCTACCGGTATCCACTCAGGCAGGACTTAGAACATCTTCTCCTTTTGAATCTATGCTCCAAAAGTTAGATCTCTATTTGATTTGGAAGTGCTTCAGAACTCCTTCTGAAGTTGGAGCAGCAGCCTATCAAAGATGTCCTGCAGCCTTCCTGTTCCAAGCGTCACCACACCTTTTCCTTGCACCAGATGAACATCCAACTCCTTGGACGTGAAGAGGGGAGATAGGAGAGCAGGGAAGATGTAGAGAAGAAGTGAGGGGGTGGCAGCTATTGGGTTTTGTGCATAAAACAACCTTTTTCTAAAATCCTAGGTGCAGAAGGGTTTATATAGACCCTGTATGCTACGCAGTGCCACATCATTCAACCAATAAAAAAATTCTAACAAATTCTGAAAAAATTCTGATTGGTTGCTTGATATCATCTAATTACATCAGATAAGAACCCAAGTCTCTATCTCAAAGTTGGTGCCAACACTGGATAAGGACAAAGAGAGGTTGGCGCCAAAGAGTCCAATCTTATCAAGACTCTCCAACCTTATCCACTTGGGGCGCCCACTTAATCCAATTGGGCTCGCACCATAATCTGATTATGGTGCTCAATTTGATATGGTTTGGCTCCACAAAAATCCTCCAATAAGCTCTTGCCAAGTGGCCTTCAATTTAAGATCCATATGTCAACTTTTGACAAATGTCCTAAAATGAAATTGGCAGGTGACAGGAATTAGCAAGTGCTTATCTTAAATTCATCTCATAAATTAAGACAAGCCTTTTCTGAGCTGGACAAACTTTATTTAGACTGAGAGAAACCTTTCCAAGGTTCTCTGGATGAGTCAAATCATATTTGGCTCAGTAGAGACAGAAAAGATTACACGAGGAGAAAGTTAGGCTCAATCGTGTGCTAGCACGATTTCTTTGAACCTAATTGGATCTTATACAAATCAATTGGGTTAGCCCAATTGATGACATCCAGACCCTAACCCTTGTTTATGTGACTCAGTTAGGTTCAATTTTGTATGGTAATGAGACATGTCGTGATCTCATCATCGACATCATCGAAATTCCTTTCGATGGATCAGAACTCTTCTGATTCAGACAATTAGAATGATCGATCATCAATATCATTATAATTACTCCCAAAATCCATCAATGACACCTAGTAGTATGTGGTCGCAACCCATCAGAATTGAAGATGAGCCTCTCGATGCAGCTACCTATGTGATTGAGTTCCTCTATCATGAGTCCCGACTGAATTAGGATTAAGGTGAACTCGTCAAACCCAACATCAGTCATATGAATCAATCGATCGATCTAAGTCCGATGTGAAACCTCAATAATTTTTTTTTTTCATTATTTCACTCTACCATGGCCATGGGCTTAAGGACTCGATCTTTCGATCATCTTAAGACTATTTCTCTCATCTACCGAGATTGATAGATCCCATCTTGGTGCGACCTAGTTCCTACAATGAATATGCTACAGCCAACATACACCTCAAGGTTCCAAATGGTTAGGAGATCGAGTTATAGTGTAGTCAAACTATAACACCTCAAGATGAACTATCGATGCACCTCAGGTCAAAGAACTAGACACACAACTGCAGCATCGAGCTAGTCATCGATGAGAAGTAGACTTCCTTATGACTGCTCGATATGGTCGCGCTCAGTACTCTCATTCTCAATGAATATCTGTACTCTCGCTCTGGTGTCTCCACACCATAGACTCAAGATACATCTACCCTAAGGAAGCGATTGTACACCAACCATCTCGATCGATCACCATCCTCATGATGATCCTATGGTCAGGAGCTGTTTATGAGTTAGTTATGTAAATTCATGCCTTAAATTTTCAACTCTTGAAAATATGAATTGACATTCCTACTAACTCAAAGGATGTATTACAGATACAATGTACACAATGTGATAGAAGAATAACCCATTTATTGATTTATAGTCAAAATTACAAATTTGTCTTTGGATTTGTACAAGAATGTGTCAGCCAATCTGGCATCTAGGGCACACATCTAATAAACTCTCACTTGACCTAATGCCAATTGGCTACATATCTAAGTCCCATCTTCTCAAGGTGGGCTTCGATCTTTTGCTGGCCTAATGGCTTTGTCAGTGGGTCTGCCACATTGTCTGTGGAGTCGACTCTCTTAACCTCGACATAATCTTTTTCGAGGTAATCACTATTGGAGCATGATCCTGGTTCCTCCCACGGATCTTTGGTACAGCGAAACCAGCAATGAATAGATCTGGAGACTTCTGGACACGATCCAAGGCCCTTGACGAAATCAGCCTGATTGTTGTCTTCTTCGTCAGCCTTTCATTCCAGATGAAGAACGCCTTTGAAACCACCTCTAAAAAATCCAAGATCTGGTACCCAACCAGATCAGACCTGGGCCGAGGTCCTCCATTTGTAGATCTTGAATCAGGGTGTTCTAGATGGGGAAGAAGATAGATGGAGACAGATCTCGCAGATCTGTCCTGCTGCAGCCTTTTTGTAGATCTATTGATGGAGATCTCACCCGTACCTCAAACAACCTTAGATCAACTCCAGATCTAAGAGGAACTTGTACCAACCTCTTCTCAAGAGATTCTAGGTCCTGGACCTAGTGTTTGGGTGCCTGCAAGAGAGGGAGAGAAGAAATGGCTGGCAGCTGCAAAAGGGGGAAGGGGCTAGCGCCTCCCTTCCTTTCTTTCCTTTTATGGACTGGCGGCAAGAAACCCTAGGGTTTCTTGCTTCTGGTGTGTGGAAGATTGCTGGAGAGAGAGGGAGAAGAGAGAGAGAGATTTGGGAGAAAGAGTTGTCTATTTTCTTGGCTTAATCCAACCTATACACAGTACATGTATATATAAACAACGGGTCAAGTGACCCAAACACAAAACTCCCTTGACCAACTCTATGGGAGATTAGGTTAACCCAAGCCCATGTACACCCATGACTCGACCTAATCTCATCTCTCCTAGGCCCAAACTTGGCCCATAAAGAGTTGGTCTCTTGAGGCCCACATAACCTAGACCTCAAGAACCTGAAAGGCCCACAGCCTTTCAACCTAGGGCCCAACTAGCCCTAGAGCCTTCATGAAGCCCTCATGAATGATGGATCTTGGCCTTAGCCTTGGTCCCCTGGGCCTTGGGCACACCACCTGGATCATAACAATCTCCACCTTGGTGTCCCAAGGCCTCAACCAGCTCCACTCTGTCCTTGCAACTGTAGACCCATTTGCAACCAATGGGCCTCTTCCCTTATGGCAACTGCACTAATCGCCATGTCTGGTTCTTGTGGAGAGACTGCATCTCCTCGGACATCGCTTGGACCCACCACTCTCCATCCTGGCTCTCAATAGCCTCCTGATACATATATGGGTCTCCATTCGCTGTCACCAGGGCATATGACAGCGTCTCCTCGAAGCCATATCGGTCCGGTTGCCAGCTGGTTCTCTTGGGCTTGTGTAGGGCAACACCGATATCAGTCCTCGGTCTAGCTCGCTCCTACTGGACCTCTCCACCTCAATCATCCATCCGAGTCCTCTCCACCTGTGGAGACATCTTAGGTAGGTTCTCCACCTGAATGTCATGTCCTCCCATAGTACCTGCAAGAGGCAAAATAAAAGAGGTAAGCTGTCCAGCAGTGCCCTGCTGGACCCCTCCTGCTCCTGCTGCTCCTCCATGCCTGCTCGCCTCCGTAGGACTGACTCCTCATCAAAAGTCACATCCTGACTAATTATGACCTTCTTTTCCAAGGGATCCCATAGCCTGTATCCCTTGACTCCTCGCGGATAGCCTAGAAACACCGTATTGAGTGATCTGGCGTCTAGCTTGCTCCGCTCACCAGCTCCTATGTGCACATAGGCTGTGTACCCAAATATCCATAGATGGCCCAGCCCAACTGTCCTCCCAGACCACACCTCCTCTGGAAGCCTGCCATCCAACCTGGTGTGAGGTGACCGATTGACCAAGTAACCTGCTGCGTCAACTGTGTCAACCCAGAACTCCTTTGGAAGCCCTGCCTGCAGCCTCATGCATCATGCCTTTTCCAGAAGTATTCTGTTCATCCTCTCGGCCACCCCATTCTGCTGTGGAGTCTCCTTAACTGAGAAGTGTCTCCTGATCCCACACTCCTCACAGTAGTCCTGGAACTCTCTACTGGTGTACTCCCCACCATTGTCTGACCTCAGACACTTCATGCTCCTTCCTGCTCCTTCTCCACCTCTGGTCTCCAGATCTTGAACTTGGTGAAGACCTCTGACTTCTCTCTCATGAAGTAAATCCAGAGCTTCCTTGAGAAATCATCAATCAGGGTTATGAAGTATCTGACCCTATTCCTAGCTAAAACTGGGGCTGGTCCCCACACATCCGTGTGTACTAACTCCAGAGGGGCTGCATTGCGGGCTGTACTGATGTTGAACTGAACTCTCCTCTGCTTTCCCATCTGGCAAGGCTCACAGATCTCCCCTGTAGCACCATCCTCCAGATCAGAGATGAGTCCTCTCCTGCTCAACTCCCTCAGCCCCCTGTCACCCATGTGGCCCGGTGGTAGTGCCACATCCTGTAAGTCCCCTCTTGGTCCTGTGCTGCAGCTGCTGCATCAGACTCTCTGGTCACCACAGATCCCTCCATGCGATAGAGGTTATTGTCCAACCTCCTGCCTCTCATCACTACCATAGCTCCATTGAAAATGTTCAGTACTCCACTTCTAGCCCTACTACTGAAGCTGTATCCACTGTGCTCCAAGTAGCCTAGTGACACCAGATTCTTTTTCAACTCCGGGATGTGCTTTATATTTGTCAATGTCCTCACAATCCCATCAAACATCCTCACCCTGACTGTCCCTATCCCAGCCACCTTGCAAGGATGATTGTCACCTAGAGTCACTGATCCCTCATCTGTCTTGGTGTATGTCACAAACCAAGACCTGTGTGGTGTGTAGTGATGTAAGCACGCAGAGTCTAGTGTCCACTCCTCTGTGTAATGCCTGTGACCATCTGATACCACAAGTAGATCATCCTCCACCTGCTGCCCGGCAACTGCACTCACTGATTCTGAGCCACTTCTTTCTCCCTTCTTGCTCTTCCATAGTGGACATTCTCGCTTGAAGTGCCCGAACTCGTTGCACTTGAAGCATTTCACCTCTTTCTTTCCCTTCCTGGACTTGGACCACCCCCTGGACTTGCTTCTGCCTCTGCCTCTACCTGTCCTCTCCCCTACTGCCAAACCCTCCTGGGGAGCCCGATCTCTAGTCAACTTTTTCCTCTGCTCATTCGACCTCAACACCGAGACCATGTCCTCATACTCCAGAGTCTCCTTGCCATAGAGCAGTGTAATCACCAAAGAATCATATGATCCGGGCAGCGAACATAGAAGCAATAGAGACTTGTCCTCCTCATCCAGCTTCACCCCGATATTCACCAACTCCGTGCACAACTGGTTGAACCTCTGAATGTGGCCAATCACATCAGATCCCTCCTGCATCCGAAGATTGTACAACCTCTTCTTCAGCATCAGCTTGTTGCACATATTCTTCCCCATGTACATGGGTGCAACTTTGACCAAAGACCCTTCGGGGTCTTTTCTTCCAGCACCGAATACAACGCCGCATCCGCCAAACATCCTCTGATCACCGAGCATGCTTTCTTCTCCAACGATGCCCACTGTCTATCTGTTATTCTCTCAGGCTTCTCATCCAAAGCCTGATCTAGATCTACTTGCACCAGAAGATCCTCCACCCGGATTTTCCACATGAAAAAATTCTCTTTGCTATCAAACTTCTCAAAATCGACCTTCATATTGCTGCCCATGACTGGATCCAAGCCAAACAAGCAATATAAAATCAAGAAGTATAGAATATACCTTGATGGTACCTTACTGAAAATTTTTAGCACTTGGGATCTTCAACTTCTCACACTTGGAACCGCTTCCTCACCACCGTAGCTCTGATACCAACTATTGGATCATGATCCCGGCTCCTCTTATGGACCTTTGGTGTAGTGGAACCAGCAACGAATAGATCTGGAGACTTCTGGACATGATCCAAGGCCCTTAACGAAATCAGCCTGGTTGCTGTCTTCTTCGTCAGCCTTTCATTCCAGATGAAGAATACCTTTGAAACCACCTCTAAAAAATCCAAGATCTAGTACCCAACTAGAAAGACCTGGACCGAGGTCCTTCAATTTGTAGATCTTAAATCAGGGTATTCTATATGGGGAAGAAGATAGATGGAGACAGATCTCGCAGATCTGTCCTGCTGCAGCCTTTTTGTAGATCTATTGATGGAGATCTCACCCCCATCTCAAACGACCTCAGATCAACTCCAGATCTGAGAGGGACTTGTACCAACCTCTTCTCAAGAGATTCCAGGTCCTGGACCTAGTGTTTGGGTATCTGCAAGAGAGGGGAGAGAAGAAATGGCTAGCGATTGCAAAAGGGGGAAGGGGCTAGCGCCTCCCTTCCTTTCTTTCCTTTTATGGATTGGCGGCAAGAAACCCTAGGGTTTCTTGCTCCTGGTGCATGGAAGATTGCTGGAGAGAGAGGGAGAAGAGAGAGAGAGAGACTTGGGAGAAAGAGTTGTCTATTTTCTTGGCTTAATCCAACCTATACGCAGTACATGTATATATAAACATCGGGTCAAGTGACCCAAACCCAAAACTCCCTTGACCAACTCTATGGGAGATTAGGTTAACCCAAACCCATGTACACCCATGACTCGACTTAATCTCACCTATCTTGGGCCTAGACCTGGCCCATAAAGAGTTGGTCCCTTGAGGCCCACATAACCTAGACCTCAAGAACCGGAAAGGCCCACAGCCTTTCAACCTAGGGCCCAACTAGCCCTAGAGCCTCCATGAAGCCCTCATGAATGATGGACCTTGGCCTTAGCCTTGGTCCCTTGGGCCTTGGGCACACCACCTGGATCATAACAATCACAGATCAGATGGAATCGCCGCTCGATGTGTTTGGACTTCTGGTGAGACCTTGGCTCCTTAGCTAGGGCTATGGAGCCATTATTATCGCAGTAAAGAGGGATGGCATCCGATGACATCACTCCAAGCTCCGTGGCAAACTTTTTGTACCAGAATGCCTCCTTCGCATCTTTCGATGCAGCAATATACTCTGCCTCCATGGTGAAATCAGCAATCACCATCTGCTTGGAACTCTTCCAGCTAACTGCACCATCATTACAAATGAACAGACTTTCAGATGTCGACTTTTGATCATCTATATCAGACATAAAGTCTGAGTTTGTATATCTCTGAATCTGGAGTTCTCCATTTTTAAAGACTAGAAACATATCCTTAGTCCTTCTCAAGTACTTAAAGATACATTTCACAGAAGTCCAGTGCTCTTCGCCTGGATTCGACTGATATCTGCTTGTGACACTCACCGCATAGGCTATATCAGGTCGTGTACATAGCATGGTATACATGAGGCTCCCTATTATTGAAGCATAAGGGATCTTGCTCATGCGTTCAATCTCCTCAGGTGTGCTAGGGCACATCTTCTTGGAGAGATGAATGCCATGTCTAAAAGGTACTAAACCTCTTTTGAAGTTTTTCATGCTATACCTTTTTAGCACCTCCTCTATATACATCTTCTGTGAAAGTCCGAGCATCCTATTTGGTCTATCTCTATAGACCTTAATACCCAGTATAAAGGATGCCTCTCCTAGATCTTTCATAGAGAACTTCTTAGACAACCATATTTTGACTGAGGTCAATATGGAAATGTCATTCCCAATTAGGAGGATGTCATCTACATACAATACGAGGAAGACAACTGCGCTCCCACTGACCTTTTTGAACACACATGGTTACTCCTCGTTCTTGATGAAATCAAACATTTTGATCACTTCATTGAAACGAGTATTCCAACTTCGAGATGCTTGCTTAAGTCCATAAATGGATCTTTGCAGCTTGCAGATCCTGTGATCATCATCACTGGATGTGAAACCAAGCGGCTATTTCATATAGATATCTTCCTCAAGATATCTATTTAAGAATGCCATTTCACGTCCATCTGCCATATTTCATAATCAAAATAGGCTGCAACAACAAGCAATGTGCGGATGGATTTTAGCAAGGCTACAGGTGAAAAGGTATTCTGATAGTTAATGCCTTCGCGCTGACTATAACCTTTCACTACGAGCCTAGCCTTGAATGTCTCCACATTCTCATCTACACCTATCTTTCTCTTGAAGATCCATTTACACCCAAAAGGTACAATACCTTCAGGTAGATCTACCAAGGTCCAGACTTGGTTTGAGTGCATCGAGTCAATTTTTAATCTCATTGCCTCTAACCATTTTTTGGAGTCGATATCTAATATCGCCTCATCATAGGTCTTGGGATTATCACCATGAACCCCATTTTCTATGACGAATATTTTCTCTACTTCCTCTTGTATGGTACCTAAGTACCTTTCAGGAGGATGAAAAACCCTAGTCGATCTACGAGGTGGAAGAGGTTGTGTTAGGACTGGTTTTGATTGATTTGGTTCCTCAAGTTCTTTAGCTCGTTGCTTTTGGGAGACATTCTTCTTGAGCTTAATTATTCTTCTGATGCTACCATCTTGAATAAACTATTTTTCAAGAAAAATAGTATTTCGACTCACAATCACATTGTGGTCTTCCGAAATATAAAAATAATATCCTGACTCTTTAGGATATCCTATAAACCAAGCTCTAAAAGACCTAAACTCTAACTTGTTCGTCTACTGTCTCTTGATATGAGCCGAACAATCCCAAATTCTGAGATGATTCAGACTTGGCTTCTTACCATTCCATATCTCATACGGTGTGGTAAGAATGATTTTAGAGGAAACCCTATTCAATACATAAATTACTGTCATGAGACAATGTCCCCAAAAAAATTTAGAGAGGTCTGTGAAGCTCATCATAGAACGGACCATATCTAATAGGGTCCGATTTCTCTATTCTGAAACTCTGTTGAGTTGAGGCATTCCAGGTGGAGTCCATTGAGAGACTATACCATTGTCCTTAAGATAGTCTAAGAACTCCCGACTAAGGTATTCACCTTCTCGATCTGATCAAAGAACCTTAATGGGCTTTCCTGTTTATTTTTCTACCTCATGTCTATATTTTTTGAACCTTTCAAAAGCTTCAGACTTGTGTTTCATTAGAAACATATACCCGTACCTAGACATATCATCGGTAAAGGTAATGAAGTAGACGTAGTTGCTTCTAGCCGGCACATCAAATGGGCCGCACACATCGTATGTACTAGGGCAAGTAGGTCTGTGGCCCTTTCCTCATGTCTCACAAAAGGAAGCTTGGTCATTTTCCTTTGAAGGCATGATTCACAAACTGGATATAACTCGAAAGTCAATGGACTCAATAGCTTGAATTTCTCCAATTTGTTAACCCTATCTTCCGCTATATGACCTAGCCTTAGGTGCCACAGATACCTATTATTTAGACTATCTCTAGGCTTTTTAATTCCAATGGCATTCACATTTTGCTCGATATTAAATACAGATACATCAACATGTAACTGATAGAGACCGTTAATGATAAAACCATTTTTAACTTTATTATTTTCATAAAAAATGTTACAATGGTCCGTATGAAAGCTAATCACATAGCTTTCTTGTGCTAAACATGAAACAGAAATCAAATTCTTGCTTGCTGCAGGCACATAATAGCAGTCTCTTAAAACTAAATCTAATCCTAACGGTAATCGCAGAGGGTAGGTTTCCATGGCCACAGCAGCAACTCTTGCTCCGTTTTCGAAGCGTAGGATCATCTCTCATCCCTCAGCCTCCTGCTCTCCTCAAGACCCTGCATAGAAGTGCACAAATGAGTACTAGAGCTAGAGTCAAGTACCCAACTGGATGCAGCAGAAATCGTAAGGTTAGATTCTATAACAAGCATACCTCCAAAAGGACCATCCTTCTTGTTCTTTAGAGTGGCCAGGTACTGAGGACAGTTCCGCTTCCTCTTCTCCCCATCCACCTTCTGCTTCTTCGCAGATCTCTTTTTCTTTCCAAAAAATTTTCTCTTGGAAGAAGTTCGCTCCACAGTAAGGACTGAGCTTTTTGAACTCTTCAAAGAAAGCTCAGCCGTAACCAGCATGTTCATTAACTCGATCAAGGTACACTGGATCTTATGCATATGGAAGTTCATGATGAACTGACCATATGCATCGGACAAGGATTGAAGGATCACATCAATCTGAAAATTCTTATCTAAGATGATATCGAGCTTCTCAAGCTCCTCAAGATCCTTGATCATTGTCAAACAATGATCTTGGACTGACTGCCCATCACGTATTTTAGCCTTAAAAAGTCTTTGGCAGACTTGATACTTGGTGGCGCAACTTTGTTCACTAAACAACTCTTGTAGGTGAGCCAACATTTGACGGATAGTCAAAATGTTCTCGTGTTGGCACTGCAAGTCATCAGACAATGCACCCAATATGTAGTAACTTGCTTTGTTATCACCATCCGACCACTTTTTCAGAGACGCTCTCTGTTCAGCAGTCAGACATGCTGGCATGGCAAGTGGGTCCTGGTCCAAGACATGAGTCAATTTTTTGAAACCCAAAATAATTTTGTAGTTCCTTAACTAGTCTTTGAAATTAGGTCTAGTCAATCTGTGTGTGTTTAGTATTTTGGTCAGGGGGTTGGAGGCAGACATGTTTTCTGTAGAGAGTCGAAAGCTTCTAGTTAGATTTTGTAATCAGACTTCACCAATTTATTTAGGGGTTTTATTTTTAAACAAATTAGGCTCTCACTATTTTCTCAGATCCCTATACTCCCTTGATAGAGAAGTGAAAATCTTCATGATCAGTGATTTCTAGTAGGTGGTGCGGTCTCATCGACTGGCTCATCACCTCACCTAACAGTTATTGGTGATGGGTCAACCGATAAGTGGACAACTCTTATGCAATGATTCTCTAATCATGGTGCACCCAAAACTTGGTCTCTAATTCATGAAGCTCACCGTGTTTGAAATATTGCTCCAATCCTTAGTTAAGTCAAATCCACCATTTGCACGAACTAGATTTCTGATTGGGTCCCTCACCGTGTCCGAAATATTGAGCCCAACCCATCCTCTAATTCATAGCATCCAATACCTAATGGACATAGTTGCATCTTCCTGGTGCAACTAAGCCACTGTATCCAGTCAAGAACAATCAACCCCGGGAAGGGCCCGCACATCCACAATGGTGGAAGACCTAGACTTAATATTTTCTTAGAGAGATTTGATTTAGGTCTCTTTAAACTTGACTTGACATAGTCATAACAATTATGACTAACCTAGTGGCATGGGTTAGCTCGAATTGTTAGCCACCTCAAATCAGAACTGGGTTGACACATATGGTCAGGTAAGTGAGATCGGTGGAAGGGATATGCCATTAACTTGATAAGAATGCATTCGAGTTGAGTAGCTCCCAATTAAAAACCAATCGGTCGAATCTGTCCAACTTACCTTAGACACCAAATTGTTGAACCAGAACTAATTGGGTTAGCCTACAATCCAGGCTCTAACCTCTGAGCCAAATTAGGTCTTAACTTGATCAAGTCTCATCTAAATGTGATTCGACCTTGACCCAGATAATCTTATTAGGTTGGTCAATTATTAGCTTTCATGATCCCACCTAACCAACTCTTGATTCAGTTTGATCAACCGCTAGACCTAATTGAGCTACCCAAGCTCGAACCCAATTTTATGAAAATATCTTAGATCTGAAATTCTCAATTTTAGATCAAATTGATTTCATAAACTTAATTCATTAATTAAGTTTGGGTTCATAAACAAAACATGTAAAATAAATCTTAAGGTTTCAGGATCTAGAATTTTACAGAAAAGTAAGTTTTGATTTCTGATTAAGGATGAACGCACAGCACCCCTACACGTCATAAGAACACCCATTGAATGGGAGGAGAGGGTCTTTAAACTCTACTTCATTCTTATGACCAGACGGCCATGAGGAACATCTTAATCAGAAATATAAATTTAACTACAAAACTAGTTAGATCTAAATTTACATATCTCATATACAATTTAAGATCTAACTAATACATGCTTTGCATACATCTCATGTATCAAAAATCGATCTAATTAACATGCTTTCAAATCTGATACATCACATATAATATCTAAAAAATAAGATTTAAATTAAACTATTCAAAATTAAATCTATTCTAGACAAGTTACTGGAACATTTCTACAACTAGTCTAGGCATGCAATAGATCAATTTTATGAAAAATTAAAATTTTATTTTTTATTTTTTGATCTAATTATAACACCTATAACATCAAAAAAATAGAGAATAAATTAGATTTAATTCATATTTTAATCTCATTAAAACATAAAACTTAAGACTGTTCATAGATCAAACTATTCCTAGTCTAGTCATGCATCTCATGCATGTTAGATCTTCTCAGATTTAATTTTAAATATTTTGATTTCAAATTCTATCACATCTGACGTGATATTTAAAATTATTTAATATTAAATAAATTAAAATTAAAATTAGATCTAAATTAGATCTGAAACTAAGCCATCAATCTGGCTCTGATACCAGTTGAAAGGATAAACCGCCATTTTCCTTTGTAGGATCTTTCAGATTTCATCAAATCTGGGGCAAAATAATTTAAAAATTTTATTCTATACTATTTTAAATCTAATATCTGTTAGATCTAATTTTGTTATCTAATATTTAAAATCTAAAACTAAATCTAAAAGTATGAGAAGTATGGACATACTTCAAGGGTAATCTGATTATCCTGTAGATGATCTCAGCACAGTCCGAGGTTCTGATGTAGTCACGCAAGTGCCTAGCCTCTACCATATCTACTCAAATAAGACCTAGAATATCTTCTCCTCATAAATCTATGCTCCAAAAATCAGATCTCTATCTAATTTGGAAGTGCTTCAGAACTCCTTCTGAAGTTGGAGCAGCAGCCTGTCGAAGATGTCCTGCAGCCTTCCTGTTCCAGGAGTCACCACGCCTTTTCCTTGCACCAGATGAATGTCCAACTCCTTAGATGTTAAGAGGGGAGATAGGAGAGCAAGGAGGATGTGGATAAGAAGGGAGGGGGTGGTAGCTATTGGGTTTTGTGCATAAAATAACTTTTTTGTAAACCCCCAAGCGCAGAAGGGTTTATATAGACCCTGTATGCTGCACAGTGCCACATCATTCAACCAATCAAAAAATTCTAATAAATTCTGGAAAAATTTTGATTGGTTGCTTGATATCATCTGATCACATCAGATAAGAACCCAAGTCTCTATCTCAAAGTTGGCACCAACACTGGATAAGGACAAAGAGAGGTTGGCACCAAAGAGTCCAATCTTATCAAGACTCTCTAACCTTATCCACTTGGGGCACCCACTTAATCCAATTGGGCTCGCACCATAATCTGATTATGGTGCCCAATTTGATGTGGTTTGGCTCCACAAAAATTCTCCAATAAGCTCTTGCTAAGTGGCCTTCAATTTAAGATCCATATGTCAACTTTTGACAAATGTCCTAAAATGAAATTGGCAGGTGACAGGAATTAGCAAGTGCTTGTCTTAAATTCATCTCATGAATTAAGACAAGCCTTTTCTGAACTGGACAAGCTTTATTTAGACTGAGAGAAATCTTTTCAAGATTCTCTGGATGAGTCAAATCACATTTGGCTCAGTAGAGACAGAAAAGATTACATGAGGAGAAAGTTAGGCTCAATCGTGTGCTAGCACGATTTTCTTGAACCTAATTGGATCTTATCCAAATCAATTGGATTAGCCTAATTGATGACATCTAGACCCTAACCCTTGTTTGTGTGACCCAGTTAGGTTTAATTCCGTATGGTAATGAGATATGTCATGATCTCATCATCGAAACTCCTTTCGATGGACCAGAACTCTTCTGATTCAGACAATTAGAATGATCGATCATCAATATCATTCTAATTGCTTCCAAAATCCACCAGTGACACCTAGCAGTATGTGGTGGCAACCCACCAAAACTGAAGATGAACCTCTCGGTGTAGCTACCTGTGTGATTGAGTTCCTCTATCATGAGTCCTGACTGAATTAGGGTTAAGGTGAACTCATCAAACCCAACATCAGTCATATGAATCAATCGATCGATCCGAGTCCGATGTGAAACCCCAATGAAAAACTCTTTTTTCATTATTTCACTCTGCCATAGCCATGGGCTTAAGGACTCGATCTTTCAATCATCATAGGACTACTTCTCTTATCTACTGAGGTTGATAGATCCCATCTTGGTGCGATCTAGTTCCTACAATGAATATGCTACAGCCAACATACACCTCAGGATTCTGAATGGCTAGGAGATCGAGTTATGGTATAGTCAAACTATAACACACTCTAGGTGAACTATCGATGCACCTCAGGTCAAAGAACTAGACACACAACTGCAGCATCGAGCTAGTCATTGACGAGAAGGTAGACTTTCTTATGACTGCTCGATATGGTCAAGCTCAGCACTCTCGTTCTCAACAAATATCTATACTCTCACTCCGATGTCTCCACACTGTAGACTCAAGACATATCTGTTGGGAAATGTGTCCCAAAAAGCCAATCGTCAAGCTGTTGACGGTTGAGCAACCAAGTATTGTAATTGATTTGTTAATAAATAAAATATATTTGGCATCTTCATCATAAGCTTTCATCTTCTAATAAACTCCGTTGTTATGATGAAGTCCTTAGGACTATTTAGGTTCGATAAAGAGAGAATTTATCGATTAGTCCTTAAAACTGTTCACGACCAAATGATAGGCTGTTAATAAGGACGACAGCTTCTATCGAGCATAGGTCGCTGTAGGCCATATGGGTTGGTTGTCCTCTTAACCAAAGAGTGTGGAGACACTGGTATGGCATACAGGTGAGATGTAAGGGTACATCATCATTGAACGTGACCAACTCCAGAGTATTCTGCTATCGAGAATGTCTCTGATGGGATATAGGTATAAGTATCCCTTAGACTTGAGATCGCCTCAGTGACTTGCAAGCAACTCACTGTGCTTTGGTACTGGACTAACTGAATTTCTAATTCAAGGATGGAAGGCTTCTGGGCACAGTCAAGTACTTGCGAAGTCAGAGTGTGATCGAGATGGGATTGACCACTCCAAGAGTTGGAGAAGAATGAGTCGCTGTATTTCAATTTAGCAAAACCTTGGCCAGGGTAATCCATCAGATGGATTTGATATTTTGAAATACAATGTGGACAACCTGATCAGAGTTGACAGTTAAACTCTGGGGTGTCCTATGATCATTTTGGTCAAGGGGATGAATTATATGAAAACTACATCCACATGGGTTCTAAGGATGTTGTTCTACACATTCGACCTATCCGGTTGTCGGGTACCATTGCTAGATGGTCACTTTGATTGGTATAGGAATTTGTTCCTGTGCTACCGGCTTAGGTTCGAACCTATGAGGTCACACACATTAGAGTTCATGATCCGATCAGATGGTTGATCAACGATTAAGAATCGTTCTAGGGTTAAATGATCAATACTATTGACATTTAACCCAGTGCAAGTGTTGCAGGAGGATCTATTAGTAATTCGATTGCTGATTGGCTTAATTGATTAAGTCATGTTGGGAAATATGTCCCAAAAAGCCAATCGTCAAGCTATTGACGGTTGAGCAACCAAGTATTGTAATTGATTTGTTAATAAATAAAATATATTTGGCATCTTCATCATAAGCTTTCATCTTCTAATGAACTCCATTGTTATGATGAAGTCCTTCGGATTATTTAGGTTCGATAAAGAGAGGATTTATCGATTAGTCCTTAAAACTGTTCACGACCAAATGATAGGCTGTTAATAAGGACGACAGCTTCTATCAAGCATAGGTTGCTGTAGGCCATATGGGTTGGTTGTCCTCTTAACCAAAGAGTGTGGAGACACTGGTATGGCATACAGGTGAGATGTAAGGGTACATCATCATTGAACGTGACCAACTCCAGAGTATTCTACTGTCGAGAATATCTCTGATGGGATATAGGTATAAGTGTCCCTTAGACCTGAGATCGCCTCAGTGACTTGCAAGCAACTCATTGTGCTTTGGTACTGGACTAACTGAATTTCTAATTCAGGGACGGAAGGCTTCTGGGCACAGTCAAGTACTTGCAAAGTCAGAGTGTGATCGAGATGGGATTGACCACTCCAAGAGTTGGAGAAGAATGAGTCGCTGTATTTCAATTTAGCAAAATCTTGGCCAGGATAATCCATCAGATGTATGTATTTGATACAAACCTGATCAGAGTTGACAGTTGAGCTCTGGGGTGTCCTATGATCATTTTGGTCAAGGAGATGAATTATATGAAAACTATATCCGCATGGGTTCTAAGGATGTTGTTCTACACATTCGACCTATCCGATCGTCGGGTACCATTGCTAGATGGTCACTTCGATTGGTATAGAAATTTATTCCTATACTACCGGCTTAGGTTCGGACCTATGAGGTCACACACATTAGAGTTCATGATCCGATCAGATGGTTGATCAATGATTAAGAATCATTCTAGGGTTAAATGATCAATACGATTGACATTTAACCCAGTGCAAGTGTTGCAGGAGGATCGATTAGCAATTCGATTGCTAATTGGCTTAATTTGATTAAGCCAATGGGCTGAGATTAAGTCTAATTAAATATGATTTAATTAGATTTATTTTGGGCTTGATTGGATCAAATCCAATTGGTTTATTGTATAAGCCAAGTGCAAGAAAAAACTAGTCCTAGTTCAACTAGGACTTGGGTCAATCTAATTTCTAATTTGATTAGAAAATTAAATCAGATTTAAATCTAATTTAATCTAATTAAATTAGGTTTTTAATTAGGTTAAGATCTATTTTAATTGGGTTGATTTAATTTTGATTTATTTGGATTGGGAAACCAAATTAAAACAAGTCATAAGATAGAATCCTAGTAAGACTAGGATTCCACCTTGCGCCACATAATCCTTCTCCACGCCCTCTCTCTTATTCAACGCCAATCTCCACTTATTTTGTGCAAAAAAAGCCCTCTCTCAGATCTCTCCTACGTTCACAAAAGGTCTCCTCTCTTCTTTCTTACATGGAAGGTGGTTTGGATCAAATCTAAAAGGAATAAGTTTGGATTTCGAATTCTATGAGATAGAGTTTTAGAAATCCAAAACTCTTTCAATTTTGCACCGAATTTATCCAAATTTTTTTTGAAATTTTTGTGGATTTTAGGGTATATATTCTGTACCCTTTTCTAGTGATTCATGTATGAAAATATGAAGGAGGTGCTCAAGAGTTGGGCGTCCCTTAACTTGCCATGTTTGGATAAGCCTTGACTAGGTGTTTGACCTAGACAAGGACTCTATCATATCTCTCTATATAAGATGAGTTTCTTCATGAAATTTTAGGAGAAATTAGAGATTTGAGAGACTTTTGTGCCATCCAAAATCAGAGAGAAATACTTTTGGGTCGTGGAGATATAAAAGATGCAAGTTTGGGTGTCTAGAGAGAAAAACGTGAAGAAGAAGAGGGTCTTCTTCTTGGGTTTTTGTTTTCATGTCTTTCCTCCCTCCATCTTGAGTTTTTAAGAGTGTCTCAGATCTGAAACTCCTCCTTCTACTTTTCATCTTTGGAAGAGTCCAAATCAAGAAGAAGGAGGCACCTGTTCAACCATCAAAGAAGGATCAGCGCAGTACTAGCATACTGTGCTGATTTCCTGAAGCAGGACTTCTGATCGAGATTCGTGGGCTCGTGTGGATGAATTCTAGAGGCCGGATGCGTGTGCGGCTTGCAACATCATCCTCAAGCCCAGATCAGCAAGGTTAGAACGTCTAACTTGCAAGGTAATAGATCTGATCTATTGTTTAATACATACATTAGATGTAGTATAGAAACATGTTGATATGATCAACATGTAGTTCATGCTATATTTATATATTTTAATTTTTGATTTAATGCCATATAATAATCACGTAATAGGATCTTAGATCTAGGGATTTTCTGATCTTAGAAAATAAATTTTGATTTATTTTAGTCTTCCGCTGTATGATCTTGAAAAAGTTTCAAGATCTAACCCTCTTTTTCAAGATCTAACCCTGAAACCCTAGATCTGGTTCCTTCAAGCCAATGGGCTGAGATTAAGTCTAATTAAATATGATTTAATTAGATTTAGTTTGGGCTTGATTGGATCAAGTCCAATTGGTTTACTGGATAAGCCAAGTGCAAGGAAAAACTAGTCCTAGTTCAACTAGGACTTGGGTCAATCTAATTTCTAATTTGATTAGAAAATTAAATCAGATTTAAATCTAATTTAATCTGATTAAATTAGGTTCTTAATTGGGTTAAGACCTATTTTAATTGGGTTGATCTAATTTTGATTTGATTTGGATTGGGAAACCAAATTAAAACAAGTCATAAGATAGAATCCTAGTAAGACTAGGATTCCACCTTGCGCCACATAAGCCTTCCCCACGCCCTCTCTCTTATTCAATGCCAATCTTCACTTATTTTGTGCGACAAAAGCCCTCTCCCAGATCTCTCCCACGTTCACAAAAGGTCTCTTCTCTTCTTTCTTACATGGAAGGTGGTTTGGATCAAATCTAAAAGGAATAAGTTTGGATTTCGAATTCTATGAGATAGAGTTTTAGAAATCCAAAACTCTTTCAATTTTGCACCGAATTTATCCAATTTTTTTTTAAATTTTTATGGCTTTTAGGGTTTACATTGTGTACCCTTTGCTGATGATCCATGTATGAAAATATGGAGGAGGTGCTCAAGAGTTGGGCGTCCCTTAACTTGCCATGTTTGGATAAGCCTTGACTAGGTGTTTGACCTAGACAAGGACTCTATCATATCCCTCTATATAAGATGAGTTTGTTCATGAAATTTTAGGAAAGTCAGAGATTTGAGAGACCTTTGTGCCATCCAAAAATCAGAGAGAAATACCTTTGGGTCATGGAGATATAAAAGATGCAAGTTTGGTGTCTAGAGAGAAAAACGTGAAGAAGAAGAGGGTCTTCTTCTAGGGTTTTTGTTTTCATATCTTTTCTCCCTCCATCTTGAGTTTCCTGAGAGTGTCTCGGATCTGAAACTCCTCCCTTTACTTTCCATCTTTGGAAGAGTTCAAATCAAGAAGAAGGAGGCACCTGATCAACCATCAAAGAAGGATCAGCGCAGTACTAGCATACTGTGCTGATTTCCTGAAGCAGGACTTCTGATCGAGATTCGTGGGCTCGTGTGGACGACTCCTAGAGGTCGGATGCATGTACGGATTGCAACATCATCCTCAAGCTCAGATCAACAAGGTTAGAACATCTAACTTGCAAGGTAATAGATCTGATCTATTGTTTAATACATACATTAGATGTAGTATAGAAACATGTTGATATGATCAATATGTAGTTCATGCTATATTTATATATTTTAATTTTTGATTTAATACTATATAATAATCATGTAATAGGATCTTAGATCTAGAGATTTTCTAGTTTTAGAAAATAAATTTTGATTTATTTTAGTCTTTCGCTGTATGATCTTGAAAAAGTTTCAAGATCTAACCCTGAAATCCTAGATCTGGTTCCAACAATTGGTATCAGAGCCTAGGTTCTTTATTACATGATTATTTATACATGCTTAGATTATTTTTTAGATTAGATCTAATTTATAATCTGATTATTAAATCTGAAATTAAAATTTTAGATCAACCACAAACTGCAAGGTTGTCCTGCTGTAAGGTTTACCCCTTACAGTGCAAAGGTTGTCCTAGTTTGTGTAGATCTATCTTTAATCATAAATTTGTTAGATATGATCTAGATTAAATTTATAATTTATTAGATTTAAAATATGTTTAAATCTAAAATAAAATCTCTTTGTTAATAATTTTTGTGCAAGAAATTGTTTAAAGTTGAAACTGTTTCAATTACATGAACCTGTTTAGATTAGATCTAAAGTAGTTCCATGTTTATTTCAGTTGTATCTTGATTATGAATCAAACATGCAATATGTTTGGTAGAACATATTGTAAAATTGTTTTATAGATATGAAAATTATTTTTTGAAAAGCCAAACCCAACCCTCAGCCCAAAACTTAATTAAGAATTAAGAAGTTGTTTGAATAGGTTCTAGGATTGTGAATTGAAGAACCTAAGACACAAACCATAAACATTGGGTTAATGGGTTAGTAGGAATTAGGTCCATTAATTGGGTTAGACCTATGGTTAGATTGAAGATGGACTTAATTAGAGAATTGACTAAATCTAATCAATTGTTGTCTTAGATTAGGTCAAGGATTCTCTAAATCAATTACAATAGTTGTAGTTGGTCAAGTCCATGTCTTTAACGAGAACCAAATGGACTTGATTCTTGGCTAAGCGGTCTAGCACGAACTGTTAGGTTGATCTAATCGAAACTAATTAAACCAGTTGGTGTCTAAGGTAAACCAGACCGGTGGTTTTTAATTGGGAGCCCACTTACCTGGCCATTTCTGATGGTGTCTAAGGCAAGCTTTGGCAGACCCTCCCACTGATCGAACTTACCTGATCTCTTGGTAAAATTATGTTTTGATCGGATCACTTGACTATTCGAGCTGACCCATGTCAGCTTGGTAAATCAGTGTGACTGATTTAGGTGCTCCTAGACCAGCCCTGGTCTCCCTTAAGCTGACTTGGTGAAGTCAGTGGGAGGATCATGATAAGCTGGTTCATCTGACTTCATCCTCTATATTATTTAAATCCTCTAAAATTATTAGGTCCTTAAAATGATAAAGTTATGGAGATAACTGAGTCATAGCCTCCCATTAAGGTGTTTGATAATAAGTCCATTAACTCAATAATCATTGCAGACCCAAAGGCCTGGTGCTTGTTGACTAATGGAATTATCACTCATCATATGACGACTTGGAAGTGTCTCTCTAATGGTGGTTAGGTGAGCCAACCAAAGTTGGGCTTAATCATTCGTTGGTTAGATACACCAAGTATGATCATGTTAATGGTTGGACCTAACCGGATCCTTACAGTGGAGGCCAAAGCCTACTGATTAGGTTTCTGGGGCAAAATTAAAATTACTAAAAATTATTTAGAGAAACAATTAGTTATGAATCTACCCTTAGATGTACATGGGTTAGCCAACCAAAGTTGGGCTTGTGTGCAGTCTAAGTGGATTCTAGTACCCACTAAGGAATTAGGGTAATTCCTCGAATTGGAGGTAGAGGCTACCAATTCGAATAAAATAGTGGGAGAAACTTTTGATTAAAGTCCAAATTTTTAGGTTTAATGAATCAATTACTAATTAGGTTATGGTTCTCCTTTGTGCAAATATGGCCACTTCCCTATCGCTCCGATCATTGTTGGACAATGATAAGTTGGTGGGACCCAATTTCGGTAGCTGGTACCGAAAGTTGAAGATAGTCCTGGAGCATGAACGGATCCTATATGTGATAATGGATCCTGCACCTGAGGAACCAGCTGTCAATGCATGTGGAACAGTCAGAGACACTTACCAGAAGTGGCTCAGTGACCGGACCACGGTGCGCTGTATCATGCTGGCTGCTATGAGTGACGAGTTCAGTCGCAGATTCGAGATGGCTCAGCCAAAGGATATGCTTCAAGTGTTGGAGGATGCCTTTGGCACACCCGATGACGTGGAGAGGCACAAGACTAGTTGTGCCATCTTCAACGCCAAAATGCGGGATGGTGCCTCTGTCACTGATCATGTATTGTACATGATCGAGCTGATGGAACGATTGAGCAAGCTCGGCTTTCCCTTGCATGAGCAGCTTGGGAAAGATGCAATACTGAACTTGCTGCCCAAGTCTTATCTCCCATTCTTCACTCATTATAGAATGACAAAGCCTGAAGTAAACTACCATGGATTACTGGGGTTACTTCAGAACTTTGAGAAAGATCACCAACTCCATAAGGAGTCGGTGAACTTAGTGGGAGGTTCATCTTCTGATTCTCGACCCTTTAAGAAAGGGAACAAGAACAAGAAGAAGAAAGTGAAGAAGGTGCAAGTTTAGGCTGGGACATCTGTGCAGAGCCAGACCAAAAAGATCAAGCCTGATAAGAGTCTATTCTACTGGCAAGCACCCTAGATTAGATAGTGTGTCAGATATCTACTTATGGCACTGTAGGCTAGGTCATATAAACAAGAACAGAATAAACAGGTTGACTCAAGAGGGAATCCTCGAAGTTAGTGATTGTGAATCACTTCCAACCTGTGAGTCCTGTCTTCTTGGTAAAATGACCAAGTCACCTTTTACTGAAAAAGATGAGAGAGCTACTGAGCTCTTGGGCCTAGTACATACTGATGTATGCGGACCCATAAGCACCAGTGCTAGAGGTGGATATTTCTACTTCATAACTTTCACGGATGACCTATCCCGATATGGATATGTCTATTTGATGAAACATAAGTCGGATTCATTTGAAATGTTCAAACGATTTCAAAGTGAAGTAGAAAAACAAACTGGGAAGTGTATTAAAACTCTTCGATCTGATCGAGGAGGAGAATACCTTTCTAGTGAATTTCTCACATATCTAGGAGAGAATGGGATTCTCTCCCAATGGACTCCTCCAGGAACACCACAGCATAATGGTGTGTCTGAAAGGAGGAATCGAACTCTGTTAGACATGGTCCGATCCATGATGGGTTTTGCTAGCTTGCCGATATCCTTCTGGGGATATGCACTCGAATCAGCCTATTTCTGTTAAATAGGGTTCCAAGTAAGTCTGTAATTAAGACTTCATATGAGATATGGACAGGACGTAAGCCAACACTTTCACACCTTAGGGTCTGGGGGTGCCCGGCCTATGTCAAACGATTAGTCACAAACAAACTTGGACCTAGGTCTGACAAATGCTCATTCATAGGGTACCCCAAAGAGACAAAAGGATATTTTTTTCTACCATGCTGATGAACAAAAGATGTTCGTCAGCCTTAAGAAAATCTTTTTAGAAAAAGTGTTCCTTGGTGAAGGAACCGTTGCCTCTAAGATTGAACTTGATGAAGTTCAACAGGTAGAAGTACCGATACCAATAGCTGAACCTGAGTCTGATATGATTAGATCATATTCGGAGCCCAATGTACCTGCACCATTAAGGCGATCTGATAGAGTACCGCGTCAATCGGATAGATACTACGATTTCTTGGTCCGGGATGGTGATCCCATCGAACTTGATGAGAATAATGAGGATCCGATCACCTATATGGATGCAATGCAGAGACCTGATTCTGAGAAATGGCTTGAAGCCATGAAATCCGAAATGGAGTCCATGAAGGTCAACGATGTCTGGACATTGGTTGACCCACCTGAAGGGGTTAAACCCATTGGGTGTAAATGGGTCTTCAAAAGGAAAAGGGGCGCAGACGGAAAGGTGGAGACCTATAAAGCCCGTCTGGTAGCCAAGGGGTATCGTCAATGTTATGGTATTGACTATGATGAGATGTTTTCCCCTGTGGCAATGCTCAAATCTATTCGGATAATGCTTGCAATAGCTGCCCATCTAGATTATGAGATCTGGCAGATGGATGTGAAGACAGCTTTCCTGAATGGAGAGCTGACCGAAGAGGTGTATATGATACAACCTGAGGGGTTTACATCCACAGATGAGTCCAAGGTGTGCAAGCTTCAGAGATCCATTTATGGATTGAAGCAAGCTTCTCGGAGTTGGAACATGCATTTTGATAAGGTGATCAAAACGTATGGCTTCATTAAGAATGGAGAAGAGCCCTACATCTATAAATGGGCAAATGGTTCAATTGTGGTATTCCTTATCTTGTACGTGGATGACATTCTTTTAATCGAGAATGACATCCCCGCACTACAGGGAATAAAAGTTTGGTTGTCATCACAGTTCTCCATGAAGGACTTGGGTGAAGCATTCTACATCCTAGGGATGAAGATCTATAGGGATAGATCTAAAAGGATGCTTGGGTTATCCTAGTCCATGTACATAGACACTGTGCTGCAGAGGTTCAGCATGGAGAATTTCAAGAAGGGCTATCTACCGATAGGCCAAGGAATTTCTCTCTTTAAGAAGGATTGTCCGACAACTCCTGAAGAGAGAGAGCATATGAGTAGAGTCCCATATGCTTCAGCCGTGGGATCTATCATGTACGCCATGATATGTACAAGACCAGATGTGGCATACTCACTAGGAGTAGTGAGTAGATACCAATCTGATCTTAGAGAAAACCACTGGAAAGTGGTTTAAGCCATCCTTAAGTATTTGAGAAATACTAAGGACCAATGGTTGGTTTATGGCGAGTCAGATCTGAAACTTATGGGGTTCACAGACTCCAGCTTTCAATCTGACCATGATGATAGCAGGAGTGTGTCAGGTTATATCTTTACTCTGAATGGTGGAGCCATCTGCTGGAAGAGTTCCAAGCAGCATACTGTGGCAGACTCTGTTTGTTAAGCGGAGTACATCGCAGCATCAGATGCCACGAAGGAAGCTGTGTGGCTGAGAAAATTCATCAACGAGCTTGGAGTAGCACCCTCCCTCGATGGTCCGATCCTGCTCTACTGCGACAGCACTGGTGCCATAGCTCAGGTGAAGGAACCCAAAGCACATCAGCAGACGAAGCACATCTTGCACCGCTTCCACCTGGTCTGAGAGATCGTGGATCGAGGTGACGTCGACCTTCAGAAGATCGACGGAAAGGAGAACCTGGCCGACCCCTTCACTAAAGCCCTGGCAATAAAGGAGTTCGACAACCACAAGTCGAAGATGGGTATTAGATACTGTGCCGAGTAGCTTTAGGACAAGTGGGAGTTGTTGGAAAATGTGTCCCAAAAAGCCAATCGTCAAGCTGTTGACGGTTGAGCAACCAAGTATTGTAATTGATTTGTTAATAAATAAAATATATTTGGCATCTTCATCATAAGCTTTCATCTTCTAATGAACTTCATTGTTATGATGAAGTCCTTAGGACTATTTAGGTTCGATAAAGAGAGGATTTATCGATTAGTCCTTAAAACTGTTCACGACCAAATGATAGGCTGTTAATAAGGATGACAGCTTCTATCGAGCATAGATCGCTGTAGGCCATATGGGTTGGTTGTCCTCTTAACCAAAGAGTGTGGAGACACTGGTATGGCATACAGGTGAGATGTAAGGGTACATCGTCATTGAACGTGACCAACTCCAGAGCATTCTGCTGTCGAGAATGTCTCTGATGGGATATAGGTATAAGTGTCCCTTAGACTTGAGATCGCCTCAGTGACTTGCAAGCAATTCACTATGCTTTGGTACTAGACTTACTGAATTTCTAATTCAGGGACGGAAGGCTTCTGGGCACAGTCAAGTACTTGCGAAGTCAGAGTGTGATCGAGATGGGATTGACCACTCCAAGAGTTGGAGAAGAATGAGTCGCTGTATTTCAATTTAGCAAAACCTTGGCCAGGGTAATCCATCAGATGGATTTGATATTTTGAAATACAATGTGGACAACCTGATCAGAGTTGACAGTTAAACTCTGGGGTGTCCTATGATCATTTTGGTCAAGGGGATGAATTATATGAAAACTATATCCACATGGGTTCTAAGGATGTTGTTCTACACATTCGACCTATCCGATCGTCGGGTACCATTGCTAGATGGTCACTTCGATTGGTATAAGAATTTGTTCCTATGCTACCGGCTTAGGTTCGGACCTATGAGGTCACACACATTAGAGTTCATGATCCGATCAGATGGTTGATCAACGATTAAGAATCGTTCTAGGGTTAAATGATCAATACGATTGACATTTAACCCAGTGCAAGTGTTGCAGGAGGATCTATTAGCAATTCGATTGCTGATTGGCTTAATTTGATTAAGCCAATGGGTTGAGATTAAGTCTAATTAAATATAATTTAATTAGATTTAGTTTGGGCTTGATTGGATCAAGTCCAATTGGTTTATTGGATAAGCCAAGTGCAAGGAAAAACTAGTCCTAGTTCAACTAGGACTTGGGTCAATCTAATTTCTAATTTGATTAGAAAATTAAATCAGATTTAAATCTAATTTAATCTAATTAAATTAGGTTTTTAATTAGGTTAAGATCTATTTTAATTGGGTTGATTTAATTTTGATTTGATTTGGTTTGGAAAACCAAATTAAAACAAGTCATAAGATAGAATCCTAGTAAGACTAGGATTCCTCCTTGCGCCACATAAGCCTTCCCCACGCCCTCTCTCTTATTCAATGCCAATCTCCACTTATTTTGTGTGGCAAAAGCCCTCTCCCAGATCTCTCCCACGTTCACAAAAGGTCTCTTCTCTTCTTTCTTACATGGAAGGTGGTTTGGATCAAATCTAAAAGGAATAAGTTTGGATTTCGAATTCTATGAGATAGAGTTTTAGAAATCAAAAACTCTTTCAATTTTGCACTGAATTTATCCAAATTTTTTTTGGAATTTTTGTGGATTTTAGGGTTTACATTGTGCACCATTTTCTGATGATCCATGCACAAAAATATGGAGAAGGTGCTCAAGAGTTGGGCGTCCCTTAACTTGCCATGTTTGGATAAGCCTTGACTAGGTATTTGACCTAGACAAGGACTCTATCATATCTCTCTATATAAGATGAGTTTTTTTGTGAAATTTTAGAAGAAGTCATAGATTTGAGAGACATTTGTGCCATCCAAAAATCAAAGAGAAATACCTTTGGTTCGTAGAGATATAAAAGATGCAAGTTTGGGTGTCTAGAGAGAAAAACGTGAAGAAGAAGAGGGTCTTCTTCTAGGGTTTTTGTTTTCATATCTTTCCTCCCTCCATCTTGAGTTTTCTGAGAGCGTCTCAGATTTGAAACTCCTCCTTCTACTTTCCATCTTTGGAAGAATTCAAATCAAGAAGAAGGAGGCACCTGATCAACCATCAAAGAAGGATCAGCGCAGTACTAGCATACTGTGCTGATTTCCTGAAGCAGACTTCTGATCGAGATTCGTGGGCTCGTGTGGACGACTCCTAGAGGCCGGACATGTGTGCGGCTTGCAACATCATCCTCAAGCCCAGATCAACAAGGTTAGAACATCTAACTTGCAAGGTAATAGATCTGATCTATTGTTTAATACATACATTAGATGTAGTATAGAAACATGTTGATATGATCAACATGTAGTTCATGCTATATTTATATATTTTAATTTCTGATTTAATGCTATGTAATAATCATGTAATAGGATCTTAGATCTAGGGATTCTCTGATTTTATAAAATAAATTTTGATTTATTTTAGTCTTCCACTGTATGATCTTGAAAAAGTTTCAAGATCTAACCCTGAAATCCTAGATCTAGTTCCAACAATATCTATCTTAAGGAAGCGATCGTACACCAATCTTCTGGATCGATCACCATCCTCGTGATGATCCTATGGTCAGGAGCTGTTTATGAGTTAGTTATGTAAATTCATGCCTTAAATTTTCAACTCTTGAAAATATGAATTGACATTCTTACTAACTCAAAGGATGTATCACAGACACAATGTATACAATGTGATAGAAGAATAACCCATTTATTGATTTATAGTCAAAATTATAAGTTTGCCCTTAGATTTGTATAGGAATGTGTCAGCCAATCTGGCATCTAGGGCACACATCTAACAGACCTGGGATAAAAAGTTTTGTTGCACAAAATAAGAGAGAGTGGGTGTGGGGGGCTAAGGTGGTGCAAGGTGGAATCCTAGTCTTACTAGTGTTCAATCTATGACTTATTCAAATTTGGTTTCTCAAACCAAATCAAATCCAAACCAAATCAATCCAATTAAAATATGTCTTAACCCAATTAAAAATCTAATTTAATCAAATTAAATTAGATTTAAATCTAATTTAATTTTTTAATCAAATTAGAAATTAGGTTGATCCAAGTCTTAATTGAACTAGGACTAGTTTTTTCTTGCACTTGGCTTATCCAATAAACCAATTGGACTTGATCCAATCAAACTCAAATCAAATCTAATTAAATTATATTTAATTAAACTTAATCTCAGCCCATTGACTTAATCAAATTAAGTCAATTAGTAATCGAATTGCTAATCGATCCTCCTACAATATTTGCACTAGGTTAAATATCAATCATATTGATCGTTTAACCCTAGAATGATTCTTAATCATTGATCAACCATCCGATCGAATCATGAACTCTAATGTGTGTAACCTCATAGGTCCGAACCTAAGTTGGTAGTACAGAAATAAATTTTTATATCAATCAAAGAGACCATCTAGCAATGGTACCCAACGATCGGATAGGTTGAATGTGTAGAACAACATCCTTAGAACCTATGCGGATATAGTTTTCATATAGTTCATCCTCTTGACCAAAATGCTCATAGGACATCTCAGAGTTCCACTGTCAACTCTGGTCAGATTGTCCACATTGTATTTCAAAATATCAAATCCATCTGATGGATTATCCTGGCCAAGATTTTGCTAAATTGAAATACAGCAACTCATTCTTCTCCAACTCTTGGAGTGGTCAATCCCATCTTGATCACACTCTGACTTTGCAAGTACTTGACTGTGCCCAGAAGCCTTTCATCACTGAATTAAAAATTCAGTTAGTCCAGTATCAAAGCACAGTGAGTTGCTTGCAAGTCACTGAGGCAATCTCAGATCTAAGGGACACTTATACCTATATCCAATCAGAGACATTCTCAATAGCAGAATACTCTGGAGTTGGTCACGTTCAATGATGATGTACCCTTACATCTCATCTGTATGCCATACCAGTGTCTCCACACTCTTTGGTTAAGAGGACAACCAATCCATATGGCCTACAGCAACTTATGCTCGATAGAAGCTGTCGTCCTTATTAACAGCCTATCATTTGATCATGAACAGTTTTAAGGACTAATCGATAAATCCTCTCTTTATCGAACCTAAATAGTCCTAAGGACTTCATCACAACAATAGAGTTCATTAGAAGATGAAAACTTATGATGAAAATGCCAAAAATATATTTTATTTATTAATAAATCAATTACAATACAAGGTTGCTCAACCATCAATAGGTTGACAATTGACTTTTGGGACATATTTTCCAACAACTTTCACTTGTCCTAAAGCCACTCGGCATAGTATCTAATACTCATCTTCAACTTGTGGTTGTCGAACTCCTTTATCGCTCGAGCTTTAGTGAAGGGGTCGGCCAGGTTCTCCTTTCTGTCGATCTTCTGAAGGTCGACGTCACCTCGATCCACGATCTCTCAGACCAGGTAGAAGCAGCATAAAATATGCTTCATCCGTTGGTGTGCTTTGGATTCCTTCACATGAGCAATGGCACTAGTGCTGTCACAGTAGAGCAGGACCGAACCATCGAGGGAGGGTGCTACTCCAAGCTCGGTGATGAATTTTCTCGATCACACAGCTTTCTTCGCTGCATCAGATGCTACGATGTACTCCATCTCACAAATAGAGTCTGCCACAGTATGCTGCTTGAAACTCTTCCAGCAAATGGCTCCACCATTCAGAGTAAAGATATAACCTGACATGCTTCTGCTGTCATCATAGTTAGATTGAAAGCTGGAGTCTGTGAACCCCACAAGTTTCAGATCTGACTCGCCATAAACCAACCATTGGTCCTCAGTATTTCTCAAATACTTAAGGATGGCTTTAACCACTTTTCAGTGGTTTTATCCAAGATTAGATTGGTATCTACTCACTACTCCTAGTGAGTATGCCACATCTGGCTTTGTGCATGTCATGGCGTACATGAAAGATCCCACGATCGAAGTATATGGGACTCTACTCATACGCTCTCTCTCTTCAAGAGTTGTCAGACAATCCTTCTTAGAGAGAAAAATTCCATGGCCTATCGTTAGATAGCCCTTCTTGAAATTCTCCATGCTGAACCTCTTCAGCTTAGTGTCTATGTACGTGGACTGGGATAATCCGAGCATCCTTTTAGATCTATCCCTATAGATCTTCATCCCTAGGATGTAGGATGCTTCACCCAAGTCCTTCATGGAGAACTGCGATGACAACCAAATTTTTATTCTCTGTAGTGCGGAGATGTCATTTTTGATTAAGAGAATATGATCCACGTACAAGGCAAGGAATACCACAACTGGACCATTTGCCCATTTATAAATGCAAGGCTCTTCTCTGTTCTTAACGAAGCCATACGTTTTGATCACCTTATCAAAATGCATGTTCCAACTCTGAGAAGCTTGCTTCAATCCATAAATGGATCTCTGAAGCTTGCATTCCTTGGACTCATCTGTGGATGTAAACCCCTCAGGTTGTATCATATATACCTCTTCGATCAGCTCTCCATTCTGGAAAGCTGTCTTTACATCCATCTACCAGATCTCATAATCCAGATGGATAGCTATTGTAAGTATTATCCGAATGAATTTGAGCATTGCCATAGGGGAGAATGTCTCCTTATATCAATACCATAATGTTGACGATACCCCTTGGCAACCAGACGGGCTTTATAGGTCTCCACCTTTCCTTCTGTACCCTTCTTCCTTTTGAAAACCCATTTACACCCAATAGATTTAATCCCTTCAGGTGGGTCAACCAATGTCCATACATCATTGACCTTCATGGACTACATTTCGGATTTCATGGCTTCAAGCCATTTCTTGAAATCAGGTCTCTGCATTGCATCCATATAGGTGATCGGATTCTCATTATTCTCATCGAGTTCGATGGGATCACCATCTCGGATTAAGAAACTATAGTATCTGTCCAGCTGATGCAATACTCTACCAGATCGCCTTAATGGTGCAGGTACATTGGGCTCTGGATCTCTCTGGATCTGATCTAATCAAATCTGACTCAGGTTTAGCTATTGGTGTCGATCCTTCTACTTGTTGAACTTCATCAAGTTCAACCTTAGAGACAATGGTTCTTTCACCAAGGAACTTCTTTTCTAAAAAAGTTACCTTAAGACTGATGAACACCTTTTGTTCATTAGCATGGTAGAAAAAAATATCCTTTGATCTCTTTGGGGTACCCTATGAATGTGCATTTGTCAGATCTAGATCCAAGTTTATCTGTAACTAACCGTTTGACATAGGCTGGGCACCCCCAGACCCTAAGGTGTGAAAGTGCTAGCTTACGTCTTGTCCATATCTCATATGAAATCTTAATTACAGACTTATTTGGAATTCTATTTAATAGATAACAGGCCGATTCGAGTGCATATCTCCAGAAAGATATCGGCAAGCTAGCAAAATCCATCATGGATCGGACCATATCTAACAGAGTTCGATTTCTCCTTTCAGACACACCATTATGCTGTGGTATTTCTGGAGGAGTGCATTAGGAAAGAATCCCATTCTCTCCTAAATATGTGAGAAACTCACCAGAAAGATATTCCCCTCCTCGGTTAGACTGAAGAGTTTTAATACTCTTTTCAATTTATTTTTCTACTTCATTTCAGAATCGTTTAAACATTTCAAATGAATCTGACTTATGTTTCATCAGATAGACATATCCATACCTAGATAGATCATTCATGAAAGTGATGAAGTAGAAATATCCACCTGTAGCACTTGTGCTCATGGGCCTGCATATATCAGTATGTACTAGGCCCAAGAGCTCAATAGCTCTCTCACCTTTTTTAGTAAAAGGTGACTTGGTCATTTTACCAAGCAGACAGGACTCACAGGTTGGAAGTGATTCACAATCACTGACTTTGAAATTTTCTCTTGAGTCAACCTGTTTATTCTATTCTTGTTTATATGACCTAGCCTACAGTGCTATAAGTAGATATCTGATATACTATCTAATCTAGGGTGCTTGCTAGTAGAATAGACTACATTAATAGGTTATGATAACATATACACACCATTGTTCAAATATCCACAAAAAATAGTAACATCATTCATAATGATATTACAAACTTGTTTCTTTACTGAAATTTCATAATCATTTTTGGTCAGATGGCCTACAGAAATAATATTTAAAAAGAAACTAGGACAAAAATGACAATCATTAAGAACAACGGTATGGGACTCAAATACAAGTTTCAAGATTCCTAATGATAGAACTAGAACTGATCTTCCATCTCCAACATTCAGAAACCTCTCACCTTACTCGAATCTCCTACTGACCTGCAATCCCTGCAACGAATTGCAAATATGATAAGGGCTATCGGTATCAAATATCCAGTCAGTTATATTACAAATAAAAAAATTACAAGGAGTTATCATATAAATACTTTGCCCAGCAACAGCTTGCTTCTTTCTCTGCTTGTTTGGATCCAGAGAGGCAATGTACTGAGGACAGTTCTTCTTCCATTGCCCCCGCTTCTTGCAAAAGAAGCATTCAGCTTGACTCTTATCGGGCTTGATCTTTCTGGTCGGGCCCTGCACTGATGTCCCAATCTGAACTTGCACCTTCTTCACTTTCTTCTTCTTGTTCTTCTTCCCTTTCTCAAAGGGTCGAGAATCAGAAGACGAACCTCCCACTTAGTTCACCGACTCCTTATGGAGTTGGTGATCCTTCTCAAAGTTTTGAAGCAACCCTAGTAACCCATGGTAGTTTACTTCAGGCTTTGTCATTCTATAATGAGTGAGGAATGGAAGATAAGACTTGGGCAGCAAGTTCAGTATTGCATCTTTTCCAAGTTGCTCATGCAAGGGAAAGCCGAGTTTGCTCAAATGCTCCATCAGCTCGATCATGTACAATACATGATCAGTGACAGAAGCACCATCCTACATTTTGACGTAGAAGATGGCACAACTAGTCTTATGCCTCTCCACGTCATCGGATGTGCCAAAGGCATCCTCCAACACTTGAAGCATGTCCTTTGGCTGAGCCGTCTCAAATCTGAGACTGCATTCGTTGCTCATGGCAGCCAGCATGATGTAGCACACCATGATCTGATCACTGAGCCACTTCTGGTAAGTGTCTCTGACTGTTTCACGTGCATTGGCAGCTAGCTCCTTAGGTGCAAGATCCGTTATCACATATAGGATCCATTCATACTCCAACAACTTTCGGTACCAGCTATAGAAGTTGGATCCCACCAACTTATCATTGTCCAACAATGATCGGAGCGATAGGGAAGTGACCATATCTGCATAAAAAAAATCATAACCTAATTAGTAATTAATTTATTAAATCTAACGATTTGACTTTAATCAAAAAGTTTCTCCCACTATTTTATTCGAATTGGTAGCCTTTACCTCCAATTCGAGAAATTACCCTAATTTCTTAGTGGGTACTAGAATCCACTTAGACTGCACACAAGCTCAACTTTGGTTGGCCAACCCATGTACATCTAAGGGTAGGTTCATAACCAATTATTTCTCTAAATAATTTCTAATAATTTTAATTTTGCCCCAGTCCCTAATCAGTAGGCTTTGGCCTCCACTGAAAAGGTCTGGTTAGGTCCAACCATTAACATGACCATACTTGGCCCATCTAGCCAATGAATGATTAGGCCAACTTTGGTTGGCTAAGCTAACCACTATTTAGAAAGATGCAGTCAAAAAATCATATTATGAATAACAATTCCATCAGCCGATAAGCACTAGGCCTTTGGGCCTCCAATGATTATCCAATTGATGGACCCATTATCATCCACTTAATGGGAGGCTATGATCTAGTTATTACCATAACTATTTTATTTTAAGGATCTAATAATTTTAGAGAATTTAATTGATTTAGAGGAGGAGGTCAGATGAACCAGCTTATCATGATCCTTTCGCTGGCTTCACCAAGTTAGCATAAGGGAGATCATTAAAAGGGCTGGTCTAGGAGCACCTAAATCAGTCACACTGATTTACCTAGCTGACATGGGTCAGCTCGAATAGTCAAGTGATCTGATCAAAATATAATTTCACCAAGAGCCAGGTAACTTGATCGATGGGAGGGTCTGCCAAAGCTTGCCTTAGACACCATCAGAAATGGCTAGATAAGCAGACTGCCAACTAAAAATCACCGATCTGGTTTACCTTAGACACCAACTGGTTTAATTAGTTTCGATTAGATCAACCTAACAGTACATGCTAGACCACTTAGCCAAGAATCAAGTCCATTTGGTTCTCGTTAAAGATATGGACTTGACCAACTACAACTATTATAATTGATCTAGAGAATTATTGACCTAATCTAAGACAACAATTGATTAGATTTAGTCAATTCTCTAATTAAGTCCATCTTTAATCTAACCTTAGGTCTAACCCAATTAATGGACCTAATTCCCACTAATCCATTAATCCAATATGTTATGGTTTGTGTCTTAGGTTCTTCAATTCACAATCCTAAAACCTAATCAAACAATTTCTTAATTCTCAATTAAATTTTGGATTGAGGGTTGGGGTTCGGCTTTTTGAAAATAATTTTCATATTTGTAAAATAATTTTATAACATGGTTCTACCAACCAAGTTGTATGTTTGATTCATAATTAAAATACAAGTGAAATAAGCATGAAACTACTTTAGATCTAATCTAAACAGGTTTATGTAATTGAAACAATTTCAACTTTAAACTGCATAAATTTTTCAGACAAATATATGATGGTTCTTTGCATGAAAATTATTAATAAAAATATTTTATTTTAAATTTAAATATTTTTAAATATAATAAATTATAAATTTAATCTAGATCACATCTAACAAATTTATGATTAAAGTTAGATCTACACGAACTTGGACAACTTTTACACTGTAAGGGGTAAACCTGACAGCAGGACAACCTACAGTTCGTGATTGATCTAAAAATTTTAATTTTAGATTTAACAATTAGATTATAAATTAGATTTAATTTAAAAAATAATCTAGACATGTATAAATAATCATGTAATAAACAACCTATGCTCTGATACCAATTGAAGGAACAGATCTAGGGTTTCAGGGTTAGATCTTGAAACTTTTTCAAGATCAGGCAGCGAAAGACTAAAATAAATTAAAATTTATCTTATAAAATTAAAAAATCTCTAGATTTAAGATCTTATTATATAATTATTACATGATATTAAATCAAAAATTAAAATATAAAGAGCAAGAACTACATGTTGATCATATCAACATGTTTCTATACTACATCTAATGTATGTAAAATATAATAGATCAGATCTATTATCTTGCAAGTTAGATATTCTAAGTTTGCTGATTTGGGCTTGAGGATGATGTTATAAGCCACACATGCATCTGACCTCTAGAAGTCTTCCATACGAGCCCATGAATCACGATCAGAAGTCCTGATCCAGGAAATCAGTACAGTATACTAGTACTGTGCTGATCCTTCTTCTATGGTCGATCAGATGCCTTCTTCTTCTTGATTTAGACTCTTCCAAAGATGAAAAGTAGGAGAAGGAGTTTTATATATGAGGCACTCTCAGAAAACTCATAGATGGAGGAAGGGAAGAGGTGAACTCAGCAACCCTAGAAGAAGACCATCTTCTTCTTCTCTTTGCTCTAACCCAGACACTTAGTTTTGTATCTATTATATCTCTATGTCCCAACACTCTTTCTCTCTGATTTTCATATGTCGTAAAGGTCTCTCAATTCTCTATAATCTACAAAAATTTTAAGAAGAAATTCATCTTAAATTAAGAGATATGAAGAATCCTTGTCTAGGTCAAATATTTAGTCATGGAAAATCCAAACAGGGCAAGACAAGGGGTGCCCAACTCTTGGGTGTCCCCTCCTTCTTTTTCTGCTATGGACCACCAGCAAAGGGTGCATAACATGTGCCATGAAAATAAAAATCTCAAAAAAAATTTGGGTAAAATCAGTGCCATAAGGAAAGAGTTTTGGTTTCCTAAAATTCTATCTCATAGAATTTGAAATCCAAACTAATTCCTACTTTGACTTGATCCACAACCATATTTCATATAAGAGAGAAAGAGTGGAAAGCTTTGGGCATACATGAAGGCTTGGGAGAGAAAGTTTTGTTGCACAAAATAAGAGAGAGTGGGCATGGGGGGCTAAGGTGGCACAAGGTGGAATCCTAGTCTTACTAGGGTTCAAACTATGACTTGTTCCAATTTGGTTTCTCAAACCAAATCAAACCAAAACCAAATTAATCCAATTAAAATAGGTCTTAACCTAATTAAGAATCTAATTTAATCAGATTAAATTAGATTAAAATCTAATTTAATTTTCTAATCGAATTAAAAATTAGGTTGACCCAAGTCTTAATTGAACTAGGACTAGTTTTTTCTTGCACTTGGCTTATCCAATAAACTAATTGGATTTGATCCAATCAACCTCAAACAAATCTAATTAAATTATATTCACATAGACTTAATCTTAGTCTATTGGCTTAATCAAATTAAGCTAATTAACAATCAAATTGCTAATCGATCCTCCTGCAACACTAGCACTAGATTAAATATCAATCATATTGATCATTTAACTCTAGAACGATTCTTAATCGTTGATCAACCATCCGATCGGATCATGAACTCTAATGTGTGTAATCTTATAGATCCAAATCTAAGCTGGTAGTATAGAAATAAATTTTTATACCAATCGAAGTGACCATCTAGCAATGGTACCCGACGGTCAGATAGGTCGAATGTGTAGAACAACATCCTTAAAACCCATACGGATATAGTTTTCATATAATTCATCTCCTTGACCAAAATGCTCATAGGACACCTCAGAGTTTAACTGTCAACTTTGATCAGGTTATCCATATTGTATTTCAAAATATCAAATCCATCTGATGGATTATCTTGGTCAAGATTTTGCTAAATTGAAATACAACGACTCATTCTTCTCCAACTCTTGGAGTGGTCAATCCCATCTCGATCATACTCTGACTTTGTAAGTACTTGACTGTGCCCAGAAGCCTTCTATTATTGAATTTGAAATTCAGTTAGTCCAGTACCAGAGCACAGTAAGTTGCTTGTAAGTTACTGAGGCGATCTCAGGTCTAAGGGACACTTATACCTATATCCCATCAGAGACATTCTTGACCGCAGAATGCTCTAAAGTTGGTCATGTTCAATGATGATGTATTTTTACATCTCACCTGTAAGAAATGGCAGATAAATGGTCTCCCAATTAACAACCACCGATCAGGTTTACCTTAGACATCAATTGGTTTATCAGTTTTGATTTGGTCTGCCTAAAGACTCGGGCTCAGCCGCTGAGCCACGATCAGTGTCCATTTGTTAGATATATGGACTTTGATCAACTATAACTATTGAAGTGATCTATAAAAATGATCTAATCCTAATAAACTTTTAATTAGGTTTGATCAATTTCTTAACTTAGTCCATATTTAATCTAACCCTAGGTCTAACCCAGTTAACGACCTGATCAAAGCTAACCCATTACCCTTTAACCCATGTTTTATGAAATTGTCTTAGGATCTTTAAATCACAAACCTAGATCTTAAACAAACACTTAATTCATTTAATTAAGTTCACGGCTGAGGGTTGGGGTTCGGCATTTTGAAAACTATTTTTAACTTTTGAAAGTGTTGGTGCAAAAATCTGCTTGCGCCGGAGAAGCTGGAGTCGGGGAAGCCGCGGTCGCCGCCGGGACATGCAAGGGAAGTCTAAACCGGAGGTGGGGTTGCTCCGACAAGACCCTCCGACGCTCAAGTCAGTTCTCTGCCTCAACAAGAATGGAGTACTCGAACGGAGAATTTAGCAGAGTTTTGAGATGAGAAATGAGCTTAAAGAATAACGTATTTGGGTCCCCCTTTTATAGGCGGAGGAGGCAACAGATTGATGGCGACGTTTGTAACCGTCTGGTAGTGGGCCGCCCATGGTCAGAGGAATTGATTGCAAAGGATAGTGGAGTAGATGCGTGGCCATCACCGTGGCTCGCCACGTGGAATCTGTTACGAGGGGTGGAGCAGCGTCTGTTGTCGTGACTCACCAGCGGATGGGAGAATCGCATGGAATCCATCGCAGGAGGTGGAGCAGGTTCGTGGCCGTTATTGTGGCCTGCCAGGGGGTAGTGGAGCTGTGCGGAATCTGCCACAGGAAATGGAGCAGGGTGGCGATGGTTACTGCGGCCTGTCAGGGAATGATGGAACTGCGCAGAGTCCGCCACAGGAAGTGGAGTAGGGTCGTGGCCGTTTTGGTGGCCTGCCAGGGGGTGCGGATCTATTGATTGAAGCTCGACAGCGGTCGGAGCCCGATTTCTGTAGAGGTCCGGGAGAGGTCCTCCTGGCGGTTGGGATCGTGGGTGGAGCCCGACTTCCGGGGGAGTCCGGGCGGAACCCTCTCGGAGCTGAAGTTGCGGGCGGAGCCCGGCTCCCGTAGGAGTCTGGGCGGAGTCCTTAGCAGCCGTTGTTGAGGACGGAGCCCGGCTCCCATAGGAGTCCGGGCGGAGTCTGCTTGCGGCTGTAGTCGTTGGCGTCGAGGATGAAGCCCGGCTCCCTTAAGAGTACGGGCGAAGTCCTCCTGCAATTAAAATTAAAGGTGAAGTCCGGCTCTCGTAGGAGTCCGGACGAGGCTTACCAGCGGTTGGTGCTGAGGACGAAGCCCGGCTCCCGTAGGAGCCCGGTCGGAGCTGTGCTGTGGTTGGTGTCGGCAGTGGAGCCCGGCTCCCGTGGGAGTCCGGGCGGAGCTGTGCTGCTGTCGGCGGCGGAGCCCGGCTCCCATAGGAGTCTGGGCGGAGCCGTGCTGCGGTCGATCCCGCCGAGGGTTTCGGCTGTGGGTATTTTATACCCAACACCAGTCCCCCTACTTTCGAGTTTGAATTTCAAATGAAGGAAGTACAGAGAGAGAGAGAGACACAGCCGGACCCGTCCCTTCGAATCCTGCGCACTGCCGCCCCCAGATATTTTGGCATTAAATGAGTGCGTGCCGGAGTCTTTTCGAATTGGAGCGGTACAAGGGGATGCTTCGAAAATCCTGCAGGTACACTGGCCTAGGTACGGCGCAATTATGATCCTGCCAACCGCCAGCCACTTTTAGCCGTCTGCCAGGGGGAGTGGGACACGTGTCGGATTTGGACTGGCCAGGGGGATTCGCGATCATTATGGCATCGGATCCCAGGGTCTATTTAAACCCGTCCTCCCCCCTTCAGGCGTCCTACTCCATTTCTGAGTTTTCGCTGGTGTCTGTCTTCTCTTCGAGAGCCTTGCTCTAGTGAACGTCTTCTCGAGCCGTAGGCGCCTCCCGTTTCTCGTCCCCCAGGTCCCTCAGAGCAACATAGGTTAGTTCCAACCTTCTTCTCTCCACCTAGGGGCTTCTCCTCTCTTCATTACTTTTGTGCCTCCCTCCGAGTTAGCCTTCGGCGTCTCGTTCCCCTTTCGGTCTATCTTTTTAGGGTCCCTTAGGCTCTCCCTCCGAAACTGTTCAAAATGCCCTCTGACTCTTCTGCTCCCGGCAGTTTCGAGAGTTCCTCTGCTTCAAACCCCCAGGTCCCTGTCTCTGCGGACGAGCCCGCGTCCGGGGCTGGGTCTCGCCCGATTTTCGCATCGGGTGCAATTTCATGCTCGTCGACTCCGGATGAACTCCTTCTGATAAGGGTTCGGTATGGGGTTCCTCCGGAGTACGACCTGGAGCTACCTGGCCCCTCTGACCGGGCCAGCGCTCCTCCACCCGGTCGCTTCTGTTTGTATCAGGAGGCGTTCCGTGCCGGACTCCGGCTTCCGCTTCCTGTCTTTGTTGCTGCCTTCTTCCGCTTTTTGGATATTTCCCTCACCTCCGTGGCCCCGAATTCTTTAGGTTCTTGATAGGGTTTCTCTCTCTCTGCCATATAGCCGAGGTCCAGTCGTCCCTCTCTTTGTTCAGGCATTTTTATACTTTCAAACGCCATCCTTCGGCGAAGGACTGGTGGTACTTCTCCCCCCAGTTTGGTAAGAAGGGGTTGCTGAAGGGCGCCCCTTCCTCAATTCACAATTGGAAGGAGAAATTTCTCTTCGTCTACTGCCCGACCCTGGAACTGGGCCTGCCCCCTTGGGGGTCTCTGAGGGATTCCGTCCGCCGGGCTCCCAGCCTGGGAGAGGACGACCTCCAGGCCGCCCAGAAGCTTCTAAGTTATCCCGCTCCTTCCCTTCCAAATCTTCTGAGGGAGCAGCTTCTTTTCAACATCGGCCTGAGCCCTCAGGATCCAGCAAGTATTTATCTTTTCTTTTCTTGCCTTCTTCTTCTTCTCTTTATTTTTTTCTTCCCGCTCTTTTCTTCCTCTTTCTTTCTCTCTTCTTTTCTCTTCTCTCTTCTTTTCTTTCTTTCTTCTTTTCTTTTTCTTTTCTTTTTTTTTTTTTTTTGACTCTGGACTGATCGGTGTCGCTTCTTCTTTCTTCTTTTTTTTTCATTTTCTTTCTTCTCTTCTTTTTTTTTTTTTTTTTTTTTTTTTTTTTTTAGCAATAGACGTCGAAGCCACGCGGATGCTCGCCAAGGGCATGAGAGCTCAGAAGAGGAAGGGCGCGACGGCCTCCGGATCGGCGAAGAGGGCCAGGGCGGAGGAGACGGGCTTGGCTGCGCCCGTCCAGGCGACCCCGGCCATCGACATTCCTTTGGATGCCGAGCCAGCGGCCCCCCGAGCTTCCTCAAGGAGCCCACCGACTGGGGCCCCCATTCCGAGGGTTCGCCCCACGGAGGCGCCCGCCGTGGGGAGGAGGAGGAAATCGGTGGCTCGCAGGGCGAGCAGCCACCAAGCTGCTGCAGACGAGTCTGTCTGCTCCGAGGGGGGATCGGAGAACCCCTTCAATGACAAGGACCTGATCAGGCGGCTGCTCGATGGCTGCATCCTGTCCAATGTTGTGGAGAGGATCGACCGCGCCGATCCCGAGCAGCGGGCTTGGGACTCTTTGGGGTCCTTCCTTGAGGTAAGCGGATGTTTATTTGCATGGTCACTCGGCCTTTGTTGTAATTCTCTATCCATCCTTGCAGATTGGGCACCAGCTCTTCGCCTATGTCGAGGAGACGAGCCGCATGAGAAGGGACCTCCTTCAGGCGGAGGAGCGCTGCCAGGCCGAGGTTGCTCGCCTCCAAGCGAAGACGGCCCGAAGTAGCCGCCCTTCAGGAGGCCCTGGAGAGAGAGAGGCAAGCCCGGGAAGAGGAGAGACAGGCCCGGGAAGAGGAGAGAAGAATCTTGGAGGAGTCGGCGAGGAAGGCGGAGGCCGAGGTCGCCCATTTGGCCGAGCAAACTCCGGTTCTGGTCTCGGAGGCCAGGGCCCTTGCGGTGGAGGAGTTCAAGGTCTCCGCAGAGATGAGGGAACTGAACGTCCAATTCGGCCAGGAGGCGTTCACTAAGGGGTTCGAGCTCTGCCAAGAGAAGGTGGCCAGCAGATACCCCGACCTCGATCTCGGCTTTCTTGAGGAGTCTGAAGATGAGGCCGGCCCTTCATCCGCCGCTACCGCAGTCGCACCCCCCGCACCGAGCTCTCCACCTCCTGCCCCCGAGGTCTAAGACCTCCGATCTTGTGCCCTTATTTTGTCGCCATATTTCCTTTCTGTTTGTCTTCAAAATTATTCAATTAATAAAGTCGAATTTCTTGTTGTGGATGGCCTCACCTTCCCCCTCCTCCTCCTTTCTGCCTTTCTTCTTGAAATGAGCCGGTCTTTGACGTTTGCACCTCCCGATGGCAGTGCCCTGCTGAAGCACTTTCCTTGCCCCTGGAGGTCCCGCTGAAGTCAACTATCCAGCGGCTGAAAAAGGAGGTCCTCCACCTGACGAAGAAGTTGAAGAAGTCAGAGGGCGAGCTCCGCAAGTCGAGAAAATGCCATTCCGAAGCCGCCGCTGAGGCCGCCCACTTTAGGAGTCTCCAAGTGAAGGTAATCATGGATTACAGCCGGAGGAAGGCGAACTTCACAAAGGAGCTCGAGGAATGTAAGAAGAGCGCCAGTGATCGAACTTGGGCTCAAGAAGCCAGGATCAGCACCCTTAAGGTGGAGCTATCAGCTGCGAAGAGGAAGATTGGCCAGCTGGAAGGAAACTCATCCCGGCTCCTGGCACGGGTTGATGATGAACAGAAGTGGTCGCAGAAGGTCTCCGACCTCCAGAAGCAGCTTCAAGACGCTGAGATGAGCCACGACGTGCAGCGGGCCAGCTGGCGCCGGCAAGTGGAAGAGTACAAAGGGAGATTCCGGCAGGCGGCGGACGAAGTTGTTCGTCTCCAGAGGCAGCTGGTTACTAGGGCGCAGCGTACTACCGCCCAAGATACCGAAGAGCTCCAAGCCCTGAGAGGCACTGTCGAAGGGATTTCTGTCTCCCTTGGAGAGAAGACAGCCGAGCTTCAACAAGTGAAAATCCAACTGGCGCTTGAGCGGAAGGCCGTCGCGGATGCAGAGGCGGAGTCCGAAGTTCTGCGGAAGCGGCATCGAGAAGCGGAGGCTGAGAGCTGGCAACTTCGTCAAGCGCTCCAGAATACGCTGCGGAAGAAGGAAGAACTAGAAGAAGCAGTGGAGAACCTGAGGCAGTCCTAGTTGAGGGATGGAGGTGACAACCCTAGGTCAGAGGGAGCAGGGCTTCCTTAGAGCTCTTTTGTCTTTATGTAGTTACTTTCTTTTTATCATTTTTTTCTTTTTGTCATTTTATCCTTCTTTCCCTGGCCGTCCTGGCCCTGTAGTACGTATATCGGAAATGAAAAAAGAGCGTTTTGTGTTACCTTGTCCACGTGTAGCACTGATATTGTCGTTGGTTGAACCTTTCTGGTCGTTTGGCTTGTTTGACGTAGATGTCATCATGGGGGGGGGGCTCTTTCCTTTTATCCGACCCTGTTACGCGGCCGAGTTTCGCCACCATTATTAACCCTTGCTGCAGAAGTGGCGGATGGAGCCCGGCTCCCGTAGGAGGCCAGGTGAAGTCTTCCTTGGCGGTGGAACCCGGCTACCGTGGGAGTCCGGGTGAAGTCTTCCTTGGCGGTGGAACCCGGCTCCCGTAGGAGTCCGGGTGAAGTCTTCCTTGGCAGCGAAACCCGGCTCCCGTAGGAGTTCGGGTGAAGTCTTCCTTGGCGGCGGAACCCGGCTCCCGTAGGAGTCTGGGTGAAGTCTTCCTTGGCGGCGGAACCCGACTCCCGTAGGAGTCCGGGTGAAGTCTTCCTTGGCGGCGGAACCCGGCTCCCGTAGGAGTCCGGGTGAAGTCTTCCTTGGCGGCGGAACCCGGCTCCCGTAGGAGTCCGGGTGAAGGGAGTCCGAGTGAAGTCTTCCTTGGCGGCGGAACCCGGCTCCCGTAGGAGTCCGGGTGAAGTCTTCCTTGGCGGCGGAACCCGGCTCCCGTAGGAGTCCGGGTGAAGTCTTCCTTGGCGGCGGAACCCGGCTCCCGTAGGAGTCCGGGTGAAGTCTTCCTTGGCGGCGGAACCCGGCTCCCATAGGAGTCCGGGTGAAGTCTTCCTTGGTGGTGGAACCCGGCTCCCGTAGGAGTCCGGGTGAAGTCTTCCTTGGCGGCGGAACCCGGCTCCCGTAGGAGTCCGGGTGAAGTCTTCCTTGACGGCGGAACCTGGCTCCCGTAGGAGTCCGGGTGAAGTCTTCCTTGGTGGTGGAACCCGGCTCCCGTAGGAGTCCGGGTGAAGTCTTCCTTGGCGGCGGAACCCGGCTCCCGTAGGAGTCCGAGTGAAGTCTTCCATTTTGCTCGAGCCGGCGTGAGGTTCTCCTCTCGTTACCAGCCTGGCTTGTGGGGGCGCGTCAGGGCGCTGTAAGGCCTCTCCCCCCTCCGGTCTAAAAGAACCGGGCCTTCAAATTCGCTCATGTCAGGACGAGGTTCTCCTCCTGTTCCTGACATGGCTGTGGGGCACATTAGGGCGTTGCAAGGCCTCTCCCCCCATCCGGTCTAAAAGAACCGGGCCTTTGACTTTGCTCAAGTTAGGACGAGGTTTTCCTCCTGTCCCTAACAGGGCTGTGGGGGCACATTAGGGCATTGTAAGGCCTCTCCCCCCATCCGGTCTAAAAGAATCGGGCCTTTGATTTTGCTCAAGTTAGGGCGAGGTTTTCCTCCTGTCCCTAACAGGGCTGTGGGGGCACATTAGGGCGTTGTAAGGCCTCTCCCCCCATCCGGTCTAAAAGAACCGGGCCTTTGACTTTGCTCATGCCAGGACGAGGTTCTCCTCCTATTCCTGGCATGGCTGCATTTTTGGCGGGATCCTACCCAGTCATAATACATCCACGCTAGGTGGGAGGGACACGTTAGGCAAAAAGAAAAGTAGATTCAAGGCGAAATAGTGAGTGATACATTTACAGTTTTCCCGCTCCTCCTTGAGGCCCTCCGGTGATGGAGTCGATGGTCCCGATGGGAGGTCGGTCCCCGGGTTGCTCCTCCCTTTTCTGCGGTTCAAGCGGCGGGAGGGCTCTTGGCGGTCTCCTCTACCCTCAGGCCTGCGATGGATGAATCTGTCGAGTCGACCTGCCGAATGAGCTCCTCGATCTTGTCCTGGAGCTGGATGCATTCCTCCGTGTCATGGCCGTGGTCGCGGTGGTAGAGGCAGAACTTGTTGGGGTTGTGCTTCCCGGGGTGTGTGCGCATCCTCTCCGACCTAGGGAGCTGCTCCCTGACCTCCATCAGTACCTGGGCCTTCGAGGCATTGAGGGGGGCGTAGTTGCAGAATTTCCCTGGTGGGGAACCCCGTCGAAACCTGTTGTCCGGGCTTCTCTGCCTGCATGCCCGGGGTGGAGTGTGGGCGCGCTTATGTCCAGGAGGGGATCGGGAGCGAGGCCGGGCTTCCTTTGGCCTCTTCTCAACGCGGGTTTACTCGAATCTCCCACCTGATGCTCCCTTGCTGTCTCTCGTCCTTCATCTTGAAGGCTTCTTCCGCTCGGGCGTATCCTTCAGCCCGAGCTAGTAAATCGGCAAAATCCCTGGGGTACTTCTTCTCCAGGGAGTACAAAAGATCATTCTTCTGAAGGCCACCTTTCAGGGCGGCCATGGCAACTGACTGGTCCAAGTTCCGGACCTCCAATGCCGCGATGTTGAAGTGGTTGATGTAGGCCCGTATGGACTCCCCTTCCCTCTGCTTGATGTTGATGAGGGACTCCGAACCCTTCCGGGGACGCCGGCTGCTGACAAAATGGGCCACAAATTGGTGGCTCATTTGATCGAAGGAAAATATGGTACCCGGCTTCAGAGTCGAGTACCAGTTCCTCGCTGCTTCCTTCAAAGTAGATGGAAAAGCCCGGCACAAGATGGTGTCGGGAGCACCGTGAAGCAGCATCATCATTCGGAAGGCCTCCAGATGATCAACCGGGTCCGACGTCCCATCGTAGCTTTCGAACTGGGGAAGCTTGAAGTTCGGCGGGATGGTTCCTGCATAATCATTTGGGAGAAGGGAGGGTCAGTGCAAATATCCTCACCATAAGCGGGAGGCGCGTGGCGGAGTTCTTCGATCCACCGGTTCATCTCCTGGAGCCTCCGATCCAGGAAATCCTCTCGACTTCGAGTCTCGAGGGTCCTTTGGCAGAACGGGGGCAGGGATCTTCCAGGGGTGGAGTCGTGGTCCGATTGAGGGCTCTCTACCCTCAGATTCGCCTTCCCGGGAAGGACGGGGCGGCTGGCCCAGGTGGCCCGCCCCGCCGTCGGGTTCTGGCATTCCAGAGATGCCCCCTCCGGATGCACCGACGCCTGTGGTTGCTGCTGCTGCATTGCTTGTACGGCTTCGACGAGGCCTTTGATCTGCTGTGCCAGCAAGTCAAACTACTCCGCACCGACCACCGCCGCCGGAGGGGGAGGAGGAGGAGGCTGAGAAACGGGAGGGGAGGCCGGAGCCTGAGATCTGGCCGTGGAGGCCGTGGACCGCCGGGTGGACGCCTTGCACGGAGGCATCGAGTGTCGATCTCACGGGGAAGATTAGGAGTGGATGATGGAGAAACGGTCGGAGGCAGCTCCGTTGAACACTCCTTTAAGAACAAGGGTGCTGTGAAGGCACAGCCCCTTCCTCTAGCGCCAATCCTGTTGGTGCAAAAATCTGCTTGCGCCGGAGAAGCTGGAGTCGGGGAAGCCGCGGTCGCCACCGGGACCTGCAAGGGAAGTCTAAACCGGAGGTGGGGTTGCTCCGACAAGACCCTCCGATGCTCAAGTCAGTTCTCTGCCTCAACAAGAATGGAGTGCTCGAACGAAGAATTTAGCAGAGTTTTGAGATGAGAAATGAGCTTAAAGAATAACGTATCTGGGTCCCCCTTTTATAGGCGGAGGAGGCAACGGATTGATGGCGACGTTTGTAACCGTCTGGTAGTGGGCCGCCCATGGTCAGGGGAATTGATTGCAAAGGATAGTGGAGTAGACGGTGGCCATCACCGTGGCTTGCCATGTGGAATCTGTTACGAGGGGTGGAGCAGCGTCCGTTGTCGTGACTCGCCAGCGGATGGGAGAATCGCATGGAATCCATCGCAGGAGGTGGAGCAGGTTCGTGGCCGTTATTGTGGCCAGCCAGGGGGTAGTGGAGCTGTGCGGAATCTGCCACAGGAAATGGAGTAGGATGGCGATGGTTACTGCGGCCTGTCAGGGAATGATGGAACTACGCGGAGTCCGCCACAGGAAGTGGAGCAGGGTCGTGGCCGTTTTGGTGGCCTGCCAGGGGGCGCGGATCTGTTTATTGAAGCTCGGCAGCGGCCGGAGCCCGATTTCTGTAGAGGTCCGGGAGAGGTCTTCCTGGCGGTTGGGATCGTGGGTGGAGCCCGACTTTCGGGGGAGTCCGGGCGGAACCCCTCGGAGTCGAAGTTGCGGGCGGAGCCCGGCTCCCGTAGGAGTCCGGGCGGAGTCCTCAGCAGCCGTTGTTGAGGACGGAGCCTGGCTCCCATAGGAGTCCGGGTGGAGTCTGCTTGCGGCTGCAGTCGTTGGCGTCGAGGATGAAGCCCGGCTCCCTTAAGAGTATGGGCGAAGTCCTCCTGCAATTAAAATTAAAGGCGAAGTCCGGCTCTCGTAGGAGTCCGGACGAGGCTTACCAGCGGTTGGTGCTGAGGACGAAGCCCGGCTCCCGTAGGAGCCCGGTCGGAGCTGTGCTGTGGTTGGTGTCGGCGGTGGAGCCCGGCTCCCGTGGGAGTCCGGGCAGAGCTGTGCTGCTGTCGGCGGTGGAGCCCGGCTCCCATAGGAGTCCGGGCGGAGCCGTGCTGCCGTCGATCCCGTCGAGGGTTTCGGCTGTGGGTATTTTATACCCAACAGAAAGGTTTAATACAATCTAGTATTGCTTCACTAAATAGGTTAACTCATTTCAAAAATGGATTGGCTTATTTCACTAACAAACACTAATTATAGATTAAAATAATTAAAATTAGTCAGAAAAATAATTCAGTCAACTTTTCAGTCGAGCTGGATTGCTGGTCGAGCTGGCCCGATAAGCAAATAGAACCTTCACAAGATCCTATTCTTCACTGATTTTAATCTATGTACATTATGTAAAATTTCATAAAATGAAATAGACCTAATCTAAAATATTCATGATAAAATTTATTTAAACTCTTTTAAATTTTCTAGATTGCAACGTACCAAGACAATATTTGCACTGTAAGGGATAAATCTTATAGCAGGACAACCTACAGTCCGTGCGATCGTTATTTTATTTTTTAGACTTATTTTAATACAATCATGAACATGTTATAAAAGAACCTAGATGCTTTGATACCACTGTTGGAAAAGATGCAGGTTTCATGCATGAATTTCAAAATAATTTTGAAATATAACGCAGTGGAATATGTAAATTAAATAATTTAATATACAAATGCATGTAATCAGATTACTAAATCCTATAATTAAGACTTATAACATATCATATTATATTTATAAATTAAAAAACAAAAGCTTTGGTATTGATCAAATCAATATCCTAGATCTAAAATAGTTTTAGATCTAAAACCTAGATCACATCTAGATAAGGAAAGAGATCAGATCTATTACCTTCATGCAGGTTGAGAACTCCATGGTTGATTTTCTTTATTTTCTTTAAAGTTCCACATGCGTCCAGCCTCTACAAGTGATCTATACGAGGTTGCAACAAAATCGAAGATTTATCGAATGAAGATCCATTCGAAGTGCTAGCTTCTTGTAGATCCCTCCGGATGGTTAATCTAAAAATATTCTTCGGATCTCTTGGACATTCCAAGAGATGAAGAATATGAGGAGGAATAAGGGAGAAGTCAAACCTTTTGACCTTCCTAAAATTAGAAATAATATGTAAAAGAAAATGATCCTAAGAGAAGACAGATCTTCTCTTTCAGTACATCAATGATTGATGTCTTGAGAATATCTCTATGCTAGGACATGAGAAGACCTTCTTCTCTATATATTTTTTAAATTTCTAGACCTTAAGATATCTGATTTTTTCATAAAAAAATCTCATGATTTATGGAGAAGAAGGATTCTAAAAGAAACTTTAAGAGAAGACCTTCTTTTCTTCTTCTTCTCTCATCAGAACATGATCAGATCATGTCTAAAATTAGATCACCATGCCCCAACTCATTGGAGCATGAATTCACCATGCCATCCCTCTCTCTCTCAAATTTTTATCATATAAAAATATAAAATAAAGAGAGAATAATCTGAAAGAAAAATATTAAGAGAAAACAATCTTCTCTCTTACCTTTCTTTTCCTACAAGACATCAACTTTTGATCTCTCGATAGAAGACTCTCCTCCATGGATATTGGTGCCTCAAACCACCCATGCCATCCTCTTTCTCCTCTCGCTTTTCTATCAATAATCCAGCAATTTTTGATTCCTTTTCTTATCTTATATGGGTGGCACCAATATATATGGTAAACTAGGTCATAAGACCTAGTCTAACATGGAGACCTTGGGGCATCCAACTCTTGGATGCCCCCTCCCTCATAATTTTCGTGGAGAGCATGAAAACAACCACACAAGGGGTGACAAAAAGAAAGGATAGGCATAGAGAAAGTTGGCGCAAGAGAGGAGAGAGGAGTTCTTGTGAAGAGGGACTCTTTCAAAAAGGAAATGAACCTAAACCACTTTCCATAATAAACCAAATCACTTTCCATATTGAATCAAATCAACTCTGATTCAAATCTCTAGAATAAGTAGTGTGAGATTATATTCCTTAGATGTAAATATCATAGAAAAATTATCTGGAAATTAATATGTGGCGTGGGCTTAGAGTTTCTTAGGTGGCGCAATGGAGAAGATGGAATCCTAGTCTAACTAGGATTCTTATGTAGACTAAGTCAAGCTCTTTGAACCCAATCCAAATTAGTAGCAACCTAATTAATGGTGATTTTAGTCCAACTAAGAATCTAATTAAATCAGATTAAACTATATTTAATTCTGATTTAAATTCTAACTTAATTAGGAATTAGGTGCATACAAGTCCTAGTCGAACAGGGACTTATTCTCCCTTGCAACTGACCTATCCAATAAACCAATTAGACTTAATTCAATTAAATCCAAACTAATTCTAATTGAATCAAATTCAATTAGACTTGATCTCAGCCTAATTGCTCAATCAGATTAAGCCAATTAGCAATCCAATTGCTAATTGATCCTCCTGCAATACTTGCATTAGGTCAAACATCAATCACATTGATCATTTAACCTTAGAACGATTCTCAATCGTCAATTAACTATCTGATTAGGTTACAACCTCTTATGTGTGTGATCCTATAGGTTGGAACCTAAATCGATAGTATAGGAACCAATTTCTGTACCAGTCGAAGTAACCATCTAGTAATGGTTCCCGACGTCCAGATAGGTCGAATGTATGCAAAGCAACATTCTAAGAATCCTGACCCATGGTTACCATATAATTCATCCTTTTGACCAATAATGTTCATGTCGACTTTGAGTATGCTGTCAACACTCATATAAGTCATCTCTATTGTGTCTCAAAATTTTACAAATCTCGTGACTCCTCATGAGGATTACCCAGGCCTAGATTTTGCTAAATTGAAACACAGTGAGACATTCTCTTCCTGAAGTTAATCAGGAGTGGTCAATCCTATCTTGACTCACACACCGACTTCACAAGTACTTGACTGTACCCAAAAATCTTTCGAACCTATATTAAAAATACAGACAATCCGGTACCAAAGCATAATGAGTTGCTTGCAAGTCACCATGGTGATCTCTGGTTGGAGGCATATTTATACCCATTGGCCTTAGCTAACTACTCTTGACAGTAGAGTGTTACATTGATCATGTTCAATGTAGATGTACTCTTACATCTCATCTGGATGCCATACCAGTGTCTCCACATTGCTTGGTTATGAAGACAACCAATGCATATGGCATACAGCGACTTACACTTGATAAGTTATCATCCTTGTTAATAACTTATCATTTGGTCGTGAACAATTTAAGAACCATCTGATAAATCCTTCTTTATCAATGGATTGTGGTTCTAAAGACTTCATCATAATTTAGGAGTTCATTTAAGGAAGATAGAACTTTTATGAAGAACCTGCCAAATAACTATTATTATTAGATAATTCATATACTAATTCCAATCATCTACCACTTAGATGATTGGCTTTAAGACACATTTTTCAATAACTTTCACTTGTACTAAAGTCAATCAGAATGATATCAAATATCATATCTTCCACTTGAGTTCGTAGAACTTCTTAGTTCCGAGGCCTCAGCAAATGGGTTGATCAAGTTCTCCTTTATCATCGATCTTCAAAGATCGATGTCACCCTGATCTAAAATCAAAAGTGATTGCAATACAGAGTATGCTGGTCCTTCAATTTTTTAGCCAGATTTATGGTTCCAGTGCTATGATAGGACTAGACCATCAGTGGAGGGTGCCACTCGCAACCTGCTAATGAAGCTCAGCAACTATACAGCTTACATGGCAGCATCATATGCTATGATGTACTCTACATCACTAACTGAGTAGACTAAAGTATCCTGCTTAGAACCTTTCTAGTAAATTGCTCCTATAATTAGGGTATGATCCGACACTTTCTTGTTATCATCTTGATCAGACTAAAATCGAAATATCCACATGTTTAAAGTCAGTATTTTCATATTTGAGTCACTAGACTTTAGTATTTCCCAAATACTTAAGGATTGTCCATACAATCTTTCAGTGGTTCTTACTCAGATCAGACTGGTATCTACTCACTACCATTAGTGAGTATACCATGTTTGGTCTTGAACATGGAGAAATTAGATGACACCCAAACCTTTATTCTTGCAATGCTGGAATGCCATTCCCGATTAAGAGAATTTCATCCATAGACAACACAAGGAATAACACTACAGAATATTTTGCCCACTTATAAATGCAGGGTTCCTCTTTGTTCATGATAAAGATATATATTCAAATTGTATGTTCCAACTCTGGGATGATAGCAAAATGGGATTTATAGGTCTCCACCTTCCCGTCTGTGCTACTCTGATCCTTTTGAAAAATCCATTCACACCCAATGAATTTTATCCCTTCAAGTAATCATCTAGTATCCATACACTATTGATTTTCATGGACTTCAATTTAGATTTAATGGCTCCAAGCCACTTCTTAGAGTTAGACCACTGCATTGCATCCCTATAAGTGATCGGATCCTTGTTAATCTCATTGAGATCAATAGGATCGCCGTCCTAGACCTAAACACTGAAGTGTCTATCTGGCTAATGCAGTACTCTACTAAATCTTCTTAAAGGTGTTACTTTAATGGGCTCAGAGTTTGATCTAATCAGATCTGATTCTGTAGGTTTACTAGATTATGTCGGTTCATTTTCTACCAGTCAAACTTTCAAGTTCAACTTGATAGGCATCAGTTCCTTCTCTAAGGAACTCCTTTCCAGAAGGAATGCCCTATTGCTGATGAGCATCTTATGTTCTTCAACATGATAGAATTAGTAACCCTTAAACACCTATTGGACTAAAACCAAGTTTATCTATATGCAAACCTTTGACATAGGCCAATCAACTCCAAACTCAAAGGTGAGAGAGTATAGGTCCATGCCCGATCCATATCTCATATGAAATCTGTACAACAGACTTACTCAATATACTTTCAGAGTAAAATAGGTATTCACAAAAGAGCACAATCCTGAAACAGACAGAGAAGTGAATCCTATCGTGGATTGAACCATGTCTAACAAAGTTCAACTTTTCCTTTCAGATATACTGTGTTCCGAAAAGAAATCCACTGAGAGAGAATCCAATTCTCTTCTAGATATGTCACAAACTCACTGGATAAGTATTCGCCTCCTCGATCTGATCGAAGAGTTCTAACACCTTATCCAGTTTGTTTTTATCTTTCATTATTGAATCATTTGAATATTTCAAATGATTCAGGCCAGACACACCCATACCCAGATAGGTCGTCTATAATGAAATATTAATATCTTCCTCTGGCACTTAAGTTCATAGGTCCACATACATCATTATGTATGAGACTTAGAACTTTATCAGCTCCTTCACCTTTTTCATTAAAAAGTGACTTTGTCATCTTTTCAAAAAGACAAGACTCACAGGCTATCAATGATTCACAATCATTGATGTGAGATTTCCCTCTCAAGCTAATCCATTTATCCTGTTCTTGTCAAGGTGACTAAGCCAAAGATAGACATCCATGACATTATCTAACTTGGTGTTGGAAATAGTGTCTCAAAGCCAATCGTCAGCTTGTTGACGGTTGTGCTCATTTTTGTATTTGTACATGAATTATGAATTAATAAAAATTATTTTGATATTTTTCATCACAAAATATTTCATCTTCTAATGAACTCCTATGTTGTGGTGAACTCCTTAGGACTATTTAGACTCGACAAAGGAGGATTTATCGTTTAGTCCTTAAATCTGTTCACGACCAAATGATACGTTGTTACCAAGGACGACAACGTTTATCAAGCATAGGTCGTTGTATGCCATATAGGTTGGTTGTCCTCTTAACCAATGAGTGTGGAGACACTGGTATGGCATACAGGTGAGATATAAGGGTACATCTGCACTGAACATGACCGACTCTGAAGCTATTTTTGCTGTCAAGATTTGCTCCGATGAAATATGGGTATAAATATTCCTCCGACCTGAGACCGTCACGATGACTTGCAAGCAACTCACTGCACTTAGGCACTGAACTACCTGAATTTTTAATTCAGTGACAGAAGGCTGCTGGGTGTAGTCAAGTACTTGACTTGTCGGTGCATGTGTCAAGATGGGATTGACCACTCCAGTTTAGGAGCTGTGTACAATCGTATTTCAATTTAGCAAAATCTTGGCTAGGGTAGTCCTTGTGAGGAGTCACAGGACTGTTTGAGTTGAGCACGATTCGGATGATCTGATCAGGGTTGATAGTTTAACCCTGAGTCATCCTAAACACAGGGGTCAAAAGGATGAATTATACAGTAACCATATTCATGTACATTTTGAGTATTGCGATTGCGACTCTTCGACCTATCCGAAAGTTGGGTATCATTGCTAGATGGTCACTTCGATTAGTACAGGAATTGGTTCCTGTGCTACCGACTTAGGTTCGAACCTGCGAGGTCACACACATTAGAGGTTCCTATCTAATCTGATGGCTGATGTAGAATCCTACATGTTTGAGACTCAGTGATCGAGAATCAGGATTCTCTGATCACGAGTTCCACACATTATGGGTACCGGGGTCAAGAGTCCCACTGGTTGGGACTTTTCGATCAGGGTTACATATCGATGAATTCTGATGCCTAATTGCCCATCGGATTTGGACTCAGTATTTATGAGAGGTTTAATTAGTGATTTGATCATTGATTAACTCAATTTGATTGAGTAATTATTTTTGGATCAAGTCCAATTGAATTAGATTCAGTTGGGTTTGACCCGATTAGGTTAAGAGTTGACCTAATCGTCAAGATAGTTTGGTCCCTGACTTGATCAGGGGTTGGACTTAATCAATTCCTGATTTGATTAGGATTTTATTGAGCCTAATTAAGCCTAATTAAGTTAGATTTAAATTAGTCTAATTGGACCTAACTTATTTGGTTCAATTAGGTTGGTTTAAATAATGAAACCACCTTGACCCAATCTCCATGCGCCACCTCACTTCCATTGCACCCATTTGAATTCATGAGAAGGAACTTCTTATGAATTATTTTCTCACGCTAAGCCCTCTCCATGCCTTACTTTAATGTGCCATATGAATGGATAAGGATGATTGGTTGGCCATTCAAATTCAAAATAAAGTTTGAATTTGAATGGACAATCAATCTTTGCACCTTATCCCTTTTTTTACGCCCCATTTATTACATGAGAAAAAGGTTTCTCATGAAATCACTCCATACATAATTTAAGCCATGCCTCACATCTTTAGTGGATAAGGGATGAGTTGGTGTCCATTTGAATTCAAAATTTGATTTGAATTCAAATGTGCAATTACTCATCTTTATCCTTTCTTTTGGATAAGACATTTGACGTTGTTATAAAAGGAGGAGAAAAGTGGGGCATGCAAGAAGAAGATTTTTAGAGAAAAATTTTGGGGTGTGAGAAGTCTTGTGCATGAGAAGGAAGTCCATATCCTTCCAAGAGAAAAAGAAAGAAAAGAAAGAAAAGTGGGTGCAAGATTTCCAGTGAGTTCCCTAGAGTTTTAGCCTGGGGTTCGGGAAGTGAGAAAGTGAGCTATGAGTGTCGTGAGCCCACAAAATCTTAAGAAGATCTTCAACATTCTCTCAAGCACGTCTGTTGATGATCCAAAGCATCCAAAGAATCGACAGACATCGATCGAAGGAGTTTGATCAGCATCGACCGTCAAAAGGGCTCTACAATGAGCTTGCACTCGTGAGGAGTCGATCAGACCGAAAGCTTCATGTGGATGATCTACAGAGGCCAGATATGCTATGTGGCTGTATCGCAACGATCAGGCTCTCCCGACAGTGATCAGATTGCGGCGATCTACTACCCGCACAAAGGTATTGTGTTCTGAACACATTACAATAAAGTGTTTATTGTTCAAATTCGAATTTCAAATTTAAATGTATGCATGCTATATATCATATTTAGATCCTAGTGTAGGGTAAATTCATATTAATTAATTAGATTAATTAATATTTTTCTGCTATAAAATCATAATTTTGAAAAAAAATTAAAATTACCATTTTACCCCTGCACTGAATTTCCTTCACTTGGGTGTGTACATTACACTTAATAAGCTATGTAAATGTTAAATGTTATTTTCTTATTATCCATATATTATTGTAACATTATTCATAATAATATCACAATAATCTTCCTTTTATTAATGAATGATGATTATCTTTGGCCAAAAGGCCAACAAAGATTACATTCATCACAAACAATGGACAATAGTAACAATTACTCTAAATGATAATATTTGAAAATAAGCTCTACAATTCTTAAAGTTAGGATTGGAATAAGACTTCCATCCCTAACATTCAAGAATTTTTCATCATTTTCAAACATTCCACTTACTTGTAGTCCTAACAATAAATTACATAAGACCATCGGTATCTAATATCTAGGTAGTAGAATTTCATAGAGAAACTTTAAGGTGTTATTATATAACATCCTTGATGAGCAACTCTTGCTCCTTTCTCTTGTTCAGCCTATTATGGTCAAGAGAAGCAAGACAATTCTTCTTCCTATGACCCTGCTTCTGACAATAGAAGCAACATGCCTGATTTGGATCGATTTTGGACTAATTGTTTTGATTGAACTAAGAAGCCCCAATACGAACCCATTCATACTGCTGAACTAAATTCAACTTTCGATACTAATTAACGAAGTTGGGTCCCATAAGTCATCACTGTCTAACAGCGGTTGGAGCAATTAAGGTTTAGCCTTATTTTGAGAAAAGAGAACAATGACCTAATGTATATGAATTATTTTAAGCCAAAGTTCTCCCACTATTTTATTCAAATTGGTAGCCTCTACCTCCAATTCAGGAATTACTTTAATTTTCTAATCAGTAGGTTTTGGCCTCCATTGTAAGGATCCAGTTAGGTCCAACCATTAACATGATCATACTTGGTGTATCTAACCAACGAATGATTAAGCCCAACTTTGGTTAGCTAACCTAACCACCATTAGAGAGACACTTTCAAGTCGTCATATGATGAGTGATAATTCCATTAGTCAACAAGCATCAAGCCTTTGGGTCTATAATGATTATTGAGTTAATAGACTCATTATCAAACACCTTAATGGGAGGCTATGACTTAGTTATCTCCATAACTTTATCATTTTAAGGACCTAATAATTTTAAAAGATTTAAAATTATTAGTGATTTAAGGATAGAAAGGACATGGACCAATTTGCTCCCACTGACTTCACCAAGTCAAGTCCTCCCACTGACTTCTCAAGTCATTAACAAGGACTAGGATCAAATTTGGTCCATGGGCACCTAGATCAGTCTCACTGAATGAAATCGATTCACTGATTTTCTATGTGACATGGGTTAGCACGAATCAATGAGCAACCTAATCAAGACTTGATTAACCACATTGGGCAGGTAAGTATGATCAGTGGGAGGGTCAGCTAAAGCTTGCCTTAGACACCATAAGAAATGGCCAGGTAAGCGAGCTCCCAATTAAAAACCACCGGTCAGGTTTACCTTAGACACCAACTTATTTATCAGTTTTGATTTGATCTGCCTAAAGACTCAGGCTCAGCCACTGAGCCACGATCATTGTCCATTTGTTAGATATATGGACTTTGATCAACTACAACTATTGAAGTGATCTATAGAAATGACCTAATCCTAATTAACTTTTAATTAGGTTTGATCAATTTCTTAACTTAGTCCATATTTAATCTAACCCTAGGTCTAACCCAGTTAATGACCTGATCAAAGCTAACCTATTACCCTTTAACCCATGTTTTATGAAATTATCTTAGGATCTTTAAATCACAAAACTAGATCCTAAACAATCACTTAATTCTTTTAATTAAGTTTACGGCTAAGGATTGAGGTTCGGCATTTTGTAAATCAATTTCAACTTTTGAAAGGTTTAATATAATCTAGTGTTGTTTCACAAAATAGGTCGACTCATTTCAAAAATAAGTTAGCTTATTTCACTAATAAACACTAATTGTAGGTTAAAATAATTAAAATCAGTCAAAAAAATAATTCAGCCAACTTTTTAGTCGAGCTGGATTGCTGGTCGAGCAGGCCCGATAAGCAAACAGAACCTTCGCAAGATCCTATTCTTCACTGATTTTAATCTATGTACATTATATAAAATTTTATGAAATAAAATAGACCTAATCTAAATCATTCATGATAATATTTACTTAAACTCTTTTAAATTTTATAGATTGCAATGTACCAGGACAACCTTTGCACCGTAAGGGGTAAACCTTACAGCAGGACAACCTACAGTCCGTGCGATCATTATTTTATTTTTCAGATTTATTTTAATGCAATCATGAACATGTTATAAAAGAATCTAGATGCTTTGATACCACTATTGGAAAAGGCGCAGGGTTTCATACATAAATTTCAAAATAATTTTGAAATATAACGAAGTAGAATATATAAATTAAATAATTTAATATACAAATGCATGTAATCAGATTACTAAACCCTACAATTAAGACCTATAACATGTCATATTATATTTATAAATTAGAAAATAAAAGCTTTGATATTGATCAAATCAATACCCTAGATCTAAAATAGTTTTAGATCTAAAACCTAGATCACATCTAGATAAGAGAAGAGATTAGATCTCTTACCTTCATATGGGTCGAGAACTCTATGATTGATTTTTTTTGTTGCCTTTAGAGCCGCATATGCATTTAGCCTCTACAGATGATCCACACTAGACTGTAACAAAATCGAAGGTTCGTCGAACGAAGATTCGCTCGAAGTGCTAGCTTCTTGTAGATCCCTCCGGATGGTTAATCTAAAAATATTCTTCGGATCTCTTGGATATTTCAAGAGATGAAGAATATGAGGAAGAATAAGGGAGAAGTCAAACCTTTTGACCTCCCTAAAATCAAAAATAATATGTAAAAGAAAATGGTCCTAAGAGAAGACAGATCTTCTGTTTCAGTACATCAACGATTGATGTCCTGAGAACATCTCTATGCTAGGATATGAGAAGACCTTCTTCTCTAGATATTTTCTAAATTTTTAGATCTTATGATATCTAATTTTTCTCATAAAAAAATCTCATGATTTATAGAGAAGAAGGGTTCTAAAAGAAACCTTAAGAAAAGACCTTTTTTTCTTCTTCTTCTCTCATCAGAACATGATCAGATCATGTCTAAAATTAGATCACCATGCCCCAACTCACTGGAGCATGAATCCACCATGCCATCCCTCTTTCTCTCTTAAACTTTTATCATATAAAAATATAAAATAAAGAGAGAATAATCTGAAAGGAAAACAATAAGAGAAAACAATCTTCTCTCTTACCTTTCTTTCTCTACAAGACATCAACTTTTGATCTCTTGATAGAAGACTCTCCTCTATGGATATTGGCACCTCAAACCACCCATGCCATCTTCTTTCTCCTTTGGTTTTTCTATCAATAATCCAGTAATTTTTGACTCCTTTTCTTATCTCATATGGGCGGCACCAATATATATGGTAAACTAGGTCATAAGACCTAGTCTAACATGGAGACCTTGGGGCGTCCAACTCTTGGACGCCCCCTCCCTCATAATTTTTGTGGAGAGCATGAAAACAACCACACAAGCGGTGACAAAAGGAAAGGATAAGCATAGAAAAAGTTGGCACAAGAGAGGAGAGAGGAGTTCTTGTGAAGAGGGACTCTTTCAAAAAGAAAATGAACCTAAACCACTTTCCATAATAAACCAAATCACTTTCCATATTGAATTAAATCAAATCTGATTCAAATCTCTAGAATAAGTGGTGTGAGATTATATTTCTTAGATGTGGATATCATAAAAAAATTATCTAAAAATTAATATGTGGCGTGGGCTTAGATTTTCTTAGGTGGCATAATGGAGAAGATGAAATCCTTGTCTAACTAGGATTCTTATGTAGACTAGGTCAAGCTCTTTGACCCCAATCTAAATTAATTACAACCTAATTAATGGTGATCCTAATCCAACTAGAAGTCCAATTAAATTAGATTAAATCATATTTAATTCTGATTTAAATCCTAACTTTATTAAGAATTAGGTGCATATAAGTCCTCGTCGAATAGGGACTTGTTCTCCCTTGCAACTGGCTTATCCAATAAACTTATTAGACTTAATCCAATTAAATCTAAACTAATTCTAATTAAATCAAATTCAATTAGACTTGATCTCAGTCCAATTGCTTAATCAGATTGAGCCAATTAGCAATCCAATTGCTAATCAATCCTCCTGCAACACTTGCATTAGGTCAAACATCAATCACATTGATCGTTTAACCTTAGAATGATTCTCAATCATCGATTAATCATCTGATTAGGTTACAACCTCTTATATTGTGACCCTATAGATTTGAACCTAAGCCGGTAGCATAGGAACCAATTCCTGTACCAGTCGAAGTAACCATCTAGCAATGGTTTCCATCATCCAGATAGGTCAAATGTATGCAAAGCAACATTCTAAGAACCCTGACCCATGGTTACCATATAATTCATCTTTTTGACCAATAATGCTCAAGACAACTTCGAGTATGCTGTCAACACTCATATAAGTCATCTCTATTGTGTCTCAAAATTTTACAAATCTCGTGACTCCTCACGAGGATTATCCAGGCCTAGGTTTTGCTAAATTGAAACATAGTGAGACATTCTCTTTTTGAAATTAATCAGGAGTGATCAATCCCATCTTGACTCACACACCGATTTCATAAGTACTTGACTATACCCAAAAATTATTCAAACCTATATTAAAAATACAGGCAGTCCGGCACCAAAGCACAGTGAGTTGCTTGCAAGTCATCGTGGTGATCTCAGGTCAGAGGGACATTTATACCCATTGGCCTTAGCTAACTACTTTGACAGTAGAGTGTTACATTAGTCACGTTCAATGCAGATGTACTCTTACATCTCACCTGGATACCATACCAGTGTCTCCACACTGCTTGGTTACGAGGCAACTAATGCATATGGCATACAGTGACCTACACTTGATAAGTTATCATCCTTATTAATAACTTATCATTTGGTCATGAATAATTTAAGAACCATCCGATAAATCCTCCTTTATCGATTGATTGTGGTTCTAAGGACTTCATCATAATTTAGGAGTTCATTTAAAGAAGATAGAACTTTTATGATGAACTTGCCAAATAACTATTATTATTAGATAATTCATATACTAATTCCAATCATTTATCACTTAGATGATTGGCTTTAGGATACATTTTCTAACAATTGCGAAGGATGATCGGCAGCGAGCATGCAAAGGAGGCTATAGCACCATATCGAATTGGGAAGGGCTTTGATTAATCCCGTGTGGATCACTATTGGAGGGCTTCTACTTTGGAGTCTCATAGAGATCTCAAGATTACCAGTTCGTGGTCTTCATGATAGTATATGACTTCTAATCTTCTCTTGTTATGCATGTTTATGGTATTTGATTGCAATCATCAAGGTGTTCTTAGGACTTTTGAGTTTCAGTAGTCTAGTTTAAATGTTAAACTTGTTTTCAATTATTGAATGTATGTAAAATTTTTGAAATTTATATTCTGCTGTATCATCGAAAACTAACTCAATAGAAGAACCTAAGTTCGAAACTAGTACTGATGCTGGTTCTAATTTGAGTGAAAAAGATAAAGGAAAGAAGAGAGCAGATGTGTTATCCAAGATATATAAACCCAGAGTTCTGTTCCCTTTAGTCCTAGAAGTCGGTTCTTCCCACAAAAAGCAAGGAGCACGCAATGAGAAACTAATGTAATTGTTTAAGCAAGTTCACATTAATCTATCCCTCCTCGATGCGATTCAATATATTTCGATTTATGCTAAATTTTTTAAGAAACTTTGCACCCAAAAATGTGAGTCACGAATCACAAAGAGAATTGTACTGTCTGAAGATGTTAGTGCAGTCACTATAAGAAAAAAATATTTTTACAATAAAATTATTTATGATAAAAATATTTTCATCGTAAATAATAATATTTATGATGAAAAATAAAATTTATCATAAATAATAAAATATTTATGATAAAAATAATTTTTTGTTGTAAATAGTTACGTATTAGTGATGAAAAAAATATTCTATCGTACATATAAATTATTTACGATGAATATTTTTATCATAAATAATATATCATTTATTTTAATTTTAAATTTTTAAATATTAATGATAAAAGGTTTTTCATCATAAATAATTTAAATATTTATGATAGAAAATATTTTTTCATCATTAATAAGTTTATTCTCAATGAAAATATTTTCATCACCAATATTTGAAAAAAATAAGAAATTTAAAAAATTAAAAATTATAGGTTATTTATGATGAAACTATTGCAATATAAATAATAGAGTATTTATGATGAAAATATTTTTTCATCATAAATACCATTATTTATGATAAAAATATTTTTATCATAAATATTTAAAAAACATTAAAAATTTTAAAAAAATTAAAAATTACTCATTATTTGTGATAAAAAATTTTCATCATAAATAAGTATTTTTTACAATGATAAAATTTTTTTTACAAATACTTGATTATTTATGATGAAATACATTTCATCATAAATATTTAAAAAACAAGAAATTTTAAAAAAATAAAAAATTATTAATTATTTATGATAAAATATTTTTATCATAAATAACATTCTTTTATAATGAAAAAAAAATTTCATCATAAATACTTAATTATTTCTAATAAAAATTTTCATCATCAATAATTAAAAAATTAAAAATTAAAAAAAAATCAAAAGCTGATTATTAGTTGTGATAAAAATTTTTATCACAAATAAATTATTTTTATGATGAAAAAAATATTTCATCATAAATATCAGATTATTCATGATGAAATTATTTTTATCACAAATACTTAGAAAAAATCAGCACTTTAAAAAAAATCAAAAGTTAATTATTATTTACAATGAAATTTTTTGTCATTAATAATGATTATTTATAATGAAAAAATTATTTTTATCATAAATATATTTATTTATGATGAAAATATTTTTATCATCAATATGTAAAAAAATCATAAAATATAAATTCTTGATTTTGTGTAGGAAAATTGCATCTATTTTTTGTAGCAGCTGTATACATCTTTTGTTCTTTTATATGATAAAGAAGCAAATATAAGTTATCATCCAGACCAAATTTTTTGTTTGAAAAAAATCATATAAAAGTGGATAATATTCATAGATTAAAATGAATAGATCTTTTTGAATGAAATGAGCTATACATTTATTTGCGACATAAAATTTATTTGTTCATCGTTGTCACTGTTACTAGTGATATCAATGAATTTTTCTGATGGAGTATCTGCCTTAAGCTACATGAAAGGAACCTCTTTTCATATAAAAACTATATAGTTAAGTAATGTATTCTAGTATAGCTTCCATGATCTTAAAAGGTACTATATTTCTCACATCGATCGACGCTCAAATGTATCATCTCTATGGGAGTTCCAATCATGAGAAGATAAACAATACAAGCACTCATCTTTCTAGCAATGCAAAGTATGAATATGAGCTTGTACTTTATAACACAACTTACACTACCTGCAGATCTACTTTGATTTTAGTTAATTGCTAGATCATTGATGCTCACACAATTCCTGATGAATTTCTCAAGTTCGATCTTCACATGCATGCAATATGCGAGCTTCTGGACCTCTAATTTTCTATCTCTACTTTATCCTCTAAATTTTAGATCAAAAATTTTTTAGATTAAAAAAAATTAATTTTATTTTTCATCATGAATTTTTTTAATGTCATTTTTTTGTTAAATTTTTTAGATGAAAAAAATTAAAATTTTTTTTTATGAAATTTTTATTAAAAATATATTTAATTATTAGTGACATAAATTAAATTTTCATCACAAATAGTCTTTAAATTTTTTTATCAAATTTTTTAAAAAATATATTTGTGATGTAAATATATTTTCAATCAATAACCATATTTTAAAAATATTATTTTAATCAATTTTTAAGAACAAAATTTGTTAATTGAAAAAAAAATTATAAGTGATAAAAATTATTTTTATTAAAAAAACTATTTTAAAAATAATTTTTTTAATTTTTTAAAGAAAAAATTATTAGAGTGAAAATAATTTTTTTAATTTTTTTTAATTTTTTTGGGCATATTTATTAGCGACAAAAATTAATTTTTCATTATTAATAATTTTATTAATGATGAATTTTTTTTCATCATCAATAATTTATTTTTAGTCATAATTTTTTAGAGAAAAAAAATTTTTAGTGAGAAAATTTTTTCATAAAAATTATTGATGATGAAAATCAAATTATCATTGTTAATAAATTTATTAACGATAAAATTTTTTTCATCGTCAATAATTTTTTTTTGGGAAAAATATTTTTACAGAGAATTTTTTTAGTGGAAAAATTTTTTTAGCAAAAATTATTGATGATGAAAATAAAATTTTTGTTACTAATAAATTTATTAATGATGAAAATTATTTTTTTCATCATCAATAATTTTTTTGGGCAAAATTTTTTTACAAAAAAAATTTTTTAGTGAAGAAATTTTTTTTTGACGAAAATTATTGACGATGAAAATAAAATTTTTGTCACTAATAGTTCTGCATTCAATGCACGTCGATTCGACGTCCCTTCGTGCGAAACCCTCTTCCTTCTCCCCTCCCTCTCCCTTCTCCCCTCTCCTCTCTCCCAACTGTGATCTCCCTCTCCCCTCTCCCTTTTCGAGTGCTCCCCCCCCCCTCTCTTCTCGTCAGCGAGCGCCTCTACGCCATCGCCGCCATCGTTGTAGACTGCACCGTTGGCTGCTGTTACCGTCTGTGCCCCCGACTGCTGTTGCCATCCACACCTCTCCATCGCCATTGCCATTCACAAACCCTCTTCCTTCCCTGCCTCTGACGCTACTGTTGCCGTCCGCCAGAGGTAAGGGTCCAACCCTTTTTTTTTTGGTTGATTGGGCCACCGGGGGGCGGAGAGGGGGCCGTGGGCGGCCGAAGGTGACACGAGGGTGGGGCTGGGGTCGGGTGGTGGCTGGGGGCGACACGAGGGCAAGGAGGGGGCCGTGGGTAGTCGGGGGCGACATGGGGCTGGGGAGGGGGTCGGCCAGCGGAGATGGGGTCGGGGGGCAGTCGGGGGCAACACGAGGGCAGGGAAGGGGTCCATGGGCAACCAGGGGCAACACGGGGCTGGGGAGGGGGTTGACCGATGGAGATGGGGTCGGGGGCTGGTCAGGGGTGACACGAGGGCGGGGAGGGGTCGCCAGGGGTGACTCGGGATCGGGGAGGAGGTCGGCTGACAGAGATGGGGTTAGGGGGCGAACGGGGGTGACAAGGGGGCGGGGAGGGTGCCGTGGTCAATCAGGGAGGGTGTTGGCTGGGGAGGGCTGGGTGACGGTGGGGAGGGAGGAAGGGAAGAGAGAAACGATGGAGAAAAAAAATAAAAAAAAAAGTAAAAAAGTAAAATATTAATCAAATATTTTATTATTTAATTAATAAAAATAAAATCTAAATCACGATCTGAATTGGATCGAGGTCGGGATCCAGGATGAGATTTCTATTCGGATTGGGATCCAGATCGAGATTTGATCAGGATCCGAGTTGGGATCCGAGTCACGAGGGGTTGGAGAGGGCGACGGCGCCATGGGGGCTGGGTCATGAGGGGTGGGTGACAGTGGTGGCATTATGAGATTGGGGGTTATAAGGGTCGAGTCCGGATGGCGCAGGTTGGATGACAACACCGATGTCGTGGGAGTGGGGGCCGTGGGCGGCCAAGTCCAGAGCTCATTTAGGAAAAAATATTTAGAAAAAAATATTTTTGGGTAAAAAGTAAATCATTTATTATTTAAAAAATATTTAAAAAAATAAAAAAAATATTTATTATTTTTAGGTAAAAAATATTTAAAAAAAATAAAAAACCATCAAATCCTCAGGATTAGGTTTTGCATTATTATTTTGCTTTAGTATATTTTGTATACTCAACTACTTATAGTTTATTTTATATTTATTGTATAAATTTTTTAGTATTACTGCTGAAATTTATAATTTTTTTTATTCCAATAGCATAATGCACATTGCTTTTGCTTATTACAATTTAATTATTTTATATGTGTTTTGTATATTTTTGCTTATTATAATTAAATATAAAAAATATTTTTATTTTAGAGAAAACTCTACTGAAATTTTTGATGAAAAATTTTCAATGCAGAGTTACTCTTTTTTGATGATTTAGAAATCCATCTTTGAATGTATGTTCAGAGATGGTAGTTAAATTGTATTGAGCCATAGATTTTCGTTCAAGAGTCAATCTTGATCGAGATCGACTCTTGGATGTCCTATATTCGAACTTTTTAAAAAAATAATAATCTTATTATTATTGATAGTTGATATTTTATTTCATTATATGGTACTCAGTAGTTATCTGTCTACTGTTCTTCAAGTATATGGTAGATAGGATGTGTAGGTATCATATTCACATCGTATAATTGGAGAACTATGGAGAGATACTATCAAAATTTTTATAAAAATAAAATAAAATATCAACTAATAACCATAATAAGATTACTACTTTTTTGAAAGGGATAGGGCCACACCTGTTAGTAATGATTTGAAATGGATAGGATCATGTATTTTTACTTCATTAAATTGGTGAAAGGAGATTTTCTGTGTTACTATTCAGTCGGTATTCTTTAACACATTGTTTTCTATAAAATAATCTGTGTCTGGATTTGGATTGAGATTTGGTCCAAAATTTGGGTCAAGATTCGATCAGAAATCTGGATCGGGATCTGGTTTGGATGAATACCACTGAAATTTTTTTGTTGTTAATGATTTTCGTGTTTGTTGTTAGATGGATATTAACAAAAATTGGATGAATGCTAGAGATATTTTTTTGTCTGAAAATCAAAAAGGTGTTCGAGATTTTATAGACTTTGCACGGCATAAGGCTGACAGTGCTAGTCGGATAAAGTGTCCATCCAAGAGATGTATCAATATGATATATCATCACATAACACTTGTTGAGGAGCATCTGCTACATTATGGTATGGATAAAAAGTATACTTGCTGGATATGGCATGGGGAGGATGATTCGAATAATGTTGTATGCAATGATGATGATACTGAAGATGATAGTGATGCTGCTGAACTTGTTGAACATGGTGATATAGGAGAACTATTGGATGATTTACATCAGGGTGTTTGTTCAAATGTACACATGAGTACTAGTGCATTTGAAGGCAATTCTGATCATGAGCATAATATCCGACTTGAGGTAGAAGAGACTTCTGAATAGTCAAAGTTTATAAGGGATGCACGAGAGCCACTCTATCCAAATTGTGCAAAGTTCTTCAAGTTAGAGTTTTTGATAAAATTGCTACATATTAAAATCGTGAACTGATGGAGTCAGAAGTCATTTGATCAAAATTTGACATTGATTAAAGTAGCTCTTTTCGATGGAGAGAGACTTTCGAAATCATATTTTGAAGTAAAAATATACATGCAAAAATTGAGACTTGACTATATTCCTATACATGCCTGCAAAAATGACTGTATATTATTTTATAAGGATAACGAGCAGGCAATTGAATGTCCAAAATTCGGTGAGCCTAGGTACAAAACCAATAACAGGAAAGGAAAGAAGATACCTTAAAAGATTTTAAGGTATTTTCTATTGACTCTAAGACTTCAAAGGCTGTATATGTCCATAAAGATAGCAGAAGAAATGAGATGGCATCATGAGCAGCGGATTCTAGGAGAGAACATACTTAGTCACTCGATCGACTCCATAGTGTAGAAAGAGTTTGATGCAAAGTATTCACACTTTGCAAGTGACCCACGCAATATCTGGCTTGGTCTAACGGTAGATGGATTTAATCTCTTTGACAATTTGAGTACTTCCTACAGTATGTGGCCTGTGATGCTAGTTGTATATAATGTGTCATCTTGGAAGTGCATGAAAGTGAAAGAACTAGATCTGGGTTTTAGGGTTAGATCTTGAATCTTTTTCAAGATCATGCAGCGGAAGACTAAAATAAATTAAAATTTATTTTCTAAAATCAGAGAATTCCTAGATCTAAGATCCTATTACATATTATTAAATCAAAAATTAAAATATATAGAGCATGAACTACATGTTGATCATATCAAAATGTTTCTATACTACATCTAATGTATGTATTAAACAATAGATCAGATCAATTACCTTGCAAGTTAGATGTTCTAACCTCACTGATCTGGGCTTAAGGATGATGTTGCAAGCTGCACACGTGTCCGACCTCTAGGAGTCATCCACACGAGCCCACGAATCTCAACCAGAAGTCCTGCTTCAGGAAATCAGCACAGTATGCTAGTACTGCGCTGATCCTTCTTTGATGGTTGATCAGGTGCCTCCTTCTTCTTAATTTGAGCTCTTCTAAAGATGAGAAGTAGGAGGAGGAGTTTTAGATTTGAGATGCTCTCAGAAAACTCAAGATGGAGGAAGGGAAGAGATGAAAACAAACAACCCTAGAAGAAGACCCTCTTCTTCTTCTCGTTTCTCTCTCTAAACACCCTATCTTGTGTCTATTATATCTCCACGACCCAAAGTTTTTCTCTCTAATTTTTGGATGACCCAAAGATATCTCAAATCTCTATCTTCTCCAAAACTTTCATGAAGAAACTAATTTTATAGAGAGAGATATGATAGAGTTTTTGTCTAGGTCAAATACCTAGTCAAGGCTTATCCAAACATGGCAAGATAAGGGGCGCCCAACTCTTGAGCACCTCCTCCTTATTTTTATATATAGACTATTAGAAAAGGATACACAATATATACCCTAAAAGTCACAAAAATTCAAAAAAAAATTAGATAAATTCGATGCAAAATTGAAAGAGTTTTGGATTTCTAAAACTCTATCTCATAGAATTCGAAATCCAAACTTATTCATCTTTGATTTAATCCAAACCACCTTCCATGTAAGAAAGAAGAGAGAAAACCTTTTGTGGACATGGGAGAGACCTGAGAGAGGGCTTTTGTTGCACAAAATAAGAGGGGATTGGTGTGGAATAAGAGAGAGGGCGTGGGGGGGCTTATGTGGCACAAGGTGGAATCCTAGTCTTACTAGGATTCTAACTTATGACTTGTTTTAATTTGGTTTCTCAAACCAAATCAAACCAAAATTAGATCAACCTAATTAAAATAGGTCTTAACCCAACTAAAAACTTAATTTAATCAAATTAAATTAGATTTAAATCTGATTTAATTTTCTAATCAAATTAAAAATTAGGTTGACCCAAGTCCTAATTGAACTAGGACTAGTTTTTTCCTTGCAATTGGCTTATCCAATAAACTAATAGGACTTGATCCAATCAAGCCCAAACTAAATCTAATTAAATCATATTTAATTAGACTTAATCTCAACCTATTAACTTAATTAAATTAAGCCAATTAGCAATCAAATTGCTAATCGATCCTCCTGCAACACTTTCACTGGGTTAAATGTCAATCGTATTGATCATTTAACCCTAGAACGATTCTTAATCGTTGATCAACCATCCGATCAGATCATGAACTCTAATGTGTGTGATCTCATAGGTCCGAATCTAAGCTGATAGTATAGAAATAAATTTCTATACCAATCGAAGTGACCATCTAGCAATGATACCCAACGACCGGATAGGTCGAATGTGTTGAACATCCTTAGAACCCATGCAGATATAGTTTCCATATAATTCATCCCCTTGATCAAAATGATCATAGGATATCTCAGAGTTCAACTGTCAACTCTGATCAGGTTGTCCACATTGTATTTCAAAATATCAAATCCATCTGATAGATTATCCTGGCCAAGGTTTTGCTAAATTGAAATATAGCGACTCATTCTTCTCCAACTCATGGAGTGGTCAATCCCATCTCGATCACACTCTGACTTTGCAAGTACTTGACTGTGCCCAGAAGCCTTCTGTTACTGAATTAAAAATTCAGTTAGTCCAGTACCAAAGCACAGTGAGTTGCTTGCAAGTCACTGAGGCGATCTCAAGTCTAAGGGACACTTATACCTATATCCCATCAGAGACATTCTCGACAGCAGAATGCTCTAGAGTTGGTCACGTTCAATGATGATGTACCTTTACATCTCACCTGTATGCCATACTAGTGTCTCCACACTCCTTGGTTAAGAGGACAACCAACCCATATGGCCTACAGTGACCTATGCTCGATAGAAGCTGTCATCCTTATTAACAGCTTATCATTTGGTCGTGAACAATTTTAAGGATTAATCGATAAATCCTCTCTTTATCGAACTTAAATAGCCCTAAGGACTTCATCATAATAACGGAGTTCATTAGAAGATGAAGACTTATGATGAAAATACTAAAAATATATTTTATTTATTAACAAATCAATTACAATACTTGGTTGCTCAACCATCAACAGTTTGACGATTGGCTTTTGGGATACATTTCTCAATAACTCCCACTTGTCCTAAAGCCACTCGGCATAGTATCTAATACCCATCTTCGACTTGTGGTTGTCGAACTCCTTTATCACTAGGGCTTTAGTGAAGGGATCGACCAGGTTCTCCTTTCTGTCGATCTTCTGAAGGTCGACATCATCTCGATCTACGATCTTCCAGACCAGGTGGAAGTAGTGCAAGATGTGCTTCGTCCACTGGTGTGCTTTGGGTTCCTTCGCCTGAGCTATGGCACCAGTGCTGTCGCAGTAGAGCAAGACTGGACCATCGAGGGAGGGTGCTACTCCGAGCTCAGTGATAAATTTTCTCAGTCACACATCTTCCTTTGCGACATCCGATGCTGCGATGTACTCCGCTTCACAAATAGAGTCTGCCACAGTATGCTGCTTGGAACTCTTCTAGTAGATAGCTCCACCATTCAGAGTAAAGATATAATCCGACACGCTTCTGCTATCATCATGGTCAGATTGAAAGCTAGAGTCTATGAACCCCACAAGTTTCAGATCTGACTCGCCATAAACCAACCATTGGTCCTTAGTATTTCTCAAATACTTAAGGATGGCTTTAACCACTTTCCAGTAGTTTTCTCCAGGATCAGATTGGTATCTACCCACTACTCCTAGTGAGTATGCCACATCTGGTCTTGTACATGTCATGGCATACATGATAGATCCCACGGTCGAAGCATATGGGACTCTACTCATACGCTCTCTCTCTTCAGGATATGTCGGACAATCCTTCTTAGAGAGAGAAATTCCATGGCCTATCGGTAGATAGCCCTTCTTAAAATTCTCCATGCTGAACCTCTTCAGCACAGTATCTATCTACGTTGACTGGGATAACCCAAGCATCTTTTTATATCTATCCCTATAGATCTTCATCCCTAGGATGTAGGATGCTTCACCCAAGTCCTTGTAGGAACCAGATCTAGGGTTTCAGGGTTAGATCTTGAAAAAGAGGGTTAGATCTTGAAACTTTTTCAAGATCATACAGCGGAAGACTAAAATAAATCAAAATTTATTTTTTAAGATCAAAAAATCTCTAGATCTAAGATCCTATTACATGATTATTACATGGTATTAAATCAAAAATTAAAATATATAAATATAGCATGAACTACATGTTGATCATATCAACATGTTTCTATACTACATCTAATGTATGTATTAAACAATAGATCAGATCTATTACCTTGCAAGTTAGACGTTCTAACCTTGCTGATCTGGGCTTGAGGATGATGTTGCAAGCCGCACACGCGTCCGGTCTCTAGGAGTCATCCACATGAGCCCACGAATCTCGATCAGAAGTCCTGCTTCAGAAATCAGCACAGTATGCTAGTACTGCGCTGATCCTTCTTTGATGGTTGATCAGGTGCCTCCTTCTTCTTGATTTGGACTCTTCCAAAGATGGAAAGTAGAAGGAGGAGTTTCAGATCTGAGACACTCTCAGAAAACTCAAGATGGAGGGAGGAAAGATATGAAAATAAAAACCCTAGAAGAAGACCCTCTTCTTCTTCACGTTTTTCTCTCTAGACACCCAAACTTGCATCTTTTATATCTCCACGACCCAAAGGTATTTCTCTCTGATTTTTTGATGGCACAAAGGTCTCTCAAATCTCTAATTTATATTAAAATTTCATGAAGAAACTCATCTTATATGGAGAGATATGATAGAGTCCTTGTCTAGGTCAAACACCTAGTCAAGGCTTATCCAAACATGGCAAGTTAAGGGACGCCCAACTCTTGAGCACCTCTTTCATATTTTTATGCATGGATCACTAGAAAAGGGTGCACAATATATACCCTAAAATCCACAAAAATTACAAAAAAAAATTGGATAAATTCGATGCAAAATTGAAAGAGTTTTGGATTTCTAAAACTCTATCTTATAGAATTCGAAATCCAAACTTATTCTTTTTAGATTTGATCCAAACCACCTTCCATGTAAGAAAGAAGAGAGGAGACCTTTTGTGAATGTGGGAGAAATCTGAGAGAGGGCTTTTGTCACACAAAATAAGTGGAGATTGACGTTGAATAAGAGAGAGGGCGTGGAGAAGGATTATGTGGCGCAAGGTGGAATCCTAGTCTTACTAGGATTCTGTCTTATGACTTGTTTTAATTTGGTTTTCCAAACCAAATCAAATCAAAATTAGATCAACTCAATTAAAATAGGTCTTATTCTAATTAAAAACCTAATTTAATCAGATTAAATTAGATTTAAATCTGATTTAATTTTCTAATCAAATTAGAAATTAGATTGACCCATGTCCTAGTTGAACTAGGACTAGTTTTTTCTTGCACTTGGCTTATCCAATAAACCAATTGGACTTGATCCAATCAAGCCCAAAATAAATCTAATTAAATCATATTTAATTAGACTTAATCTTAGCCCATTGGCTTAATCAAATTAAGCCAATTAGCAATCGAATTGCTAATCGATCCTCCTGCAACACTTGTACTGGGTTAAATGTCAATCGTATTGATCATTTAACCCTAGAATGATTCTTAATCGTTGATCAACCATCTGATCGGATCATGAACTCTAATATGTGTGACCTCATAGGTCCGAACCTAAGTCGGTAGCATAGGAATAAATTTCTATACCAATCAAAGTGACCATCTAGCAATGGTACCCGACGACCGGATAGGTCGAATGTGTAGAATAACATCCTTAGAACCCATGTGGATATAGTTTTCATATAATTCATCCCCTTGACCAAAATGATCATAGGACACCCCAGAGTTTAACTGTCAACTCTGATCAGGTTGTCCACATTGTATTTCAAAATATCAAATCCATCTGATGGATTACCCTGGCCAAGGTTTTGCTAAATTGAAATACAGCGACTCATTCTTCTCCAACTCTTAGAGTGGTCAATCCCATCTCGATCACACTCTGACTTCGCAAGTACTTGACTATGCCCAGAAGCCTTCCATCTCTGAATTAAAAATTCAGTTAGTCCAGTACCAAAGCACAGTGAGTTGCTTGCAAGTCATTGAGGCGATCTCAAGTCTAAGGGACACTTATACCTATATCCCATCAGAGACATTCTCGACAGCAGAATCTCTGGAGTTGGTCACGTTCAATGATGATGTACCCTTACATCTCACCTGTATGCCATACCAGTGTCTCCACACTCTTTGGTTAAGAGGACAACCAACCCATATGGCCTACAGCGACCTATGCTCGATAGAAGCTGTCGTCCTTATTAACAGCCTATCATTTGGTCGTGAACAGTTTTAAGGACTAATCGATAAATCCTCTCTTTATCGAATCTAAATAGTCCTAAGGACTTCATCATAACAATGGAGTTCATTAGAAGATGAAAGCTTATGATGAAAATGCCAAATATATTTTATTTATTAACAAATCAATTACAATACTTGGTTGCTCAACCGTCAACAGCTTGACGATTGGCTTTTTGGGACACATTTCCCAACAACTCCCACTTGTCCTAAAGCCACTCAGCAGAGTATCTAATACCCATCTTCGACTTGTGGTTGTCAAACTCCTTTATTGCCAGGGCTTTAGTGAAGGGGTCGGCTAGGTTCTCTTTTCCATCGATCTTCTGAAGGTCGATGTCACCTCGATCCACGATCTCCCGGACCAGGTGGAAGCGGCGCAAGATGTGCTTCATCCGCTGATGTGCTTTGGGTTCCTTCACCTGAGCTATGGCATCAGTGCTGTCGCAGTAGAGCAGGACTGGACCATCGAGGGAGGGTGCTACTTCGAGCTCAGTGATGGATTTCCTCAGCCACACAGCTTCCTTTGCAGCATCCGATGCTGCGATGTACTCTGCTTCACAAACAGAGTCTGCCACAGTATGCTGCTTGGAACTCTTCCAGCAGATGGCTCCATCATTCAGAGTAAAGATATAACCCGACACGCTCCTGCTGTCATCATGGTCAGATTGAAAGCTAGAGTCTATGAACCCCACAAGTTTCAGATCTGACTTGCCATAAACCAACCATTGGTCCTTAGTATTTCTCAAATACTTAAGGATGGCTTTAAACACTTTCCAGTGATTCTCTCCAGGATCAGATTGGTATCTACTCACTACTCCTAGTGAGTATGCCACATCTGATCTTGTATATGTCATGGCGTACATGATAGATCCCACGACTGAAGCATATGGGACTCTACTCATACGCTCTCTCTCTTCAGGAGTTGTTGGACAATCCTTCTTAGAGAGAGAAATTCCTTGGCCTATCGGTAGATAGCCCTTCTTGGAATTCTCCATGCTGAACCTCTTCAGCACAGTGTCTATGTACATGGACTGGGATAACCCAAGCATCCTTTTAGATCTATCCCTATAGATCTTCATCCCTAGGATGTAAGATGCTTCACCCAAGTCCTTCATGGAGAACTGTGATGACAACCAAACTTTTATTCTCTGTAGTGTGGGGATGTCATTCTCGATTAAGAGAATGTCATCCACGTACAAGACAAGGAATACCACAACTGGACCATTTGCCCATTTATAAATGCAGGGCTCTTCTCCATTCCTAATGAAGCCATACGTTTTGATCACCTTATCAAAATGCATGTTCCAACTCCGAGAAGCTTGCTTCAGTCCATAAATGGATCTCTGAAGCTTGCACACCTTGGACTCATCTGTGGATGTAAACCCTTCAGGTTGTATCATATACACCTCTTCAGTCAGCTCTCCATTCAGGAAAGCTGTCTTTACATCCATCTGCCAGATCTCATAATCCAGATGGGCAGCTATTGCAAGCATTATCTGAATAGATTTGAGTATTGCCATAGGGGAAAACATCTCGTCATAGTCAATACCATAACGTTGACGATACCCCTTGGCAACCAGACGGGCTTTATAGGTCTCCACCTTTCCGTCTGCGCCCCTCTTCCTTTTGAAGACCCATTTACACCCAATGGGTTTAACCCCTTCAGGTGGTTCAACCAATGTCCATACATCGTTGACCTTCATGGACTCCATTTTGGATTTCATGGCATCAAGCCATTTCTCGGAATCAGATCTCTGCATAGCATCCATATAGGTGATCGGATCCTCATTATTCTCATCAAGTTCGATGGGATCACCGTCCCAGACCAAGAAACCGTAGTATCTGTCCGGCTGACGCGGTACTCTACCGGATCGCCTTAATGGTACAGGTATATTGGGCTCCGGATGTGATCTAATCATATCCGACTCAGGTTCAGCTATTGGTGTCGGTCCTTCTATCTGTTGAACTTCATCAAGTTCAACCTTAGAGGCAACGGTTCCTTCACCAAGGAACTCCTTTTCTAAAAGATTGCCTTAAGGCTGACGAACACCTTTTGTTCATCAGCATGGTAGAAAAAATATCCTTTTGTCTCTTTGGGGTACCCTATGAATGAGCATTTATCAGACCTAGGTCCAAGTTTGTCTGTGACTAATCGTTTGACATAGGCCGGGCACCCCCAGACCCTAAGGTGTGAAAGTGCTGGCTTACGTCCCATCCATATCTCATATGGAGTCTTAATTACAGACTTACTTGGAACCCTATTTAACAGATAACAGGCCGATTCGAGTGCATATCCCCAGAAGGATATCAGCAAGCTAGCAAAAACCCATCATGGATCGAACCATGTCTAACAAAGTTCGATTCCTCCTTTCAAACGCACCATTATGCTGTGGTGTTCCTGGAGGAGTCCATTGGGAGAGAATCCCATTCTCTCCTAGATATGTGAGAAACTCACTAGAAAGGTATTCTCCTCCTCGATCAGATCGAAGAGTTTTAATACTCTTCCCAGTTTATTTTTCTACTTCACTTCAGAATCGTTTGAACATTTCAAATGAATCCGACTTATGTTTCATCAGATAGACATATCCATATCGGGATAGGTCATCCGTGAAAGTTATGAAATAGAAATATCCACCTCTAGCACTGGTGCTCATGGGCCCACATACATCAGTATGTACTAGGCTCAAGAGCTCAGTAGCTCTCTCACCTTTTCCAGTAAAAGGTGACTTGGTCATTTTACCAAGAAGACAGGACTCACAGGTTGGAAGTGATTCACAATCACTAACTTCGAGGATTCCTCTTGAGTCAACCTGTTTATTCTGTTCTTGTTTATATGACCTAGCCTACAGTGCCATAAGTAGATATCTGACACACTATCTAATCTAGGGTGCTTGCCAGTAGAATAGACTCTTATCAGGCTTGACCTTTTTGGTCTGGCTCTGCACTGATGTCCTAGCCTGAACTTGCACCTTCTTTACTTTCTTCTTCTTGTTCTTCTTTCCTTTCTCAAAAGGTCGAGAATCAGAAGACGAACCTCCCACTAAATTCACCGACTCCTTGTGAAGTTGGTGATCCTTCTCAAAGTTCTGAAGCAACCCCAGTAACCCGTGGTAGTTCTCTTCAGGCTTTGTCATTCTATAATGAGTGAGGAATGGGAGATAAGACTTGGGAAGCGAGTTCAGTATTGCATCTTTTCCAAGCTGCTCATGTAAGGAAAAGTTGAGCTTGCTCAATCATTCCATCAGCTCGATCATGTACAATACATGATCAGTGACAGAGGCACCATCCCGCATTTTGGCGTTGAAGATGGCACAACTAGTCTTGTGCCTCTCCACGTCATCGGGTGTGCCAAAGGCATCCTCCAACACTTGAAGCTTGTCCTTTGGCTGAGCCGTCTCGAATCTGCGACTGAACTCGTCGCTCATGATAGCCAGCATGATACAGCGCACCGTGGTCCGATCACTGAGCCACTTCTGGTAAGTGTCTCTGATTGTTCCACGTGCATTGACAGCTGGCTCCTCAGGTGCAGGATCTATTATCACATATAGGATCCGTTCATGCTCCAGGACTATCTTCAACTTTCGGTACCAGCTATCGAAGTTGGGTCCCACCAACTTATCATTGTCCAACAATGATCGGAGCGATAGGAAAGTGGCCATATTTGCATAAAGGAGAACCATAACCTAATTAGTAATTGATTCATTAAACCTAAAGATTTGGACTTTAATTAAAAGGTTTCTCTCACTATTTTATTCGATTTGGTAGCCTCTACCTCCAATTCGAGGAATTACCCTAATTCCTTAGTGGGTACTAGAATCCACTTAGACTGCACACAAGCCCAACTTTGGTTGGCCAACCCATGTACATCTAAGGGTAGGTTCATAACCAATTATTTCTCTAAATAATTTTTAGTAATTTTAATTTTGCCCCAGAAACCTAATCAGTAGGGTTTGGCCTCCACTGTAAGGATCCGGTTAGGTCCAACCATTAACATGATCATACTTGGTGTATCTAACCAACGAATGATTAAGCCCAACTTTGGTTGGCTCACCTAACCACCATTAGAGAGATACTTTCAAGTCATCATATGATGAGTGATAATTCCATTAGTCAACAAGCACCAGGCCTTTGGGTCTGCAATGATTATTGAGTTAATGGACTCATTATCAAACACCTTAATGGGAGGCTATGACTCAGTTATCTCCATAACTTTATCATTTTAAGGACCTTACAATTTTAGAAGATTTAAATAATTTAGAGGATGAGGTCAGATGAACCAGCTTATCATGATTCTCCCACTGGCTTCACCAAGTCAGCTTAAGGGAGACCAGGGCTGGTCTAGGAGCACCTAAATCAGTCACACTGATTTACCTAGTTGACATGGGTCAGCTCGAATAGTCAAGTGATCCGATCAAAACATAATTTCACCAAGAGGCTAGGTAAGTTCGATCAGTGGGAGGGTCTGCCAAAGCTTGCCTTAGACACCATCAGAAATGGCCAGGTAAGCGGGCTCCTAATTAAAAACCACCGGTCTGGTTTACCTTAGACACCAACTAGTTTAATTAGTTTCGATTAGATCAACCTAACAGTTCGTGCTAGACCGCTTAGCCAAGAATCAAGTCCATTTGGTTCTCGTTAAAGACATGGACTTGACCAACTACAACTATTGTAATTGATCTAGAGAATCCTTGACCTAATCTAAGACAACAATTGATTAGATTTAGTCAATTCTCTAATTAAGTCTATCTTTAATCTAACCATAGGTCTAACCCAATTAATGGACCTAATTCCCACTAACCCATTAACCCAATGTGTTATGATTTGTGTCTTAGGTTCTTCAATTCACAATCCTAGAACCTAATCAAACAACTTCTTAATTCTTAATTAAGTTTTGGGCTGAGGGTTGGGTTTGGCTTTTCAAAAAAATAATTTTTATATTTGTAAAATAATTTTACAATATGATTCTACCAACCATATTGCATGTTTGATTCATAATCAAGATGCAAGTGAAATAAATATGAAACTACTTTAGATCTAATCTAAACAGGTTCATGTAATTGAAACAATTTCAACTTTAAATAATTTCTTTGCACAAAAATTATTAACAAAGAGATTTTATTTCAGATTTAAATATCTTTTAAATCTAATAAATCATAAATTTAATCTAGATCATATCTAATAAATTTATGATTAAAGATAGATCTACACAAACTAGGACAACCTTTACACTGTAAGGGGTAAACCTTACAGCAGGACAACCTTGCAGTTTGTGATTGATCTAAAATTTTAATTTCAGATTTAATAATCAGATTATAAATTAGATCTAATCTAAAAATAATCTAAGCATGTATAAATAATCATGTAATAAAGAACCTGGCTCTGGTACCAATTGTAGGAACCAGATCTAGGGTTTCAGGGTTAGATCTTGAAAAAGAGGGTTAGATCTTGAAACTTTTTTATGATCATACAGCGGAAGACTAAAATAAATCAAAATTTATTTTCTAAGATCAAAAAATCTCTAGATCTAAGATCCTATTATATGATTATTATATGGTATTAAATCAGAAATTAAAATATATAAATATAGCATGAACTACATGTTGATCATATCAACATGTTTCTATACTACATCTAATGTATGTATTAAACAATAGATCAGATCTATTACCTTGCAAGTTAGACATTCTAACCTTGCTGATCTGGGCTTGAGGATGATGTTGCAAGCCGTACACACGTCCGGCCTCTAGGAGTCATCCACACGAGCCCACGAATCTCGATCAGAAGTCCTGCTTCAGGAAATCAGCACAGTATGCTAGTACTGCGCTGATCCTTCTTTGATGGTTGATCAGGTGCCTCCTTCTTCTTGATTTGGACTCTTTCAAAGATGAAAAGTAGAAGGAGGAGTTTCAGATCTGAGACACTCTCAGGAAACTCAAGATGGAGGGAGGAAAGATATGAAAATAAAAACCCTAGAAGAAGACCCTCTTCTTCTTCACGTTTTTCTCTCTAGACACCCAAACTTGCATCTTTTATATCTCCACGACCCAAAGGTATTTCTCTCTAATTTTTGGATGGCACAAAGTTGTCTCCAATCTCTAATTTTCTTAAAATTTTATGAAGAAACTCATCTTATATAGAGAGATATGATAGAGTCCTTGTCTAGGTCAAACACCTAGTCAAGGCTTATCCAAACATGGCAAGTTAAGGGATGCCCAACTCTTGAGCACCTCTTTCATATTTTTATGCATGGATTACAAAAAAAGGGTGCACAATGTATACCCTAAAATCCATGAAAATTTAAAAAAAATTTGGATAAATTCGGTGCAAAATTGAAAGAGTTTTGGATTTCTAAAACTCTATCTCATAGAATTCGAAATCCAAACTTATTCCTTTTAGATTTGATCCAAACCACCTTCCATGTAAGAAAGAAGAGAGGAGACCTTTTGTGAATGTGGGAGAAATCTGGGAGAGGGCTTTTGTCACACAAAATAAGTGGAGATTGACGTTGAATAAGAGAGAGGGCGTGGAGAAGGATTATGTGGCGCAAGGTGGAATCCTAGTCTTACTAGGATTCTGTCTTATGACTTGTTTTAATTTGGTTTCCCAAACCAAATCAAATCAAAATTAGATCAACCCAATTAAAATAGGTCTTAACTCAATTAAAAACCTAATTTAATCAGATTAAATTAGATTTAAATCTGATTTAATTTTTTAATCAAATTAGAAATTAGATTGACCCAAGTCCTAGTTGAACTAGGACTAGTTTTTTCTTGCACTTGGTTTATCCAATAAACCAATTGGACTTGATCCAATCAAGTCCAAAATAAATCTAATTAAATCATATTTAATTAGACTTAATCTCAGCCCATTGGCTTAATCAAATTAAGCCAATTAGCAATCGAATTGCTAATCGATCCTCCTGCAACACTTGCACTGGGTTAAATGTCAATCGTATTGATCATTTAACCCTAGAATGATTCTTAATCGTTGATCAACTATCTGATCGGATCATGAACTCTAATGTGTGTGACCTCATAGGTCCAAACCTAAGTCGGTAGCGTAGGAACAAATTCTTATACCAATCGAAGTGACAATCTAGCAATGGTACCCGACGACCAGATAGGTCGAATGTGTAGAACAACATCCTTAGAACCCATGCGAATATAGTTTTCATATAATTCATCCCCTTGACCAAAATGATCATAGGACACCCCAGAGTTTAACTGTCAACTCTGATCAGGTTGTCCACATTGTATTTCAAAATATCAAATCCATCTGATGGATTATCCTGGCCAAGGTTTTGCTAAATTGAAATACAGTGACTCATTCTTCTCCAACTCTTGGAGTGGTCAATCCCATCTCGATCACACTCTGACTTCGCAAGTACTTGACTATGCCCAGAAGCCTTCCATCCCTGAATTAGAAATTCAGTTAGTCCAGTACCAAAGCACAGTGAGTTGCTTGCAAGTCACTGAGGCGATCTCAAGTCTAAGGGACACTTATACCTATATCCCATCAGAGACATTCTCGACAGCAGAATACTCTGGAGTTGGTCACGTTCAATGATGATGTACCCTTACATCTCACCTGTATGCCATACCAATGTCTCCACACTCTTTGGTTAAGAGGACAACCAACCCATATGGCCTACAGCGACCTATGCTCGATAGAAGCTGTCGTCCTTATTAACAGCCTATCATTTGGTCGTGAACAGTTTTAAGGACTAATCGATAAATCCTCTCTTTATCGAATCTAAATAGTCCTAAGGACTTCATCATAACAAGGAGTTCATTAGAAGATGAAAGCTTATGATGAAAATGCCAAATATATTTTATTTATTAACAAATCAATTACAATACTTGATTGCTCAACCGTCAACAGCTTGACGATTGGCTTTTTGGGACACATTTCCCAACAGTCCTTCATGGAGAACTACGATGATAACCAAACTTTTATTCTCTGTAGTGCAGGGATGTCATTTCTGATTAAGAGATTGTCATCCACGTACAAGATAAAAAATATCATAACTAGACCATTTGCCCATTTATAGATGCAGGGCTCTTCTCCATTCTTAATGAAGCCATACGTTTTGATCACCTTATCAAAATGCATGTTCCAACTCTGAGAAGCTTGCTTCAATCCATAAATAGATCTCTGAAGCTTGCACACCTTGGACTCATCTGTGGATATAAACCCCTTAGGTTGTATCATATACACCTCTTCGGTCAGCTCTTCATTCAGGAAAGCTGTCTTTACATCCATTTGCCAGATCTCATAATCCAGATGGACAGCTATTGCAAGTATTATCCGAATGGATTTGAGCATTGCCATAGGGGAAAATATCTCATAATAGTCAATACCATAACGATGACGATATCCCTTGGCAACCAGATGGGCTTTATAGGTCTCCACCTTTCCGTCTGTGCCCCTCTTCCTTTTGAAGATCTATTTACACCCAATGGGTTTAACCCCTTCAGGTGGGTCAACCAATGTCCATACATTGTTGACCTTCATAGACTTCATTTCGGATTTCATGGCTTCAAGCCATTTCTCGAAATCCGATCTCTGCATTGCATCCATATAGGTGATCGGATCCTCATCATTCTCATCGAGTTCGATGGGATCACCATCTCGGACCAAGAAATTATAGTATCTGTCCGGCTGATCCGGTACTCTATCGAATCGTCTTAATGGTGCAGATACATTGGGCTTCGGATCTGATCTAATCAAATCTGAATCAGATTCAGCTATTGGTGTCGGTCCTTCTACCTGTTGAACTTCATCAAGTTCAACTTTAGAGGCAATGGTTCCTTCACCAAGGAACTCTTTTTCTAAAAAGATTATCTGAAGGCTGACGAACACCTTTTGTTCATCAGCATGGTAGAAAAAATATCCTTTTGTCTCTTTGGGGTACCCAATGAATGTGCATTTGTCAGACCTAGGTCCAAGTTTGTCTGTGACTAATCGTTTGACAAAGGTCGGGCACCCCCAGACCCTAAGGTGTGAAAGTGCTGGCTTACACCCTATCTATATCTCATATGGAGTCTTAATTACAGACTTACTTGGAACTTTATTTAATAGATAATAGGCTGATTCGAGTGCATATCCCCAGAAGGATATCGGCAAGCTAGCAAAACCCATCATGGATCGGACCATGTCTAATAGAGTTCGATTCTTCCTTTCAGACACACCATTATGCTATGGTATTTCTGGAGGAGTCCATTGGGAGAGAATCCCATTCTTTCCTAGATATGTGAGAAACTCACTAGAAAGGTATTCTCCTCCTCAATCAGATCGAAGAGTTTTAATACTCTTCCCAGTTTATTTTTCTACTTCACTTCGGAATCGTTTGAACATTTCAAATGAATCCGACTTATGTTTCATCAGATAGACATATCCATATCTGGATAGGTAATCCGTGAAAGTTATGAAGTAGAAATATCTACCTTTAGCACTTGTGCTCATGGGCCCGCATATATCAGTATGTACTAGGCTCAAGAGCTCAGTAGTTCTCTCACCTTTTCCAGTAAAAGGTGACTTGGTTATTTTACCAAGAAGACAGGACTCATAGGTTGGAAGTGATTCACAATCACTGACTTCTAGGATTCCCTCTTAAGTCAACCTATTTATTCTGTTCTTGTTTATATGACCTAGCCTACAGTGCCATAAGTAGATATCTGACACACTATCTAATCTAGGGTGCTTGCCAGTTGAATAGACTCTTATCGGGCTTGATCTTTTTGGTCTGGCCCTACACTGATGTCCCAAACTGAACTTGCACCTTTTTCACTTTCTTCTTCTTGTTCTTCTTTTCTTTCTTAAAAGGTCGAGAACCAGAAGACGAACCTCTCACTAAGTTCACTAACTCCTTGTGAAGTTGGTGATCCTTCTCAAAGCTCGGAAGTAACCCCAGTAACCCGTGGTAGTTTACTTCAGGCTTTGTCATTCTATAATGAGTGAGGAATGGGAGATAAGACTTGGGCAGCAAGTTCAGTATTGCATCTTTCCCAAGCTGCTCATGCAAGGAAAAGTCGAGCTTGCTTAAATGTTCCATCAGCTCGATCATGTACAATACATGATCAGTGACAGAGGCATCATCCCGCATTTTGGCGTTGAAGATGGCACAACTAGTCTTGTGCCTCTCCACGTCATCGGGTGTGCCAAAGGCATCCTCCAACACTTGAAGCATGTCCTTTGGCTGAACCATTTCGAATCTGTAACTAAACTCATCGCTCATGGCAGCTAGCATGATACAGCGCACCGTGGTCCGATCACTGAGCCACTTCTGGTAAGTATCTCTGACTGTTCCACGTGCATTGATAGCTGGCTCCTCAGGTGCAGGATCCATTATCACATATAGGATCCATTCATGCTCTAGGACTATCTTCAACTTTCGGTACCAGCTACCGAAGTTGGGTCCCACCAACTTATCATTGTCCAATAATGATCGGAGCGATAGGGAAGTGGCCATATTTGCACAAAGGAGAACCATAATCTAATTAGTAATTGATTCATTAAACCTAAAGATTTGGACTCTAATCAAAAGATTTCTCTCACTATTTTATTCGAATTGGTAGCCTCTACTTCCAATTCGAGGAATTACCCTAATTCCTTAGTGGGTACTAGAATCCACTTAGACTGCATACAATTTCTGTTGGAAATAGTGTCCCAAAGCCAATCGTCAGCCTGTTGACGGTTGTGCTCCTTTTTGTATTAGTACATGAATTATAAATAAATAAAAGTTATTTTGATATTTTTTCATCACAAATGTTTCATCTTCTAATGAACTCCTGTGTTGTGGTGAAGTTCTTAGGACTATTTAGACTCGACAAAGGAGAATTTGTCGCTTAGTCCTTAAACATGTTTGCGACCAAATGATACGTTATTACCAAGGATGACAATGTTTATCGAGCATAGGTCGTTGTGTGCCATATGGGTTGGTTGTCCTCATAACCAAAGAGTGTGGAAACACTGGTATGGCATACAGGTGAGATGTAATGGTACATCTGCACTGAACGTGACCAACTCCGGAGCTATTTCTGCTATCAAGATTTGCTCCGATGGGATATGGGTATAAATATCCCTCCGACCTGAGACCGCCACGGTGACTTGCAAGCAACTCACTGCACTTAGGCACTGGACTACCTGAATTTCTAATTCAGTGACGGAAGGTTGCTGGGTGTAGTCAAGTACTTGACTTATCGGTGTGTGTGTCAAGATGGGATTGACCACTCCAGTTTAGGAGCTGTGTACAGTCGTGTTTCAATTTAGCAAAACCTTGGCTAGGGTAGTCCTAGTGAGGAGTCACAGGACTAATTGAGTTGAGCATGATTCGGATGATATCATCAGGGTTGACAGTTTAACCCTGAGTCGTCCTAAACACAGGAGTCAAAAGGGATGAATTATACGGTAACCATATTCACGTAGGTTCTGAATGTTGCGATTGTGACTATTCGACCTATCCGGTCATCGGGTACCATTGCTAGATGGTCACTTCGATTAGTACAGGAATTGGTTCCTGTGCTACCAGTTTAGGTTCGAACCTGCGGGGTCACACACATTAGAGGTTCCTTTCTGATCTGATGGCTGATTATGAGTCTTATCTATCTGGGACTCTATGATTGAGAATTAAGATTCTCTAATCATGAGTTCCACACATTTTGGGTACCGGGGTCAAAATTTTGAATTTCAAATTTTGAATTTGAAATTTGAACTCTTTGATCAGGGTTTCATATCGATAGTCTCTGATGCCTGATTGCCCATCGGATTTGGACTCAATATTTATGAGAGATTTAATTAGTGATTTAATCACTAATTAACTCAATTTGATTGAGTAATTATTTTTGGATCAAGTCCAATTGAATTGGATTCAGTTTGGATTGACCCGATTAGGTTAAATGTTGACCTAATCGCTAAGGTGGTTTAGTCCCTGATTTGATCAGGGGTTAGGTTTAGTTAATTTTTGATTTGATTAAGATTTTATTGAGCCTAATTAAGCCTAATTATGTTGGGTTTAATCTGGTCTAATTGTGCTTGACCTATTTTAAACTAGGTTGGCTCAATTTGAATCAAACCACCTTGTTTTAAATTTCCTGCGACACCCAACTTTCTTGCACCCATTTGAATTCACGAGAAGAAACTTCTTGTGAAATTTTTCTCATGCAAAACCCTTCCCCACGCCCTCATTTGTGCACCATATGGATGGATAAAATAATTAGTTAGCCATTCAAATTCAAAGCATGTTTGAATTTGAATGGATAACTTATCACTTGTCCTTTCATCCTTATCCATTTTGTGCGCCACATTACTTACACGAGAAAAGGTTTCTCATGAAACATTTTCTACGCACAAAGATCCACGCCCCTTCTCTTCTCACACCCAAAAGGATAGGGATAAGTTGGTTTTCGTTTGAATTCAAATTTGATTTGAATTCAAATGTGTAACCTCTTGTCTTTATCCTCTCACGCAGATAAGACACGTTCGACATTGTTTTAAAAAGAGGAGAAAGGTGGGACGTGCGTTGAAATTTTAGGAGAGAAACTTTGGGCATGAGGAAGGCTTCTACACAAGGTGAAGGTCCAAAACCTTCCGACAGAAAAAGAAAAAAAAGAGAAAAAATTGGGCGCAGGGTTTTTGGTGTGTACCCTAGGGTTTCTACCTAGGGTTCGGGAAGTGAGATTGGTGTGCCACGAGTGTCGTGAGTCCACCAAATTTTAGGGAGAGATCCATCAGCCTCTCAAGCAACTGTGCAGATGATCCAGAGCATCCGAGAAGTCAGCACACATCGATCGAAGGAGTTCGATCAACATCTGCCATCAAAAGGGTGAAATCACGAACTAGCATTCGTGAGGAGCTGATCAGACGGGAGCTTCGTGTGGATAATTCGTAGAGGCCAGACATTTGTGTGGCTGTGATGTGATAATCAGAGCCCTTCGATGGTGATCAGATTGTGGTGATCGACTACCCGCAAAAGGTGATGTGTTCTGAACACAGTACTGTAAAATGTTTACTGATTCAAATTTGAATTTCAAATTTAAATGCATGCTGTTGTATCATATTTAGATCCTAGTGTAGGGTTAATTAGTATTAATTAATGAGATTAATTAATAATTTCGGTGTAAAATAGTAATTTTGAAAAAGTTTTAAAATTACCATTTTGCCCCTGCACTAAATTTTCCCTTCAATTGGTATCAGAGCCAGGTTCTAGAATATGATATACAAATGCATGCGTAGATTAAGGTGTAATCTATAAGTTTAAATTTGAAATTCAAAATTCAAAATTTGAAATTCAAAAGATTTAAAATTTGAAATTTGAAATTTGAAATTTGTTAGAAGTTTCAAATTTGAAATTCAAAATTTGAAATTTGAAATTTGGTTGAAATCTCAAATTTGAAATTTGAAATTTGAAATTCGAAATTTAAATTTGAAATTCAAAATTCAAAATTTAAAATTTAAAATTTGGTTGAAATCTCAAATTTGAAATTTAAAATTTGAAATTCGAAATTTGAAATTTGAAATTCAAAATTTAAAATTCAAAGATTGGAAATTTGAAATTTGAAATTTGGTTGAAATCTCAAATTTAAAATTTAAAATTTAAAATTTAAAATTTAAAATTTGAAATTCAAAATTTAAATTTTAAAATTGGTATATTTAGATATACTTGATCCAAGTAGCAAGCAATCTAATTGGGTTGGTTGCCATGGCCGTCCGGTCATAGGAGAAAAGTAGGGTTTAAAGGCCCTCTCTTCCCATTCGATGGGGTCTCCTATGGCGGTAGGGGTGCCGATGCAATTATATCCCATGCCGATGAAGCAGCGAAAGGACTTAATTAAGAAATTTATCATGAATGTGTTAGATTAGATCTAAAAGAAAATTTATGATATATTTTAAGTTATTTTCTGTTATGAAATGAGCAATAGAATTGCTGTTTATGAAATGTGCTGACCCGTTTGTGAAATGAGTTAACACATTTGGTGAACAGAAAATAAAATCTTTCAAATTTGAAAATTATTTTCAAAATGCCAAATCCTGACCCATCAGCCCAAGTACTTAATTAAAAGAATTAAGTGTTGTCTAGTAGGTCTAGAATTATGAATTAAGACCTAAGATAATTGCATAAACTTGTGGGTCAATGGGTTAGATGAATTAGGTCCATAATTGGATTAGACCTAAGGTTAGTTTAAAAAATAGATTAAATGGAGTAATTGGTCAAATCTAATCAAAAGTTGAATTAGATTAGGTCAAGGATACTCTAGACTCAACTTCAATAGTTGTAGTTGAATGGGTCCATGTCTTTAACTAGACCAAGATGGACTTAATTCATGGCTACGCGGTGGAGCTCTATTTACTAAGTTGATCAAAATTAAAATTAATGAACCGGTTGGTGTCTAAGGTAAGTTCGGCTGTTTTGACCAGTGGTTCTTAAGCGGGAGCTACTCTCATTGATTCGATCATTAATGAGTTAATGGCAAATCCCCACCACTGATCTCACTTACCTGGCCAATCTGGTAAGTTAGATTTTGATTAGATCACTTGGTGATTAGAGCTCACCCATGTCATTAGGTAAATTAGTGTGACTGATTTAGGTGCTCCTAATGCCAGCTTTAATTAAATCTTTTTTTAATCTGACTTGGTGAAGTCAGTGGGAGGATTGAAATTGGCTGGATGATTTCTTCTCTACTATTCTTTAATAAAATTCTCAAAATTATTAGGTCCCTAAAATGATTAAGTTATAATGATAACTAAGTCATAGCCTCCCATTAAGTGAGTGATAATGAGTCCATTAGTTCAATGATCATTAGAGGCCCAAAGGCCTGGTGCTCATTGGCTAATGGAATTATTATTCATAATATGATAATTTGATTGAGTCTTTCTGATGGTGGTTAGGTTGGCCGGCCAAAGTCGGGCCTGATCATTTATTGGTCTGATTCACTAAATTAAGTCATGGTAATGGTTGGACCTAACCAGATCTTTTCAGTGGAGGCCAAAGCCTACTGATTAGGTTCTGGGACAAAATCAATTACTAGAAGTTGTTTAGAGAAACAACTGGTTAAGAACCTACCCATAGATGCACATGGGTTGACCAACCAAAGTTGGGCTCGTGTGTAGTCTGTGTGGATTCTAGTACCCATTAAGGAATTAAAGTAATTCCTCGAATTGGAGGATGAGGCTACCAGTTCGTAAAAATATTGGAAAAAACTTTAGACTAAAATTCAAGTCTTTAGTATTAATTTATGTACTAATAGAGGTCTCGTTTTCCTTTAAGCAGCTATGGCCACTACCCTGTCGCTCCGGTCATTATTAGATAATGACAAGCTCATGGGACCCAATTTCGATAGCTGGTATCGAAAATTGAAAATTATCCTTGAGCATGAGCGGATCCTTTATGTAGTAACGGATCCAGCACCTGAGGAGCCAGCTCCGAACGCTAGTAAGGCGATCCGAGATACTTACTTGAAGTGGCTCAATGACCGCACCACCGTTCGATGTATTATGCTGGCAGCAATGAATGACGAGTTCAGCCGAAGGTTTGAGAACGCCCAGCCACAGGAGATGCTTCAAATGTTGAACGACTCCTTTGGCACGCCTGACGACGTTGAAAGGCACAAAACTAGTTGTGCCATTTTCAATGCTCGAATGAGGGATGGGGCCTCAGTCACTGATCATGTACTGTACATGATCGAGATGATTGAGCGCCTAAGCAAATTGGGCTTTCCTCTGCACGAGCAGCTCGGTAAGGATGCGATCCTTAATTCCTTGCCCAAGTCCTTCCTCCCATTCCTTACTCATTTTCGAATGACAAAGCCTGCAGTAAACTACCACGGATTGTTGGGGTTGCTGCAGAACTTTGAGAAGGATCACCAACTCCATAAGGAGTCGGTGAATGTAGTGGGAGGGTCTTCTTCTCGTCGTCAACCCTTTGGGAAGGGGAAGAAGAACAAGAAGAAGAAAAATAAGAAGGTGCAATCTCATGCTGGGACAGTAGCACGGGGTCAGACCAAGAAACGCAAGCACGACCAGAGCCAGACGGAGTGCTTCTTTTGCAAGAAGCACGGGCATTGGAAGAGAAACTGTCCTCAATACATTGCCTCCCTGGACACGAACAGGCCAAAGAAGAAGCAAGGTAATTATATGATAACTCCTTGCAATTTTTTGATTTGTGATACTACTGCCTGGGTATTGGATACCAGAAGCCCTTATCATATTTGTAATTCGATGCAGGGTCTGCAGGTCAGTAGGAGATTTGATCAAGGCGAGAGGTTCCTGAATGTTGGAGATGGAAGCAAAGTTCCAGTTCTAGCTTTAGGAATCATGAGTCTTGTAATCAATTCTCGTAATGTAATTCTGAGTGAATATCACTATTGTCCAAGTTTTTTATTAAATATTATTTCTGTAGGCCTTTTGGCCATGTACGGTTATGATTTTTTAATAAAAAGAAATATTTGCAATATCATTTTGAATGATGTTTTAATATTTGTTGGACAATTAAATAATGGAATTTACTTACTATCACAGCCTGTTAATGTGGTTCAAAAATTCGATAAATGCTCTAGAATAGATAATGTGTCAGAAGTCTACCTTTGGCACTGTAGGCTAGGTCATATCAATAAGAACAGGATAAACAGGTTGGCTCAAGAAGAATTCTTGAAGTTAGTGATTGTGAATCACTTTCAACCTGTGAGTCCTGTCTTCTTGGGAAGATGACCAAGTCACCTTTTACTGGAAAAGGTGAGCGAGCCAGTGAACTCTTAGGTCTGGTACATTCTGATGTATGTGGACCCATGAGCTCAAGTACAAGAGGTAGATTTTTTTACTTCATAACCTTCACAAACGACCTATCTAGGTATGGGTATGTCTATTTAATGAAGCATAAGTCAGAATCATTTGAAATGTTCAAACTATTTCGAAATGAGGTAGAAAAATAAACTGGGAAGTGTATTAAAACTCTTCGATCTGATCGAGGAGGTGAATACCTTTCCAATGAGTTTCTGACGTATCTAGGGGAGAATGGGATTCTCTCTCAGTGGACTCCTCCTGGAATACCACAGCATAATGGTGTGTCTGAAAGGAGGAATCGGACCCTGTTAGACATGGTTCGATCCATGATGGGGTTTGCTGGTCTGTCGATCTCCCTCTGGGGATATGCACTCGAATCGACTTGTTACCTTCTAAATAGAGTTCCGAGTAAGTCTGTAGCCAAAACGCCATATGAGATATGGATAGGACGTAAGCCAGTACTCTCGCACCTTAGGGTTTGGGGGTGTCCGGCTTATGTTAAATGTTTAATTACAGACAAGCTTGGACCTAGGTCTGACAAGTGTAATTTTATAGGGTACCCAAAAGAGACCAAAGGGTATTATTTCTACCTTGCTGATGAGCAAAAGGTGTTTGTCAGCCTTAAGGTAATTTTTTTAGAAAAGGAGTTCCTTAGTGAAGGAACTGTTGCCTCTAAAGTCGAACTTGACGAAATTCGACAGGTGGAAAAACCGACACATGTTACTAACCTGAACCGGATTTGATTAGATCAGATCCAGAGCCCATTGATTATGCACCCTTAAGGCGGTCTGGTAGAGTACCACATCAACCGGACAGATACTATGGTTTCTTGGTCCAGGATGGTGATCCTGTCGAACTTGATGAAAACGATGAGGATCCGATCACCTACATGGATGCAATGCAGAGACCTGACTCTAAGAAATGGCTAGAGGCCATGAAATCCAAAATGGAGTCCATGAAGGTCAACGATGTGTGGACATTGGTTGACCCACCCGAAAGAGTAAAACCCATAGGGTGTAAGTGGGTCTTCAAAAGGAAGAGGGGCGCAGACGGAAAGGTGGAGACCTATAAAGCCCGTCTGGTTGCCAAGGGATATCGTCAACGTTATGGTATAGACTATGACGAGACATTTTCTCCTGTGGCAATGCTCAAATCCATTCGGATTATGCTTGCGATAGCTGCCCATCTGGACTATGAAATCTGGCAGATGGATGTGAAGATAGCTTTCCTAAACGGAAAGCTGGACGAATAGGTGTATATGATACAACCTGAAGGGTTCACATCCACAGATGAGTCTAAGGTGTGCAAGCTATAGAGGTCCATTTATGGACTTAAGCAGGCATCTCGGAGTTGGAACATACGTTTTGATAGGATGATCAAAATGTATGGCTTCATTAAGAACAGAGAAGAGCCCTGCATTTATAAGTGGGCTAATGGTCCAGTAGTAGTATTTCTTGTATTGTATGTGGATGACATTCTCTTAATCGGGAATGATGTCCCTGCATTACAGGGAATAAAGATTTGGCTATCGTCACAATTCTCCATGAAGGATCTGGGAGAAGCTTCCTACATCCTAGGGATGAGAATCTATAGGGATAGATCCAAAAAGTTGCTTGGCTTATCCCAGTCCACGTACATTGATACTATGCTGAAAAGGTTCAGCATGGAAAATTCCAAGAAAGGCTATCTACCGATAGGCCATGGAATTTCTCTCTCGAAGAGGGATTGTCCGACAACACCTCAAGAGAGAGAGCGTATGGGTAGGATTCCATATGCTTCGACAGTGGGATCTATCATGTACGCCATGACATGTACACGATCAGATGTGGCATACTCACTAGGGGTAGTGAGTAGATACCAATCTGATCCAGGAGAGAATCACTGGAAGGTTGTTAAAACCATCCTGAAGTATTTAAGAAATACTAAGGACCAGTGGCTTATATATGGTGAATCGGACTTGAGACTTATAGGGTTTACAAAGTCTAGTTTCCAGTCTGATCGTGATGATAGCAAGAGTGTGTCAGGATTTATTTTTACCCTTAATGGTGGGGCTGTCTGCTGGAAGAGTTCCAAGCAGCACACTGTGGCTGATTCAGTATGCGAGGCGGAGTATATTGCTGCATCAGATGCTGTCAAAGAAGTGGTGTGGCTGAGAAAATTCATCACCGAGCTCGGAGTAGCACCCTCCCTTGTTGGTCCAGTTCTGCTCTACTGCGATAGCTCTGGAGCCATTGCTCAGGCGAAGGAACTAAAGGCACACCAGCGGACGAAGCATATTCTGCACCGCTACCATCTCATCCGGGAGATCGTGGATCGAGGTGATGTCGACCTTCAAAAGATCGACGGGAAGGAGAACCTGGCCGACCCATTCACTAAAGCCATTGCGGTGAAGGAGTTCAACGACTACAAGTCGAAGATGGGTATTAGATACTGCACCGATAGGCTTTAGGCCAAGTGGGAGATTGTTGGGAATAGTGTCCCAAAGCCAATCGTCAGCCTGTTGACGGTTGTGCTCCTTTTTGTATTAGTACATGAATTATAAATAAATAAAAGTTATTTTGGTATTTTTTCATCACAAATGTTTCATCTTCTAATGAACTCCTGTGTTGTGGTGAAGTCCTTAGGACTATTTAGACTCGACAAAGGAGGATTTGTTGCTTAGTCCTTAAACATGTTCGCGACCAAATGATACGTTATTACCAAGGACGATAATATTTATCGAGCATAGGTCGTTGTGTGCCATATGGGTTGGTTGTCCTCATAACCAAAGAGTGTGGAGACACTGGTATGGCATACAGGTGAGATGTAATGGTACATCTGTACTGAACGTGACCAACTCTGGAGCTATTTCTGCTGTCAAGATTTGCTCCGATGGGATATGGGTATAAATGTCCCTCCGACCTGAGACCGCCACGGTGACTTGCAAGCAACTCACTGCACTTAGGCACTGGACTACCTGAATTTCTAATTCAGTGACGGAAGGTTGCTGGGTGTAGTCAAGTACTTGACTTGTCGGTGCGTGTGTCAAGATGGGATTGACCACTCCAGTTTAGGAGCTGTGTACAGTCGTATTTCAATTTAGCAAAACTTTGACCAGGGTAGTCCTAGTGAGGAGTCACAGGACTAATTGAGTTGAGCATGATTCGGATGATATCATCAGGGTTGACAGTTTAACCCAGAGTCGTCCTAAACACAGGGGTCAAAATGGATGAATTATACGGTAACCATATTCACGTAGGTTCTGAATATTGTGATTGCGATTATTCGACCTATCCGATCATCGGGTACCATTGCTAGATGGTCACTTCGATTAGTACAGGAATTGGTTCCTGTGCTATCGGTTTAGGTTCGAACCTGCGGGATCACACACATTAGAGGTTCCTTTCTGATCTGATGGCTGATTATGAGTCTTATCTATCTGGGACTCTATGATTGAGAATTAGGATTCTCTAATCATGAGTTCCACATATTTTGGGTACCGGGATCAAAATTTTGAATTTCAAATTTTGAATTTGAAATTTGAACTCTTTGATCAGGGTTTCATATCGATGGTCTCTGATGCCTGATTGCCCATCGGATTTGGACTCAATATTTATGAGAGGTTTAATTAGTGATTTAATCACTAATTAACTCAATTTGATTGAGTAATTATTTTTGGATCAAGTCCAATTGAATTGGATTCAGTTTGGATTGACCCGATTAGGTTAAATGTTGACCTAATCGCTAAGGTGGTTTAGTCCCTGATTTGATCAGGGGTTAGGTTTAATTAATTCTTGATTTGATTAGGATTTTATTGAGCCTAATTAAGCCTAATTATGTTGGGTTTAATCTGGTCTAATTGTGCTTGACCTATTTTAAACTAGGTTGGCTCAATTTGAATCAAACCACCTTGTTTTAAATTTCCTGCGACACCCAACTTCCTTGCACCCATTTGAATTCACGAGAAGAAACTTCTCGTGAAATTTTTCTCATGCAAAACCCTTCCCCACACCCTCATTTTGCACCATATGGATGGATAAAATAATTAGTTAGCCATTCAAATTCAAAGCATGTTTGAATTTGAATGGATAACTTATCACTTGCCCTTTCATCCTTATCCATTTTGTGCGCCACATTACTTACACGAGAAAAGGTTTCTTGTGAAACATTTTCTACACACAAAGAGCCACGCCCCTTCTCTTCTCACGCCCAAAAGGATAGGGATAAGTTGGTTTTCGTTTGAATTCAAATTTGATTTGAATTCAAATGTGTAACCTCTTGTCTTTATCCTCTCACGCAGATAAGACACGTTCAACATTGTTTTAAAAAAAGGAGAAAGGTGGGATGTGCGTAGAAATTTTAGGAGAGAAACTTTGGGCATGAGGAAGGCTTCTACACAAGGTGAAGGTCCAAAACCTTCCGACAGAAAAAGAAAAAAAAGAGAAAAAATTGGGCGCAGGGTTTTTGGTGTGTACCCTAGGGTTTCTACCTAGGGTTCGGGAAGTGAGATTGGTGTGCCACGAGTGTCGTGAGTCCACCAAATTTTAGGAAGAGATCCATCAGCCTCTCAAGCAACTGTGCAGATGATCCAGAGCATCCGAGAAGTCAGCACACATCGATCGAAGGAGTTCGATCAACATCTGCCATCAAAAGGGTGAAATCACGAACTAGCATTCGTGAGGAGCTGATCAGACGGGAGCTACGTGTGGATGATCCGCAGAGGCCAGACATTTGTGTGGCTGCGATGTGATGATCAGAGCCCCCCGACGGTGATCAGATTGCGGTGATCGACTACCCGCAAAAGGTGATGTGTTCTGAACACAGTACTGTAAAATATTTACTGATTCAAATTTGAATTTCAAATTAAAATACATACTATTGTATCATATTTAGATCCTAGAGTAGGGTTAATTAGTATTAATTAATGAGATTAATTAATAATTCTACTGTAAAATAGTAATTTTGAAAAAGTTTTAAAATTACTATTTTGCCCCTGCACTAAATTTTTGCTTCAATTCCAACTTTGATTGGCCAACCCATGTACATCTAAGGGTAGGTTCATAACTAATTATTTCTCTAAATAATTTTTAGTAATTTTAATTTTGCCCAGAAACATAATCAGTAGGCTTTGGCCTCCACTATAAGGATCCGATTAGGTCCAACCATTAACATGATCATACTTGGTACATCTTACCAACGAATGATTAAGCTCAACATTGGTTGGCTCACCTAACCAGCATTAGAGAGACCCTTCCAAGTCATCATATGATGAGTGATAATTCCATTAGTCAACAATCACCAGGCCTTTGGGTCTGCAATGATTATTGAGTTAATGGACTCATTATCAAACACATTAATGGGAGGCTATGACTTAGTTATCTCCATAACTTTGTCATTTTAAGGACCTAATAATTTTAGAGGATTTAAATGATTTAGAGGATGAGGTCAGATGAACCAGTGTATCATGATCCTCCCACTAGCTTCACCAAGTCAGCTTAAGGGAGACCATTAAAAGGACTGGTCTAGGAGCACCTAAATCAGTCACACTGATTTACCTAGCTGACATGGGTCAGCTCGAATAGTGAAGTGATCCGATCAAAACATAATTTCACCAAGAGGCCAAGTAAGTTCAATCAGTGGGAGGGTCGGCCAAAGCTTGCCTTAGACACCATCAGAAATGACCAAGTAAGCGGGCTCCCAATTAAAAACTACTGGTTTGGTTTACCTTAGACACCAACTGGTTTAATTAGTTTCGATTAGATCAACCTAACAGTTCATGCTAGACCACTTAGCCAAGAGTCAAGTCCATTTGGTTCTCGTTAAAGACATGGACTTGACCAACTACAACTATTGTAATTGATCTAGAAAATCTTTGACCTAATTTAAGACAATAATTAATTAGATTTAGTCAATTCTCTAATTAAGTCCATCTTTAATCTAACCATAAGTCTAACCCAATTAATGCACCTAATTTTCACTAACCCATTAACCCAATGTGTTATGGTTTGTATCTTAGGTTCCTCAATTCACAATCCTAGAACCTAATCAAAACAACTTCTTAATTCTTAATTAAGTTTTGGGCTGAGGGTTGGGTTCGACTTTTCAAAAAATAATTTTCATAGTTGTAAAATAATTTTACAATATGATTCTACGAACCATATTGCATATTTGATTCATAATCAAGATGCAAGTGAAATAAACATGAAACTACTTTAGATCTAATCTAAACAGGTTCATGTAATTAAAATAATTTCAACTTTAAACAATTTCTTTGCACAAAAATTATTAACAAAGAAATTTTATTTCAGATTTAAATATATTTTAAATCTAATAAATCATAAATTTAATCTAGATCATATCTAATAAATTTATGATTAAAGATAGATCTATACAAACTAGGACAATCTTTGCACTGTAAGGGGTAAACCTTACAGCAGGACAACCTTGCAGTTCGTGATTGATCTAAAATTTTAATTTTAAATTTAATAATTAGATTATAAATTAGATCTAATCTAAGAAATAATCTAAACATGTATAAATAATCATGTAATGAAGAACTTAGGCTCTGATACCAATTGAAGGAACCAGATCTAGGATTTTAGGGTTAGATCTAGAAACTTTTTCAAGATCATGCAGTGGAAGACTAAAATAAATCAAAATTTATTTTTTAAAACCAGAGAATCTCTAGATCTAAGATCCTATTATATGATTATTACATAGTATTAAATCAAAAATTAAAATATATAGAGCATGAACTACATGTTGATCATACCAACATGTTTTTATACTACATCTAATGTATGTATTAAAAATAGATCAGATCTATTACCTTGCAAGTTAGACATTCTAACCTCACTAATCCAGGCTTAAGGATGATGTTGCAAGCCACACATGCGTCTGGCCTCTAGAAGTCATCCACACGAGCCTACGAATCTCGATCAGAAGTCCTGCTTCAGAAAATCAGCACAGTATGCTAGTACTGTGCTGATCCTTCTTTGATGGTTGATCAGGTGCCTCCTTTTTCCTGATTTGGGCTCTTCCAAAGATGAGAAGTAGGAGAAAGAGTTTTAAATCTGAGACACTCTCAGAAAACTCAAGATGGAGGAAGGAAAGAGATGAAAACAAACAACCCTAGAAGAAGATCCTCTTCTTCTTCTCATTTCTCTCTCTAAACACCCTATCTTGTGTCTATTATATCTCCACGACCCAAAGATCTTTCTCTCTAATTTTTGGATGGCCAAATGTATCTCAAATTTCTATTTTCTTCAAAAATTTCATAAAGAAACTCATTTTATAGAGAGAGATATAATAGAGTCCTTGTCTAGGTCAAATACCTAGTCAAGGCTTATCCAAACATGGCAAGATAAGGGGCACCCAACTCTTGAGCACCTCCTCCTTATTTTTGTACATGGACCATCAGAAAAGGATGCATAATGTGTATCCTAAAAGATATAAAAAAATTTAAAAAAATTTTAGAAAAATTCGGTGCAAAATTGATAGAGTTTTGGATTTCTAAAACTCTATCTCATAGAATTCGAAATCCAAACTTATTCCTCTTTGATTTGATCCAAACCACCTTCCATGTAGGAGAGAAGAGACAAAACCTTTTGTGGATGTGGGAGAGACCTGGGAGAGGGCTTTTGTCATAAAAAATAAGAGGGGATTGGCATGGAATAAGAGGGAGGGCATGGGGGGGGCTTATGTGGCGCAAGGTGGAATCCTAGTCTTACTAGGATTCTAACTCATGACTTGTTTTAATTTGGTTTCTCAAACCAAATCAAACCAAAATTAGATTAACCCAATTAAAATAGATCTTAATTTAATTAAAAACTTAATTTAATCAGATTAAATTAGATTTAAATCTGATTTAATTTTCTAATCAAATTAGAAATTAGGTTGACCCAAGTCCTAATTGAACTAGGACTAGTTTTTTTCTTGCAATTGGCTTATCCAATAAACCAATTGGACTTAATCCAATCAAGTCCAAACTAAATTTAATTAAATTATATTTAATTAGACTTAATCTCAATCCATTGGATTAATCAAATTAAGCCAATTAGCAATCAAATTGCTAATCGATCCTTCTGCAACACTTGCACTGGGTTAAATGTCAATCGTATTGATCATTTAACCCTAGAATGATTCTTAATCATTGATCAACCATCTGATCGGATCGTGAACTCTAATGTGTGTAATCTCATAGTTTGAACCTAAGTTGATAGCACAAAAATAAATTTCTGTACCAATCGAAGTGACCATCTAGCAATGGTACCCGACGATCGGATAGGTCGAATGTGTAGAACAACATCCTTAGAACCCATGCGGATATAGTTTCTATATAATTCATCTCCTTGACCAAAATGATCATAGGACATCTCAGAGTTCAACTGTCAACTCTGATCAGGTTGTCCACATTGTATTTTAAAATATCAAATCCATCTGATGGATTACCTTGGCAAAGGTTTTGCTAAATTGAAATACAGTGACTCATTCTTCTCCAACTCTTGAAGTGGTCAATCCCATCTTGATCACACTCTGACTTTGTAAGTACTTGACTGTACCCAGAAGTCTTTCATTATTGAATTAAAAATTCAGTTAGTCCAGTACCAAAGCATAGTGAGTTGCTTGCAAGTCACTGAGGTGATCTCAGGTGTAAGGGATACTTATACCTATATCCCATCAGAGACATTTTCGACAGCAGAATACCCTGGAGTTAGTCATGTTCAATGATGATGTACCTTTACATCTCACCTGTATGCCATACCAGTGTCTCCACACTCCTTGGTTAAGAGGACAACCAACCCATATGGCCTATAGCGACCTATGCTCGATAGAACCTGTCGTCCTTATTAATAACCTATCATTTGGTCGTGAACAGGTTTAAGGACTAATCGATAAATCCTCTCTTTATCAAACTTAAATAGCCTTAAAGACTTCATCATAACAATGGAGTTCATTAGAAGATGAAGACTTATGATGAAAATGCCAAAAATATATTTTATTTATTAACAAATCAATTACAATACTTGGTTGCTCAACTATCAATAGCTTGACGATTGGCTTTTGGGATATATTTCTCAACAGAAAGAATCATTTATTTTTATGTCACTATTGATTTTGAATCCGAAAGCACTAGATAATGAAATTGATGTATAGCTACGATTGTTAATCGATGATCTGAAGGAGCTATGAAAAAAAAAGTACAGACATATAATTCTGTGAGTCAAAAAAATTTTAAGTTGCATGCTTCGATTTTATGGATCATAAATAATTTTCTTGTATATGAAAACTTATCTGGGTGGAGCGCCAAAGGATATCTGGCATGTCCAATATGCAACAAGGATGCATCCTCTTTACATTTAAAGTATGGATGAAAAATATGCTTCATGGGTCATCGATGGTTTTTATCTGGTAATCATTCTTGGAGGACCCGTTACAATCAATACATTGATGGTAAGTCCGACTGGCATCTGCCACTTAAGGAGTTAAGTGGAGTAGAAGTTTTAGAATAACTTGAAGTCATTGAAAACATTCAATTTGGAAAAACATTGGGTACTCGCAAGCGAAAGCATATTGAAGCTGAGCTGAATTGGACGAAGCAAAGTATTTTTTTCAAACTATCATATTGAAAACAACTATTACTTCATCATAATCTAGATATATTAAGAAAAATATTTATGATTATATCATCGGTACTATATTGAACATCCCAAGAAAAATAAAATATAGTACAAAAGCTCATCTTGATTTGTAGGAAATGGGAATCCGATCAGAGTTATATTTAGTTCGTCAAGGTGATAGATTTTTTATGCCACCTGCATATTATTTACTATTTGGCGAGGAAAGGAAGAGTTTCTGTGGATAGTTTAAAATCGTAAAGTTTTCTGACGCATACGCTTCAAATGTATCGCGGTGTGTTGGAAACAACGATGGTAATATCTCTAGCATAAAAAGTCATGACTCCCATGTGATAATGTAATGCTTACTTTCTATGGTCATACATGGCTATTTGGGTGGTGATGTTCAAACTGCATTGATTGAGTTGGGAGTGTTCTTTCGAGAACTGTGTTGTCAAAAATCAAAGATTAACTTATTTAAGAAGTTTGAGAAGGATATTATACTCATTCTTTGTAAGTTAGAAAAAAAAATTTTATCATTATTTTTTGATGTTATGGTGCATTTGGCTATTAATCTTCCAAAGAAAGCTCTTTTTGTCAGACCGATGTATTATCGGTGGATGTATCCTATTGAAAGATAAAAAAATTATACGTACTTTATCATATCAGTTATAAGATATAAATACATTTCTAAAATTTAAATTTATTTTTATTCACAAATTCTTGTGTACCCTAAAAAAGTATGTGCGCAATAAAGCATGGTCTGAAGGGTCTATAGCGAAAGCATACATAGCTACAGAGTGGGTCACGTTCTGCTCGATGTATCTTGACGATATCGAAATAAGATTCAATCATACAAATCGTAATACAGATCGTAAATGGGGTGACAATGAACTGACGCTGTCTATATTTAAATAAATATTTTGACCTATTGGTGAAAGGAGATATGAATTTATAGATGTGAATGAGCTATTCAAGGCATACTTCTACGTTCTAAATAATTATGAAGAAATTAAAGATTTCATTGAGTAAGTACCATCTTAGCATATTGTTTAATATTCTAAGCAATTTTTTTATATCGATGTAAAACTAAAAATCATAACTTTTGTAGTGAGCACAAGAGTATACTGTGCAGAGAGAATAATACGGATGCTGATGATCGACATAGGAAAAAATTTGCAAAATGGTTTGGTGATCTTGTAAGTTGCACTAGTAATACATTATTTTTAATAATTATAGAAATAATTATTTGAACCAACATAATTTTTTATGTTATGATGTAGATGAAATATAAGTATTTCAATAAAAAAGAGAGTATGATCGATGAGTTACATGATTTAGTATGTGATCCCGATTGAAAGATTAACCACTACACATCCTGTATTATTGGAAGAATGAGATTTCACACAGAGGAGCTTAAGATGCAACGACGGATCCAGAATAGTGAGATTGCTACGATAGGATATGAATGAGAAGAAGAGATTGAATATTATGGTGTACTGATAGATATCATAGAACTGAAGTATGGATCCAGTAATTTTATATTCTTGTTTCAATGTGAATGATGAAATATTAGCAATAAAAAGATCAGTATTCATATCGATTCACACTTTATTAGTATAAATTTTGCATGAACATGATATCAGAATGAGTCATATATATTAGCAACTCAAGCAAAACAAGTAATATATTTGAAGGATCTAAAGTATTGAGGTAATTAGCATGTCGTATAAAAAAATAACATCTAGAGATGGATGAAAATTTGAATTTACATGAAGAGAAAGCTTTTTAAGAGGAAGAACAAACATTAGTCAAGCTTCTTGTTGATGAAAAACTTGTAACAGCTCCTTTGAATAGGGCTGATCTGCTATCCAACGAAGTTGAAGCTAATTTTATATTTAATCTTGATGAGTTAGAGGGTGATGATTAGTTCATAAATGATGATGAGATAGAAAACAACACATATGTCAATTATTATGATTCAGAGGAGGATCTACACATTGAGAAAGATACGAATATTGATGAGTAGATCTATATTCTTTGTTCAATCTTCTCTTGTAATAATGGTATGCGATATAATTCTATTCATTAGAATGTAATTTATTTTTCATAATTATTGTTCAATATTATATTTATTTATATGTCAAAAATTATAGATATGGCACTAGGAGACAAACGATGATATTCACGTTCGCAATCTACCCTAGAGACTGAGATGCCTTCACCGATTTCCACTGTCGCACCAACTCCGTCGCTAGAGGGTCCTGCACTGGTAGGTCCTAGTAAAGTAGGTCCGAGTGAGACGGGTCCGAGTAGTATTATTATACTTTTCATAAAATAAAATTTATTTTTTTATTTAGATAACTATCATACTAATGATTTATTTATTGTTATTTCAAGCCAGTCTCCAGTAGTGGTGAGGCGAGGGCGAGGTCCATCGAAGAACCTCGCTCTAGAGCATTAGAGATGCGAACACTCAGGACAGCGTCTCCATATTGAGATGCCACTCGGCTACACCAGGCCCATTAGAAAATGGTGCAAGCCATGGCAAACTGAGCTAGGCATCATATGCTGTAGCTATGCCCCCAAGATGTTTTTTGATAGGCGTCACATTGTACCGGCTCAGAGAGAGATTTTCTACACCCAATTATAAGTAAAATAAATTATACTATGAATATTTAATTAGCACAATATTCTTCTAATATTTGTTATTGACAGGGTGTATTTGATATTATTGATTTTAAGAAGGATCGCATATGGCGAGCTGTGGACGCTCATTTATCTTTGCATTTCAAAAAGTATCGCCACTGCATCCATCAGCATTGGTACTATATGATGTAGGATCATGGGGTGGAAGCAGCGTGGCAGTGGCCCTATGACAGCATCACTATGGATGATTGGGCTTTTATATACCGGCATTACGAGGATTCAACATATTAGGTTACACATCCAAACTTTTTTTTTTTTAGAGTTTATTGATTGAATCATTTATTCTTAAATTTAGTTTGTTACTTACTAATTTTATTGCTAACTATACAGAGACGATGTGCCCAAAACACCATGAATCAGGCAAGGCAGACCATATCGCATTGTGGGGGTTCGAGGTCGTTCATTCATCATATGGACCAGATGGTAAGTAATTTTTAATTAATATATTTTAACTCTTTAACTATTTAAAAAATTTTAATTAATTATTTTTAAATTACAGAAAGATGCAGAGAGTGGCGAGCTTCTTGGTAGGACTGATATCTACCAGTGAAACCACCAGCGATGGTCAGGAGAGTGGACAATAGGGAGTCAGGAGTTTTTTATAATTTTTTATAATTATTTTTTATTCACAGTTTGATTTTTAGTATGAAATTAAAATAGCTATAACTTTAATTTTTAAGACCGTATGATAGACATCAGATCCTAGCCTATCCGTGAAAGCTCGACCACACCCACAGATGACGAGATCTGTGATTAGGTGCTTGGTATGAGATCCTATTATGTTAGAGATCTAGGGCATGGGATATCAGTGCTTTCTCATCCTCATGCTCATCCAGGGTTGACATCCATGCTGTCTATGATGCTCGACTGGCGGTGGTGCAAAGACAGATTGAGCAGCGAGCTGATGAGTTGACTGCACACGTCGATGAGTACCAGCAGCTCCAGATCCAAATGATGGAGTGGATAGTGCAGATGGAGTAGATGATGCAGCTGATGAGGCCGCAACAGATGGGTCCAAGCTCTTCCGAGTGCTCTCCTTCTCCAGCCCATTTTTCTTCTGCAGATACCTACATTTTACGGCTTATTTATGTAGCCTTTTATTTTTATTTTATAACTCTTATAATTTTAATTTAATATAATAAAATATAAATTTAATTATGAATTTATTATATAAATTTTTTACTTCTAATTTATAAAAAATATTATAAATATAAATTAAATATATATATTTATAAATTATTTTTTTAAAATATGTGTAAATTATTAGCGTTGGAATTATTCTTGATGAAATATTGATTGTAAAAATATATATTAGTGATGAAACATTGATCGTAAATAAATTTTTTAATATATTTAAAAATATCAAAATTTTATATTAAATTAATAGTGATAAAATAATTTCATCATAAATAATTAAAAATTTATTAGTGATAAAAATTTATGTCAAAAATTATAATATTTATGACATAAAATGTACATCACTAATATTTTTTTAAATTTGATTTTCATAAAAATTATTAATTAATTTAATAGTGATGAAAATATTTTTATCATAAATAATTTATAATTTATTAGTGATAAAAATATACATAAAAAATTATCATATTTATGATAAAAAATTTATGTACCTAATTTTTTTTAAATTTATTTTTTATAAAAATTTTAATTAAATTAATAGTGATAAAAATATTTTTAATAATTGATATTTATTAGTGATAAAAATATGCATAAAAAATTATCATATTTATGATGAAAAATTTACGTCACTAATATTTTTTATATTTAATTTTTTTAAAAATTTTTAATTAAATTAATAATGATGAAAATATTTTTATCATAAGTAATTTTTATTTTATTAGTGATAAAAATTTACATCAAAAATTATCATATTTATGATGAAATATTTATATCACTAATTTTTTTTAATTTTTAATTAAATTAATAATGATGAATATAATTTATCATAAATAATTATTTTTTATTAATGATGTAATATTTTATTGCAAATTATTTTTTTATGACTAAAATGTTTTATTATAAATAGTTTTTGAAAAAAAAAATTTAATAATGAAATTTTTTTGTTGGTAATATTGATTATTAGTGATGAAATTTTTTTTTCATCATAAAAAATTATCAACGACGTCATTATTTGTGACTAAATATTAGCGATGATAATTTCATCACTAATAATTATTAGCGATGAAATTTTTTTTCATCATAAAAAAATATCAACAATGTTATTATTTATGATTAAATATTAACGATAATAATTTCATCACTAGTAACCATTAGTGACGAAAATCAATTATTAGCGATGAATTTTTTTCATCGCTAATACCTTATTCTATTGTAGTGAGTCCTGTTGAATACATTACCTCAGAAAATGAAAGACCCTGATGCTCCTTTAGTTTCATATGTTATAGGAGGTATCATCTTTGATCGAGCCTTGTTAGACTTAGAAGTTAGTGTGAACCGACTTCCAACCTCAGTCTATGAATAGTTTAGGATAGGAGAATCGAAACCCACATCGATTATTTTGCAACTAGCTGATAGATCTGTAAAGATACCACATGGTCTGATTGAGGATGTCATAGTCAAAATAAATACATACTATTTTCTAGTAGACTTTCTCATACTTGATATAGAACCATCTCAAGAGCTGAATCAGAATCCTATAATTCTAGATCATCCATTCCTAGCCACTGCCAATGCCAACATCAATAGTAAAATAGGAGCCATGATTATTTCTTTTGGAGATCAAATGTTGAGAATTAATATTTTTAATGCCTCAAAGTAAGCTCAAAAGGAAGAAAGCTGTTCAGTAATTGATCTGATAGATGAGATAGTTAAAATCGATTCCTCCTTAGATTTGATGGAAGATGATTTTTTGGATGAGTATATTGAAGAAATCCAAAATCAGGAGGTGAATGCCTCACTTGATTCACCTCACCCATCACATTCAATACCTTGGTTAATGAGAATTGAGCTCTTACTTAAGCTAGAAATTGAACCATTACGTCCTTCAATTCAGGCCCCACCACAACTTGAACTGAAACCTTTGTTTGAATCACTTAAGTACGTGTTTTTAAGATCTGAGAAAATCCTGCCAATAATCATTGCTTCTGACCTAACATGTGAGTAGGAAGATCAATTGCTAAATGTGTTGAAAACACATAGAGAGGCCATAGGTTGGACCGTTGCTGATTTGAAAGGCATTAGTCTATCGATATGCATGCACCACATTTACCCAAAGGGCAATACCAAACCCATTTGAGAGATGCATGTTGTGATCTAGGTGGTGTGCCCAAGGCCCAGGGGACCAAGGCTAAGGCCAAGGTCCATCATTCATGAGGGCTTCATGGAGGCTCTAGGGCTAGTTGGGCCCTAGGTTGAAAGGCTGTGGGCCTTTCGGGTTCTTGAGGTCTAGGTTATGTGGGCCTCAAGGGACCAACTCTTTATGGGCCAGGTCTGGGCCTAGGATAGGTGAGATTAGGTTGAGTCATGGGTGTACATGAGCTTGGGTTAACCTAATCTCCCATAGAGTTGGTCAAGGGAGTTTTGGGTTTGGGTCACTTGACCCTGTGTTTATATATACGTGCACTGTATAGGTTTGATTAAGCCAAGGAATACGAAAACCCTTTCTTTCAAGTCTCTCTCTCTCTTCTCCCTCTCTCTTCAGCTATTCTCCATGCCCCAGGAGCAAGAAACCCTAGGGTTTCTTGCCGCCAGGTCCATAGAAGGCAGGAAAAGCAGGGGAGGCGCTAGGGTTTTGAGCCCCTCCCCCTTTGTGCCACCAACCATATTGCCTCTCCCTCTCTTGCAGCCACCCAAACATCAGGTCCATGACTTGGAATCTCTTGCTACGAGGTTGGTACAAGTTCCTCTCAGATCTGGAGTTGATCTGAGGTCGTTTGAGATATGGGTGAGATCTCCATCAACAGATCTATAGGAAAGACTGTAGCAGGACAGATCTGCAAGGTCTGGTTCTATCTACCTTCTTCCCTATCTAGAATGTCCCAATTTAAGATCTATAAATTGAAAGACCTCAGTCCAGACCTGAGCTGGTTGGGTATCAGATCTTGGATTTTTTAGAGGTGATCTTAGAGGTGTTCTTCATCTAGAACGAAAGGCTGATGAAGAAGACAGCAACCAGGCTGATTTCATCAAGGGCCTTCGATCGAGTCCAGAAGTCTCCAGATTTGTTCGTTGCTAGTTCCACTCACCCAAGGTCCATGGGAGGAGTCGGGATCATGCTCCAATAATTGGTATTAGAGCCACAGTGGTGAGGAAGTGGTTCCAAGCATGAGAAGTTGAAGATCCCAAGTGCTGAAAATTTTTAGCAAGGTACCATCAAGGTATATTCTACACTTCTTGATTTTATATTGCTTGTTTGGCTTGGATCTAGTCATGGGCAGCAATATGAAGGTCGATTTTGAGAAGTTTAATGGCAAGGGGAATTTTTCCATGTGGAAAATTCTAGTGGAGGATCTTCTGGTCCAAGCAGATCTGGATCAGGCTTTGGATGAGAAGCCTGAGGGAATGACAGATAGACAGTGGGCATCATTGGAGAAGAAAGCATGCTCGATGATCAGAGGATGTTTGGTGGATGCAGCGTTGTATTCGGTGCTGGAAGAAAAGACCCCGAAGGGCCTTTGGTCGATGTTGCACACCATGTATATGGGGAAGAATATGTGCAACAAGCTAATGCTGAAGAAGAGGTTGTACAGTCTTCAGATGCAGGAGAGATCTGATGTGATTGGCCACATTCAGAGGTTTGACCAGTTGTGCACAGAGTTGATGAATATCGGGGTGAAGCTGGATGAGGAGGACAAGTCCCTGTTGCTTTTGTGTTCGCTGCCAGGATCATATGACTCTTTGGTGACTACACTGCACTACGGCAAGGAGACTCTGGAATATGAGGACATGATCTCAGTGCTGAGGTCTAATGAGCAAAGGGAAAAGTTGACCAGAGATCGGGCTCCCCAGGAGGGTTTGGTAGTAGGGGAGAGGATAGGTAGAGACAGAGGCAGCAGCAAGTCCAGGGGGCAGTCCAAGTCCAGGAAGGGAAAGAAAGAAATGAAATGCTTCAAGTGTAACGAGTTCGGGCACTTCAAGCGAGAATGTCCACTATGGAAGAGCAAGAATGGAGAAAGAAGTGGCTCAGAATCAGTGAGTGCAGTTGCTGGGCAGTAGGTGGAGGATGATCTACTTGTGGTATCAGATGGTCACAGGCATTACACAGAGGAGTGGACACTAGACTATGTGCTCACATCACTACACATCACACAGGTCTTGGTTTGCGACATACACCAAGACAGATGAGGGATCAGTGACTCTAGGCGACAATCATCCTTGCAAGGTGGCTGGGATAGGGACAGTCAGGGTGAGGATGTTTGATGGGATTGTGAGGACATTGACAAATGTAAAGCACGTCTCAGAACTGGAAAAGAATCTGGTGTCACTAGGCTACTTGGAGCGCAGTGGATACAGCTTCAGCAGTAGGGCTAGAAGTGGAGTATTAAACATGTCCAATGGAGCTATGGTGGTGATGAGAGGCAGGAGGTTGGACAATAACCTCTATCACATGGAGGGATATGTGGTGACCGAAGAGTCTGATGCAGCAGCTACAGCACAGGACCAGTAGGGGGCTTACAGGATATGGCACTACCACCTAGGCCACATGGGTGACAAGGGGCTGAGGGAGTTGAGTAGGAGAGGATCATCTCTGATCTGGAGGATGGTGCTACAGGGGAGATCTGTGAGCCTTGCCAGATGGGAAAGCAGAGGAGAGTTCAGTTCAACATCAGTACAACCCACAGTGCAGACCCTCTGGAGTTAGTACACACGGATGTGTGGGGACCAGCCCCAGTTTCAGCTAGGAATGGGGCCAGATACTTTATGACCCTGATTGATGATTTCTCAAGGAAACTCTGGATTTACTTCATGAGAGAGAAGTCTGAGGTCTTCATCAAGTTCAAAATCTGGAGAGCTGAGGTGGAGAAGGAGCAGGGGAGGAGCGTGAAGTGTCTGAGGTCAGACAATGATGGGGAGTACACCAGCAAAGAGTTCCAGGACTACTGTGAGGAGTGTGGGATCAGGAGATACTTCTCAGTTAAGGAGACTCCACAGCAGAATGGGGTGGTTGAGAAGATGAACAGAACACTTCTGGAAAAGGCACGATGCATGAGGCTGAAGGCAGGGCTTCCAAAGGCGTTCTGGGTTGACACAGTTGATGCAGCAGGTTACTTGGTCAATCGGTCACCTCACACTAGGTTGGATGGCAGGCTTTTAGAGGAGGTGTGGTCTGGGAGGATAGTTGGGCTGGGCCATCTATGGGTATTTGGGTGCACGGCCTGTGTGCACATTGGAGCTGGTGAGCGAAGCAAGCTAGACGCCAGATCATGCAAGATGGTGTTTCTAGGCTATCCGTGAGGAGTTAAGGGATACAGGCTGTGGGATCCCTTAGAAAAGAAGGTCATCATTAGTCGGGATGTGACTTTTGATGAAGATTCAGTCCTACGAGGCGAGCAAGCATGGAGGAGCAGGAGGAGGTCCAGCAGGGCGCTACTGGACAGCTTACCTCTTTGATTTTGCCTCTTGCAGGTACTACGGGAGGACATGACATTCAGGTGGAGAACCTACCTAAGGTGTCCTACAGGTGGAGAGGACTCGGATGGATGATCGAGGTGGAGAGGTCCAGCAGGAGCGAGCTGGACCGAGGACTGATATCGGTGTTGCCCTACATAAGCCCAAGAGGACCATTAGGCAATCGGACCGATATGGCTTCGAGGAGACACTGTATATGCCCTGGTGACAGTGAATGGAGACCCATATACATATCAGGAGGCTATTGAGAGCCAGGATAGAGAGCGATGGGTCCAGGAGAGGAGATGTAGTATCTCCACTAGAACCAGACGTGGCGATTGGGCAGTTGCCATAGGGGAAGAGGCCCATTGGCTGCAAATGGGTCTACAGTCGCAAGGAAGGGCCTTCAGAGCAGGAAGGTATCAGATTCAAGGCGAGGTTAGTGGCCAAGAGATACTCCCAGAAGGAAGGCATCAACTTCAGCGAGGTCTTCTCTCCCGTCATCAGACATACTTCCATCAGAGTGTTGCTGAGCATTGTAGCAGCTCAGGATTTAGAGCTGGAGCAGATGGATGTCAAGATGGCGTTCCTCCATGGGCATTTGGAGGAGAGAATTTACATGGAGCAGCCACCCAATTTCAGGGATCCAGGATCAGAGGGAAAGGTTTGTTTGTTGCAGAAGTCGCTATACGGGCTGAAGCAGTTGTCGAGGTAATGGTACAAGTGGTTCGACTCCTATATGCGCAGCATTGGACTTTCTAGGTGCGAGTTTGATCCCTGTGTTTATGTTCAGTCTCTTGAGGATGGTTCTAAGGTGTTCCTACTCTTGTATGTGGATGACATGCTTATAGCATGCAAGAGTAGGAAGGTTGTGCAGGATCTGAAGGCATCCTTATCTCGGGAGTTTGAGATGAAGGATTTGGGCCCTGCAAGGAAGATCCTAGGCATGGAGATTTTCAGAGATCGAGCCCGGAGGGTGCTGCATCTATCTCAGGGGGGCTACATACAGAAGGTCTTAGAGAGATTCGGGATGAAGAAAGCAAAGCCGATGGAGCTGCCACTTGCCGGTCACTTCAGACTCTCTAAGACCATGGCACCACAGACTGAGGTGGAGGCTCAGGAGATGGAGATGGTTCCTTATACTTTAAGAGTTGGAAGCTTGATGTATGCAATGGTCTATTGTAGGCCAGACATCGCTCATGCAGTGAGTCAGGTTAGCAGGTTCATGGCGCAGCCTGGCAGGGAGCATTGGAGAGCTCTGAAGTGGATATTCAGATACCTGGCGAGTTCAATTGGAGTTGGCATCTGCTACGAACAATGAGGAGGTGCAGTGGGATACTCTGACATGTCCAGGGAGGCTCAGGGGCTGATTGGCGGTTATGTAGATGCAGACTTCGGTGGAGATGTGGATACTCGGAGGTCTACAACAGGCTTCATCTTTAGCCTGTATGGAGGTTCTATTTCTTGGAGATCGAGTCTGCAGCCTATCACGGCCCTATCCACTATAGAGGTGGAATACATCGGGCTGACAGAAGCAGCTAAGGAGGCAATTTGGCTGAAGGGTTTGTTGACGGAGATGGGCCTTACTTAGGAGGCCATTAGAGTGCACTGTGATAGCCAGAGTGCACTTCTATTAGCACAGAACTCAGTCTATCATGTAAGGACAAAGCACATTGACATTCGGTGTCATCAGATTAGGGAGCTTGTGGAGGATGGTGAGGTGGAGCTGGTAAAGGTACACACCAAGAAGAACCCAGCTGATGCACTTATAAAGGTACTTCCACGGGACAGCTTTCAGAGATGTGTTGAGCTGATTCGGCTGATGGACAGAGTGGAGCTGGTTGAGGCCTTGGGACACCAAAGTGAAGATTGTTGTGATCCAGGTGGTGTGACCAAGGCCCAGGGGACCAAGGCTAAGGCCAAGGTCCATCATTCATGAGGGCTTCATGGAGGCTCTAGGGCTAGTTGGGCCCTAAGTTGAAAGGCTGTGGGCCTTTCGGATTCTTAAGGTCTAGGTTATGTGGGCCTCAAGAGACCAACTCTTTATGGGCCAGATCTGGGCCTAGGATAGGTGAGATTAGGTCGAGTCATGGGTGTACATGGGCTTGGGTTAACCTAATCTCCCATAGAGTTGGTCAAGGGAGTTTTGGATTTGGGTCACTTGACCCTGTGTTTATATATACATGCACTGTATAGGTTTGATTAAGCCAAGGAATATGAAAACCCTTTCTCTCAAGTCTCTCTCTCTCTTCTCCCTCTCTCTTCAGCTATTCTCCATGCCCCAAGAGCAAGAAATCCTAGGATTTCTTGCCACCAGGTCCATAGAAGGCAGGAAAAGCAGGGGAAGCGCTAGGGTTTTGAGCCCCTCCCCCTTTGTACCGCCAACCATATTGCCTCTCCCTCTCTTGAAGCCACCCAAACATCAGGTCCATGACTTGAAATCTCTTGCTATGAGGTTGGTACAAGTTTCTCTCAGATCTGGAGTTGATCTGAGGTCATTTGAGGTGCGGGTGAGATCTCTATCAACAGATCTACAGGAAAGGCTGCAGCAGGATAGATCTGCAAGGTCTGATTTTATCTACCTTCTTCCCTATCTAGAATGCCCCGATTTGAGATCTATGAATTAAAAGACCTCGATCCAGACCTGATCTGATTGGGTACCAGATCTTGGATTTTTTAGAGGTGATCTTAGAGGCGTTCTTCATCTGAAACGAAAGGCTGACGAAGAAGACAGCAACCAGACTGATTTCATCAAGGGCCTTCGATCGAGTCCAGAAGTCTCCAGATTTGTTCGTTGCTAGTTCCGCTGCACCCAAGGTCCGTGGGAGGAGCCAGGATCATGCTCCAACAATGCAAAGATGACTCAACCCGAATATACATGATGTAGTCAAGAAGGAGGTAGTTAAATGGTTAGATGCTGGTATCATTTATCCTATTTCTGACATCCACTGGATGAGTCCCACTCAAATTGTTCCAAAGAAATTTGGACTCATGGTTGTTCGCACCGACTATGAGGATTTAGTGCCAATACAATTTTTCACTGGGTGACGTGTCTGTATAGATTATAGAAAACTCAATGTAGCCACCCGTAAAGATCATTTTCCCTTATCATTTATTGACCAAATCCTGAAAAGGCTAGCTGGCCAACAATATTTTTACTTTTTGAATGGATACTTAGAATACAATCAGGTAGCAATCTACCCAGGAGATCAGAAAAAGACCACCTTCATATGCCCCTATGGAACCTTTGATTTTCAGAGAATGCCTTTTGGACTATATAATGCACCCGCACCCTTTCAAAGGTGCATGATGTCAATATTTTTGGATATAATAAGAGATTTCTTAGAGATTTTCATGGATAATTTTTTAGTTTTCGGAGTATCCTTTGAAAGTTGCCTCAATAATTTGAAGAAAAATGTTAGAACGATACATTGAGGCCAATGTAATTTTCAGCTGGGAGAAGAGCCATTTTATGGTTCAAGAAGGGATCGTTTTAGGGCATATTGTGTCAAAGAGAGGAATTGAGATTGATAGAGCAAAGGTTGAACTAATTTCTAAACTTTTCCATCCACTTCTGTCAAACAAATCCGATCTTTCCTTGGCCATGTAGGATTCTACTGTCACTTCATCAAAGACTTTTCCAAAACATCCCATCTTTTGTATAATCTACTCACTAAGGATGTTCTTTTAAATTTGATGAAGAATGTCTCAAGTCTTATGAGTTCTTAAGAGAAGTTATGATCAAAGTTTCAATCATCCAACCTTCAGACTGGTCACTACCTTTTGAGATCATGTGCGATGCTTCAGATTTTGCCATAGGAGCTGCCTTAGACCAAAGGGTAAACAAATATCTCGTAGTGATTTATTATACCAGCAGAACTCTAAATGAAGCTCAAATGAATTATAGCACAATTGAGAAAGAGTTACTAGCTGTAGTATTTGCCCTAAAAAAGTTTCGATCATACCTATTAGGATCAAAAATTATGATTTATTTGGATGATGTGGCTTTGAGATACCTGCTCTCAAAGAAAGATGCTAAACCATGATTGATTAAATAGATCTTACTGCTACAAGAATTTGATATTGAAATTTGAGACAAAAAGGGATTTGAAAATATTGTAGCAAATCACCTATCTAGGATTCTAGTCGAAAATTATAAACCTGCATCAATTGGAGAATCTTTTTCGGAGGAGCAACTTCTAGCAATTTCGCACTCAAAGGCCCCTTGATTTGCAGATATTGTGAATTACTTAATAGTTGGACAAATTTTTGATGGCTGGTCTAAGAATGAAAAGGATCGATTCTTTGCTTAAATCAAGTATTATTTTTAAGAAGATCTTGAACTTTTTCGAATTTATGCTGATCAGATCATTTGTAGGTATGTTTCTGAATCTGAACAACTAAGTATTTTGTAGTTCTATCATACTTTTGCTTGCGAAGGATATTTTTATAGATGTAAATGTTAGGAATAGTATCCCAAAGCCAATCGTCAGCCTGTTGATGGTTGTGCTCATTTTTGTATTTATACATGAATTATGAATTAATAAAAATTATTTTGATATTTTTCATCATAAAATATTTCATCTTCTAATGAACTCCTATATTATGGTGAAGTCCTTAGGACTATTTAAACTCAACAAAGGAGGATTTATCGTTTAGTCCTTAAATCTGTTCGCGACCAAATGATACATTATTACCAAGGACGACAACGTTTATCAAGCATAGGTCGTTGTGTGCCATATAGGTTGGTTGTCCTCTTAACCAATGAGTGTGGAGACACTGGTATGGCATACAGGTGAGATGTAAGGGTACATCTACACTGAACGTGACTGACTTCGGAGCTATTTCTGCTGTCAAGATTTGCTCCAATGGAATATGGGTATAAATATCCCTCCGACCTGAGACCGCCATGGTGACTTGCAAGCAACTCACTGCACTTAGGTACTGGACTATCTAAATTTTTTATTCAGTGATGGAAGGCTGCTGGGTGTAGTCAAGTACATGACTTGTCGGTGCGTGTGTCATGATGGGATTGACCACTCCAGTTTAGGAGCTGTGTACAGTCATATTTTAATTTAGCAAAATCTTGACCAGGGTAGTCCTTGTGAGGAGTCACAGGACTGTTTGAGTTGAGCACGATTCGGATGATCTGATCAGAGTTGACAGTTTAACCCTGAGTCATCCTAAACACAGGGGTCAAAAGGATGAATTATACAGTAACCATATTTATGTAGGTTCTGAGTGTTGCGATTGTAACTCTTCGACCTATCTGGATGTCGGGTACCATTGCTAGATGGTCACTTCGATTAGTACAGAAATTGGTTCCTGTGCTACCGGCTTAGGTTCGAACCTACGGGGTCACACACATTAGAGGTTCCTATTTGATTTGATGGCTGATGTAGAATCCTACATGTTTGGAACCCAGTGATCGAGAATCAGGATTCTCTGATCACGAGTTCCACACATTATGGGTACCGGGGTCAAGAGTCCCACTGGTTGGGACTTTTCGATCAGGATTACATATCGATGAATTCTGATGCCCGATTGCCCATCAGATTTGGATTCAATATTTATGAGAGGTTTAATTGGTGATTTGATTGCTAATTAACTCAATTTAATTGAGTAATTATTTTTGGATCAAGTCCAATTGAATTGGATTCAGTTGGGTTTGACCCGATTAGGTTAAGAGTTGACCTAATCATCGAGATGGTTTGGTCCCTAATTTGATCAGGGGTTGCACTTAGTCAATTCTTGATTTGATTAGGATTTTATTGAGCCTAATTAAGCCTAATTAAGTTGGATTTAAATTAGTCTAATTGGACCTAACTTATTTGGTTCAATTAGGTTGATTTAAATAATTAAACCACCTTGACCCACTCTCCATGCGCCACCTCACTTCCATTGCACCATTTGAATTCATGAAAAAGAACTTCTCATGAATTTTTTCTCATGACAAGCCCTCTCCACGCCCCACTTTAATGTGCCAAATGAATGGATAAGGATGATTGGTTGGCCATTCGAATTCAAAATAAAGTTTGAATTTGAATGGGCAATCAATCTTTGCACCTTATCCCTTTTTTTACGCCCCATTTATTACATGAGAAAAGGTTTCTCATGAAATCACTCCATGCACAATTTAAGCCACGCCTCACACCTTTAATGGATAAGGGATGAGTTGGTATCCATTTGAATTCAAAATTTGATTTGAATTCAAATGTGCAATTACTCATCTTTATCCTTTCTTTTAGATAAGATGTTTGACGTTGTTATAAAAGGAGGAGAAGAGTGGGGCATGCAAGAAGAAGATTTTTGGAGAAAAATTTTGAGGTGTGAGAAGTCTTGTGCATGAGAAGGAATTCCATATCCTTCCAAGAGAAAAAGAAAGAAAAGAAAGAAAAGTGGGTGCAAGGTTTTCAGTGAGTTCCCTAGAGTTTTAGCCTGGGGTTCGGGACGTGAGAAAGTGAGCTATGAGTATCGTGAGCCCATAAAATCTCAAGGAAATCTTTAACATCCTCTCAAGCACATCTGTTGATGATCTAGAGTATTTGAAGAATCGACAGACATCGATCGAAGGAGTTCGATCAGCATCGGCCGTCAAAAGGGCTCTACAACGAGCTAGCACTCGTGAGGAGTCGATCAGATCGAGAGCTTCATGTGGATGATCCACAGAGGCTAGACACACTGTGTGGCTGCGTCACGACGATCAGACTCTCCCGACGGTGATCAGATTACGGCGATCTACTACCCGCACAAAGGTATTATGTTCTGAACACATTACAATAAAGTATTTATTGTTCAAATTTGAATTTTAAATTTAAATGCATACATGCTATATATATCATATTTAGATCCTAGTGTAGGATAAATTTATATTAATTAATTAGATTAATTAATATTTTTTCACTATAAAATCATAATTTTGAAAAAGTTTTAAAATTATCATTTTACCCCTGCACTGAATTTCCCCACAAATGGTATCAGAGCGGGTTCTTAGATATGATATATATTTGCATGCATAGATTAAGTTGTAATCTAAAAGTTTAAATTTGAAATTTAAAATTTAAAAATTTGAATTTTGAATTTTGAAAGTTGTTCGAAATTCAAAATTTAAAAATTTAAAATTCAAAATTTGAAATTTGAATTTTGAAATTTGAAATTCAAAATTCAAAAATTTGAAATTCAAAATTTAAAATTCAAAATTTAAAATTCAAAATTTGAAATTTAAAAATTTAAAATTTGAAATTTGAAATTTGTTTGAAATTTGAAATTCAAATTTTAAAATTTGAAATTTAAAATTTAAAATTTAAATTTTGAAATTAGTATATTTAGATATACTTGATCCAAGTAGCAAGTAATCGAATTGGGTTGGTTGCCATGGCCGTCCAGTCATAGGAGAAAAGTAGGGTGTAAAGGTCCTCTCTTCCCATTCGATGGGGTCTCTTATGGTGGTAGGGGTGCCGCTGCAATTATATTCCATACAGATGAAGCAGCGAAAGGAATTAAGATGTAAAGGTTCAATTGTGAAATTTATCATGAATGTGTTAGATTAGATCTAAAGGAATATTCATGATTTATTTTGATTGAGTTATTTTCTGTTATGTAATTAGCAATAGGATTGCTATTTATGAAATATGCTGATCTATTTGTGAAATGAGTCAACATATTTGATGAACAAAAAATAAAACCTTTCAAATTTGAAAATTATTTTCGAAATGCCAAACCCTGACCCATCAGCTCAAATACTTAATTAAAAGAATTAAGTGTTGTCTAATACATCTAGAATTGTGAATTAAGACCTAAGACAATTGCATAAACTTGTGGGTCAATGGGTTAGATGGATTAGGTCCATAATTGGGTTAGACCTAAGGTTAGCTTAAAGAAATGAACTAAATTAGAGTAATTGATCAAATCTAATCAAAAGTTAAATTAGATTAGGTCAAGAATACTCTTGACTCACGTCCAATAGTTGTAGTTGAATGGGTCCATGTCTTTAACTAGACCAAGATGGACTTAATTCATGGCTATGCAGTGGAACCCTATTTACTAAGTTGATCAAATTAAAACTAATGAACCGGTTGGTGTCTAAGGTAAGTTTGGCAGTTTGACCAGTGATTTTTAAGCGGGAGCTACTCGCAGTGATTCGATCTCTGACGAGTTAATGGCTTATCCCCACCACTGATCTCACTTACCTGGCCAACCTGGTGAATTAGATTTTGATTAGATCACTTGGTGATTAGGGCTCACCCATGTCATTAGGTAAATCAGTTTGACTGATTTAGGTGCTCCTAATGCTAGCTTTAATTAAATTCTTTTTTTTTAATCTGACTTGGTGAAGTCAGTGGGAGGATTGAAATTGGCTGGATATTTTCTTCTCATCTATCTTTTAATAAAATCCTCAAAAATTATTAGGTTTCTAAAAATGATTAAGTTATATTGATAACTAAGTCATAGCCTCCCATTAAGTGAGTGATAATGAGTACATTAGTTTAATAATCATTGGAGGCCCAAAGGCCTGGTGCTTATTGACTAATGGAATTATCATTCATAATATGATAATTTGGTTTGATCTTTCTGATGGTGGTCAGGTTGGCCGGCCAAAGTCGGGCCTGATCATTATTGGTCTGATTCACCAAATCAAATCATGTTAATGATTGGACCTAACCAGATCTTTTCAGTGGAGGCCAAAGCCTACTGATTAGGTTCTGGGGCAAAATCAATTACTAGAAGTTGTTTAGAGAAACAACTGGTTATGAACCTACCCATAGATGCACATGGGTTGACCAACCAAAGTTGGGCTCGTGTGTAGTCTGTATGAATTCTAGTACCCACTAAAGAATTAAAGTAATTCTTCGAATTGAAGGTTGAGGCTACCAGTTCGTAAAAATACTAGGAGAAACTTTAGACTAAAGTCCAAGTCTTTAGTATTTATAATTTATGTACTAATAGAGGTCTAATTTTTTTTTATGCAGCTATGGCCACTACCTTGTCACTCCGATCATTATTAGATAATGACAAGCTCATGGGACCTAATTTCGATAGTTGGTATCAAAAATTAAAAATCATCCTTGAGCATGAGCGGATCCTTTATGTAGTAACAGATCCGGCACCTGAGGAGCCAGCCCCGAACGTTAAAGGGATGGTCTGAGACACTTATCAGAAGTGGCTCAACGACCGCACCACTGTTCGGTGCATTATGCTGGCGGCAATCAATGATGAGTTCAGCTGCAGGTTCGAGAATGCCCAGCCATAGGAGATGCTTCAAATGTTGAACGACTCCTTTGGCATGCCTGACGACGTTGAAAGGCACAAAATTAGTTGTGCCATTTTTAATGCTCGGATGAGGGATGGAGCCTCAGTCACTGATCATGTACTATACATGATCGAAATGATTGAGCGCCTAAGTAAACTGGGCTTTCCCTTGCACGAGCAGCTCGGTAAGGATGCGATCCTTAATTCATTGCCCAAGTCCTTCCTCCCCTTTCTTATTCATCTTCGGATGACAAAGCCTGCAGTGAACTACCACGGCTTGTTGGGGTTGCTGCAGAACTTTGAGAAAGATCACCAGCTCCATAAGGAGTCGGTGAATGTTGTGGGAGGGTCTTCTTCTGGTTGTCGACCCTTTAAGAAAGGGAAGAAGAAGAACAAGAAGAAAAAGAATAAGAAGGTGCAGCTGCATGCTGGGACGTCTGCACAGGGTCAGACCAAGAAGCGCAAGCCCGACCAGAGCCAGGCGGAGTGCTTCTTTTGCAAGAAGCAGGGGCACTGGAAGAGGAACTGTCCTCTATACATTGCCTCCCTGGACCCGAACAGGCCGAAGAAGAAGCAAGGTACTTATATGATAACACCTTGCAACTTTTTTATTTGTGATACTACTGCCTGGGTATTGGATATCGGAAGCCCTTATCATATTTGTAATTCGGTGCAGGGTCTGCAGGTCAGTAGGAGATTTGATGAAGATGAGAGATTCCTGAACGTTGGAGATGGAAGTAAAGTTTCAGTTCTAGATTAGGAATCATGAACCTTGTAATCAATTCTCGAAACATAATTCTAAGTGAATGTACTATTGTCCAAGCTTTTTATTAAATATTATTTCTGTAGGCCTTTTGGCCATAGACGGTTATCAATTTTTAATAAAAAGAAACATTTGCAATATCATTTTGAATGGTGTTACAATGTTTGTTGGATAACTTAATAATAAAATTTACTTTCTATCACAACCTGTTAGTGTGGTTCAAACCTTCGGTAAACATCCTAGAATAGATAATGTGTCAGAAGTCTTCCTTTGGCACTGTAGGCTAGGTCATATCAATAAGAACAGGATAAACAGATTGGCTCAAGAAGGAATTCTTGAAGTAGGTGATTGTGAATCACTTCCAACCTGTGAGTCCTGTCTTCTTGGTAAAATGATCAAATCACCTTTTACTGAAAAAGGTGAGCGAGCCAGTGAACTCTTGGGTCTGGTACATTCTGATGTATGTGGACCCATGAGCTAAAGTGCAAGAGGTGGATATTTCTACTTCATAACCTTCACAGACGACCTATCGAGGTATGGGTATGTCTATTTAATGAAGCATAAGTCGGAGTCATTTGAAATGTTCAAACTATTCCGAAATGAGGTAAAAAAATAAACTAGAAAGTATATTAAAACTCTTCGATCTGATCGAGGAGGTGAATGCCTTTTCAATGATTTTCTGACATATCTTGGGGAGAATGGGATTCTCTCTCAGTGGACACCTCCTGGAATACCACAGCATAATGGTGTGTCTGAAAGGAAAAATCAGACCTTGTTGGACATGGTTCGATCCATGATGGGGTTTGCTGGTCTGTCGATCTCCCTCTGGGGATATGCGCTCGAATCGGCTTGTTACCTTCTAAATAGAGTTCCGAGTAAGTCTGTAACCAAAACGCCATATGAGATATGGATAGGACGTAAGCCAGTACTCTCGCACCTTAGGGTTTGGGGGTGTCCGGTTTATGTTAAACGTTTAATTACGGACAAGCTTGGACCTAGGTCTGATAAGTGTAATTTTATAGGATACCCAAAAGAGGCCAAAGGGTATTACTTCTACCTAGCTAATGAGCAAAAAGTGTTTGTTAGCCTTAAGGCAATTTTTTTGGAAAAGGAGTTCCTTGGTGAAGGAACTGTTGCCTCTAAGGTCGAACTTGATGAAGTTCGACAGGTGGAAAAACTGACATAAGTTGCTGAACCTAAACTGGATTTGATTAGATCAGATCCGGAGCCCATTGTTCAAGCACCCTTAAGGTGATCTGGTAGAGTACCACATCAATCGGACAGATACTATAGTTTCTTGGTCCGAGATGGCGATCCTATCGAACTTGATGAAAATGATGAGGATCCGATCACCTACATGGATGCAATGGAGAGACCTGACTCTGAAAAATGGCTGGAGGCCATGAAATCCGAAATGGAGTCTATGAAGGTCAACGATGTGTGGACATTGGTTGACCCACCCGAAGGAGTAAAATCCATAGGGTGTAAGTGGGTCTTCAAGAGGAAGAGGGGCGCAGACGGAAAGGTGAAAATCTATAAAGCCCATCTGGTTGCCAAGGGATATCGTCAACATTATGGTATAGACTATGATGAGATATTTTCTCCTATGGCAATGCTCAAATTCATTCGGATTATGCTTGCGATGCTGCCCATCTGGACTATGAAATCTGGCAGATGGATGTGAAGACAGCTTTCTTAAATGGAGAGCTGGATGAAGAGGTGTATATGATACAACCTGAAGGATTCACATCCACAGATAAGTCTAAGGTGTGCAGGCTACAGAGGTCCATTTATGGACTTAAACAGGCATCACGGAGTTGGAACATATGTTTTGATAAGACGATCAAGACGTATGGCTTCGTTAAGAACGGAGAAGAGCCATGCATTTATAAGTGGGCTAATGGTCCAGTAGTAGTATATCTTGAATTGTATGTGAATGACATTTTCTTAATCGGGAATGATGTCCCTGCATTATAGGGAATAAAGTTTTGGCTATCATCACAATTCTCCATGAAGGATCTAGGAGAAGCTTCCTACATCCTAAGGATGAGGATCTATAGGGATAGATCTAAAAGGTTGCTTGATTTATCTCAGTCCACGTACATTGATACTATGCTGAAGAGGTTCAGCATGGAGAATTTCAAGAAAGGCTATCTTCCGATAGGCCATGGAATTTCTCTCTCGAAGAGGGATTGTCCGACAACACCTCAAGAGAGAGAGCGTATGGGTAGGATTCCATATGCTTCGGCAGTGGGATCTATCATGTACATCATGACATGTACATGACCAGATGTGGCATACTCACTAGGGGTAGTGAGTAGATACCAATCTGATCCAGGAGAGAATCACTGGAAGGTTGTTAAAACCATCCTGAAGTATTTAAAAAATACTAAGGACCAGTGGCTTGTTTATGGTGAATCGGACTTGAAACTTATAGGGTTTACAGACTCTAGTTTCCAGTCTGATCACGATGACAGCAAAAGTGTGTCGGGATTTATTTTTACCCTTAATGGTGGGGCTATCTACTGGAAAAGTTTCAATCAGCACACAGTGGCTGATTCAGTTTGCGAGGTGGAGTATGTCGCTGCATCAGATGCTGCCAAAGAAGCGGTGTGGCTAAAAAAATTCATCACCAAGCTCGGAGTAGCACCCTCCCTTGTTGGTCCAGTTCTGCTCTACTGTGACAGCTCTGAAGCCATTGCTCAGGTGAAGGAACTCAAGGCACACCAGCGGACGAAGCATATTCTGTGTCGCTACCATCTCATCCGGGAAATTATAGATCGAGGTGACGTCGACCTTCAGAAGATCGATGGAAAGGTGAACCTAGCCAACCCATTCACTAAAGCCATTGCGGTGAAGGAGTTTGACGACTATAAGTCGAAGATGGGTATTAGATACTGCACTGATTGGCTTTAGGCCAAGTAGGAGTTTGTTGGGAATAGTGTCCCAAAGCCAATCGTCAGTCTATTGATGGTTGTGCTCATTTTTGTATTTGTACATGAATTATGAATTAATAAAAATTATTTTGATATTTTTCATCACAAAATGTTTCATCTTCTAATGAACTCCTATGTTGTGGTGAAGTCCTTAGGACTATTTAGACTCGACAAAGGAGGATTTGTCATTTAGTCCTTAAATCTGTTTGCGACCAAATGATACGTTGTTACCAAGGATGACAACATTTATCAAGCATAGGTCATTGTGTGCCATATAGGTTGGTTATCCTCTTAACCAATGAGTGTGGAGACACTGGTATGGCATACAGGTGAGATATAAAGGTACATCTACACTGAACATGACCGACTCTGGAGCTATTTTTGCTGTCAAGATTTGCTCCGATGGAATATGGGTATAAATATCCCTCCGACTTGAGACCGCCACGGTGACTTGCAAGCAATTCACTGCACTTAGGCACTGGACTACCTAAATTTTTTATTCAATGATGAAAGGTTGCTGGGTGTAGTCAAGTACTTGACTTGTTGGTGCATGTGTCAAGATGGGATTGATCACTCCAGTTTAGGAGCTGTGTACAGTCATGTTTCAATTTAGCAAAACCTTGACCAGGGTAGTCCTTGTGAGGAGTCACAGGACTGTTTGAGTTGAGCACGATTCGGATGATCTGATCAGGGTTGACAGTTTAACCTTGAGTCATCCTAAACATAGGGGTAAAAGGATGAATTATATAGTAACCATATTCATGTAGGTTCTGAGTGTTGCTATTGTGACTCTTTGATCTATCCGAACATCGGGTACCATTGCTAGATGGTCACTTCGATTAGTATAGAAATTGGTTCCTGTGCTACCGGCTTAGGTTCGAACCTGTGGGGTCACACACATTAGAGGTTCCTATCTAATTTGATGGCTGATGTAGAATCCTACATGTTTGGGACTCAGTGATCGAGAATCAGGATTCTCTGATCACGAGTTCCACACATTATGGGTACGGGGTCAAGAGTCCCACTGGTTGGGACTTTTCAATCAGGGTTACATATCGATGAATTCTGATGCCCGATTGCCCATCGGATTTGGACTCAGTATTTATGAGAGATTTAATTAATAATTTGATCATTAATTAACTCAATTTGATTGAGTAATTATTTTTGGATCAAGTCCAATTGAATTGGATTCAGTTGGGTTTGATCCGATTAGGTTAAGAGTTGACCTAATCGTCGAGATGGTTTGGTCCCTGATTTGATCAGGGTTGGGCTTTGTCAATTCCTAATTTGATTAGGATTTTATTGAGCCTAATTAAGTCTAATTAAGTTGGGTTTAAATTAGTCTAATTGGACCTAACTTATTTGGTTCAATTAGGTTGATTTAAATAATTAAACCACCTTGACCCAATCTCCATGTGCCACCTCACTTCCATTGCACCCATTTGAATTCATGAGAAGAAACTTCTCATGAATTTTTTTCTCATGCCAAGCCCTCTCCATGCCCCACTTTAATGTGCCAAATCAATGGATAAGGATGATTGGTTGGCCATTCAAATTCAAAATAAAGTTTGAATTTGAATGGGCAATCAATCTTTGCACCTTATCTCTTTTTTTACGCCCCATTTATTACATGAGAAAAAGTTTCTCATGAAATCATTCCATGCACAATTTAAGCCACACCTCATGCCTTTAGTGGATAAGGGATGAGTTGGTGTCCATTTGAATTCAAAATTTGATTTGAATTCAAATGTGCAATTACTCATATTTATCCTTTCTTTTGGATAAGATGTTTGACATTGTTATAAAAGGAGGAGAAGAGTGGGGCATGCAAGAAAAAGATTTTTGGAGAAAAATTTTGGGGCATGAGAAGTCTTGTGCATGAGAAGGAAGTCCATATCCTTCCAAGAGAAAAAGAAAGAAAAAAAGGAAAAGTGGGTGCAAGGTTTTCGGTGAGTTCCCTAGAGTTTTAGCCTGGGGTTCGGGAAGTGAGAAAGTGAGCTACGAGTGTCGAGAGCCCACAAAATCTTAGGGAGATCTTTAACATCCTCTCAAGCATATCTGTTGATGATCCAGAGCATCCAAAGAATCGACAAACATCGATCGAAGGAGTTCGATCAGCATCGGCTGTCAAAAGGGCTCTACAACGAGCTAGCACTCGTGAGGAGTCGATCAGACTGGGAGCTTCATGTGGATGATCTGTAGAGGCCAGACATACTGTGTGGCTGCATCGCAATGATCAGACTCTTCCGACGGTGATCAGATTGCGGCGATCTACTACCCGCACAAAGGTATTGTGTTCTGAACATATTACAATAAAGTGTTTATTGTTCAAATTCGAATTTTAATTTTAAATGCATGCATGCTATATATATCATATTTAGATCCTAGTGTAGGATAAATTTATATTAATTAATTAGATTAATTAATATTTTTCCACTGTAAAATCATAATTTTGAAAAAGTTTTAAAATTACCATTTTAGCCCTGCACTGAATTTTCCCACAGTAAAACTACAGTCAAAGTATTGCAAAGTGATTTTTACTGGCCCATATTGTCTAAGGATGCTTATACTTTTAGCTTGGAATGTCTTACATGTCAAACTTCAGAAAATATTTCAAAGAAAGACATGATGCCTTCGAATCCCATCTTGGTAGTCAAAATTTTTGATATTTAGAGAGTTGATTTCATGGGGCCCTTTTCATCTTCCAATGATTTTGAATATATTTTGGTGGCCATCGATTATGTTTCTAAATGAATTGAGGCAATGGCAATACGAACTAATGATCATAAGATAGTCATAAAATTTGTTCAAAAAAATATCTTTTCTAATTTTGGATTTTCATGTGCTATCTTTAGCGATGAAGGTACCCACTTCACAAACTATTAATTCTAAATACTGTTGCAAAAATATGGGGTCATATATAAGATGGCTACACCATACCACCCACAAACAAGTGGCCAAGTAGAAGTATCCAATAGGGAGATCAAGAACATTCTACAAAAGACTATTAAGTCTGATCATAGAGATTGATCAGATCGATTAGATGATGCATTATGGACCTATAGGACAGCTTATAAAAATCCTATTAGAATGTCTCCCTATAGATTAATCTATAAAAAAGCATATCATCTTCTGGTAGAACTTGAACACAAAGCATATTGGGCAATCAAGCAACTTAATTTTGATTCAAAACAAGTTGGTTTCAATCGAATGTTGCAATTGAGTGAATTAGATGAATTGAGATGAGAGGCTTATAAAAATTTATAGATTTATAAAGAGAAAATGAAAGCCTTTCATGACAAATACATTTCAAGAAAAACCTTCGAGCTAAATCAATAAGTCTAGCTATTTAATTCAAGGCTAAAATTATTTTTAAAAAATTAAGATCTAGATGGGATGGATCTTACATAGTAAATCAAGTATTCCCACATAGTTCAATCAAACTTTATGATCCTAAATCTAAAAATTTCTTTCAGGTAAATGGTCAAAGATTGAAACCATATATTGAAGGGATATCACTAAATCAGACCATTGACCAAGTAGCATTAATAGACCCACACTGAACTGAGCTGCATTGTGTCTGACTGAAGATGGTAAACTTAGCACTTGTTGGGAGGCAACCCACTATTTATTTTTTTCTTCTATATATATATATATATATATATATATATATATATATATATATATATATATATATATATATATATATATATGCAGCCTTTATATCGATGATGAGCGTGTCTTCTTAGGTTGTTTCTCTTTCTATACCTTTCATTTCATTCTCATGGTTTGAATTTATTTCTTTAATTTATTTATACCATTAGGGATAATGACATTTAAGTTGGGGGATAGAAAAATCTCTTGAAATTTTTTTGAAAAAAAATAAAAATATTTTGATTTTTTTATAAAAATCTTTTTGAATAAATCATGTGTCAAGAAAGAAAATTTTAAGCTAAATAGATTAAGAAAAAATAATAGTAAAAAAATATTTGCTAATGACTGTAGTGAGTTAAGGAGTGGATTAGTCAGTCAGACTTTTAGCAACCTACTTAGGTCACCTAAAGGCTATCAGCACTTTCAATTGCGTATGCACACCAACAAAGCAAAGTAGGTATTGATTGTAAGGCTAACTAAAGATTCAATTATCATTTAAAATTGATGATTGATATAACACCCCAATTAAAAAAATTTAAATTTGAGAAAAGAGATACCTACCTAAAATAAAAGTGCAAAATACAGAATATATGTGGATTGTCTTAAGCTTAGTAATCGGATCTCTGCACCTAAGTCAAGTGTGGAGATTTGCATCAAATGGTGGAGGGAAGGCTAGAATGCTTGGCACTAAAAGAAAAGAGAAGAAGTGTGCAAGCTATCTTAGGTCATAAGCTTAATTTGGGGGCGTATAGAAAATTAACCAAAATAGGTGATAAGAGAAGATACATTTATCCTTTACAAGCAAGTACCTAAATACTAAGATAGCCATCACAAGCACAAGTGCTGTAGGTCTTTAAATGAATTCTAAGAAAGTTTCTAATTGTATTGACAATGAAATTTGCTTCCAAAATTAAGTACTTAGTTGGCGATACTTGTTAAATAATTTTCAATCCTAAATATATTTTTGTAAAGGAGGATCTTAATGAAACATGGTGATACTTTTATTGCATTGTTAAGAGACTAGCAATGAGTAAGTTGGGAGATGTGATAAGTCATATATTTTTACATTTATTTTAGGTATCTTTGATAATTAATGGTGCTAACATCTTTTAAAAAATCTAATTTTATAATTAAATTGATTTTTCTTACAAAAATAAATAATTTCAAAAAATATAAAATTAGAGCATATTTATGAAAAATAGATGTCGAGTTGATTGATCAATTTAAGCATCAAAATAATTTCATATTCATTAAAAATTTAATAAAAAATTTAATTTATATATTTTTTTAATTTTACAGGCATAAAATTTGAGCAAAATCAAGCAAAAATACCTAAAAATCAATTTTAAAAAGCCTTCAGTGCATGGCGGATCGATCGCTTGGTCCACGAGCGGTCCACAAAATAAGGCATGGCTCATAGTGTGGTTCATGAGCTGTGGCACATTGGATCTATACGCAGTGCAGGGGAATAGTGTCGTCGGTCTTTGTCGCGGTCCATAGACGAGTGGGCTGATTTGTGATGGTTGATGGCTGAGGTTATGTTTTGCATGAGATCGGATTGCCAACAGAGCTCAGTTCTATATACTTCGATGGTGGCCCATTTCAAGTGCATGATCGGATGGCTCCAAGCAATCCTGAGCGAGATCGAATGATCCTAATCATTGTCGGTGGGAGAACTAAAGCTGATTTGCCCTGATCAATGATCCAAATCAAATGTAATGAGCAATCAGACAGCTAATATTATTTTTGACTATGATAAAGAGATAAGCAGTGATTTTTTTATGAGATCTCATGCGTCCAAAAACAATCCGATGGTCAGAAATGCAAGACACGGGTTGAACACATTTTGGAGGGGTTTTGGGACTCCATTTTCTACTAGAAAAAGGTGAAAAATTCACCTATAAATAAGGAGATCCAAAAATAAGAGAAAAAATTAAAAAAATAATAAAAAAAATTAAAAAAAAATTAAAAAAAATTAAAAAAAATGTAGGGATCCAAGGAGAAGAAGGAGAGAAACTAGTTTGCTCTACGGAGTATGAAGGAAGGAGAGGTCGTCAACCATCTTCTCGATGAGACTGCATCGATCAACTTTAGATTTTTATTATAGTTTTATTTTATTTTATTTTATTTTTTTAATTTTATTATAATTAAACTTCACTTTTAATTAATATAAAATTTATTTTTATGTATTTTTTAATTTTTTATCTTTATTTTTATTGCAAGTAGATGCTAAGATATAGTTAGTAGATCTTAGTACCAATTTATTTTTATGCTCTTTAAATTTTTTTCTTTTATTTTTATTATAAGTAGAAGTTAGGATCTAAATAGTAGATCTTAGTATCAGATTTATTTTTCATATTTTTAATTTTTATTTTCTAACTTAAATTATTTTTTTAATTTTTTTTCTTTTATAAAATCAAAGATTCAAATCAAAATACTGCCTTCTCTATAGATTTGACTCGACTTGCTACTTTCTACATATTTTTTTATTTTAAAAGATATTAGATTTAATTTGATAATCATGGTATCCTAATAACAATATCACAACATTATCAACCACCCTGGCCATTACCTCCAAGCAGTTCTAGTAGCTCCTATTACATGTCCAAGTGCTCACCACCATGGTGCAAGACTTGCAGAATTGACTCATCCACCTACTCTTGCATCGAGCGATTGCCTGGTGCCAACACACCAAGAGCCTACTCCTTCCTCCAAAAGCTTATGATGGAGTGACCAGTCTCACCCCATCAGCTTAGAAGGAGTGCCTCACTTGATCTATCCAATGGATGAGTTTCACTCCATCGTCAACCTCACCCCTTAGCTAGTGAGCAAGGTAAGGAGCACGAACATACCCATCCCTTTTCTCTTTCACCCTCTTCTTCCTCACAGGACTCATCTGTGAGCAGATTTGCAAGCCGCCGACCCCAGAGGAGGATCCGAGGATCAACTAGCAAGATGAGTTGGATCGAAAGTTCTAGGAGGTGGACGGTACCTGGAGGTCCTCAGACCGCATCAACTTGCTTCGAGAGGAGAGCCTCTGTTCACTACTCATCCTCCTTTCTTAAAGTGGATCATGGTGTTAGATGTGTGCCCTAGATGCCAGATTGGCTGACACATTCTTGTACAAATCTAAGGGTAAATTTATAATTTTGACTATAAATCAATAAATGGGTTATTCTTCTATCACATTGTGTACATTTTATCTGTGATACATCCTTTGAGTTAGTAGGAATGTCAATTCATATTTTCAAGAGTTAAAAATTTAAGGCATGAATTTATATAACTAACTCATAAATAGCTCCTGACCGTAGGATCATCACGAGGATGGTGATCGATCCGGAAGGTGTAGGAACCAGATCTAGGGTTTCAGGGTTAGATCTTGAAATTTTTTCAAGATCATACAGTGGAAGACTAAAATAAATAAAAATTTATTTTCTAAAATCAGAGAATCTCTAAATCTAAGATCCTATTACATGATTATTACATAGCATTAAATCAAAAATTAAAATACATAAATATAGCATGAACTACATGTTGATCATATCAACATGTTTCTACACCACATCTAATGTATGTATTAAACAATAGATCAGATCTATTACCTTGCAAGTTAGATGCTCTAACCTCACTGATCCGAGCTTAAGGATGATGTTGCAAGCCGCACATGCATCCGGCCTCTAGGAGTTGTCCACACGAGCCCACGAATCTCGATCAGAAGTCCTGCTTCAGGAAATCAGCACAGTATGTTAGTACTGCGCTGATCCTTCTTTGATGGTTGATCAAGTGCCTCCTTCTTCTTGATTTGGACTCTTTCAAAGATGGAAAGTAAAAGGAGGAGTTTCAGATCTGAGACACTCTCAGGAAACTGAAGATGGAGAGAGGAAAGATATGAAAACAAACAACCCTAGAAGAAGACCCTCTTCTTCTTCTCGTTTCTCTTTCAAGACACCCTAACTTGTGTCTTTTATATCTCCACGACCCAAAGGTTTTTCTCTTTAATTTCTGGATGGCTCAAAGGACTCTCAAATATCTATCTTCTCCAAATATTTTATGAAAAAACTCATTTTATACAGAGAGATATGATAGAGTCCTTGTCTAGGTCAAATACCTAGTCAAGGCTTATCCAAACATGGCAAGTCAAGGGGCGCCCAACTCTTGAGCACCTCCTCCATATTTTTATGCATGGATTACCAGAAAAGGATACATAATATATACTCTAAAAGCCATGAAAATTTTAAAAAAAATTTGGATAAATTCGGTGCAAAATTGAAAGAGTTTTGGATTTCTAAAACTCTATCTCATAGAATTTGAAATCCAAACTTATTCCTTTTTGATTTGATCCAAACCACCTTCCATGTAAGAAAAGAAGAGAGGAAACCTTTTGTGAACATGGGAGAGACCTGGGAGAGGGCTTTTGTCACACAAAATAAGTGGAGATTGGCGTTGAATAAGAGAGAGGGCGTGGGGAAGGCTTATGTGGCGCAAGGTGGAATCCTAGTCTTACTAGGATTCTATCTCATGACTTGTTTTAATTTGGTTTCTCAAACCAAAATTAGATAAACCTAATTAAAATAGGTCTTAACCTAATTAAAAATCTAATTTAATCAGATTAAATTAGATTTAAATCTGATTTAATTTTTTAATCAAATTAGAAATTAGATTGACCCAAGTCCTAGTTGAACTAGGACTAGTTTTTCCTTGCACTCGGCTTATCCAATAAACCAATTGGACTTGATCCAATCAAGCCCAAACTAAATCTAATTAAATCATATTTAATTATACTTAATCTCAGCCCATTGGCTTAATCAAATTAAGCCAATTAGCAATCGAATTGCTAATCGATCCTCCTGCAACACTTGCACTGGGTTAAATGTCAATCGTATTGATCATTTAACCCTAGAACGATTCTTAATCATTGATCAACCATCTGATCAGATCATGAACTCTAATGTGTGTGACCTCATAGGTCCGAACCTAAGCTGGTAGTACAGGAATAAATTTTTGTACCAATCGAAGTGACCATCTAGCAATGGTACCCGACGACCGGATAGGTCGAATGTATAGAACAACATCCTTAGAACCCATGCGGATATAGTTTTCATATAATTCATCCCCTTGACCAAAATGATCATAGGACACCCCAGAGTTCAACTGTCAACTCTGATCAGGTTGTCCACATTGTATTTCAAAATATCAAATCCATCTGATGGATTACCCTGGCCAAGGTTTTGCTAAATTGAAATACAGCGACTCATTCTTCTCCAACTCTTGGAGTGGTCAATCCCATCTCGATCACACTCTGACTTCGCAAGTACTTGACTGTGCCCAGAAGCCTTCCATCTCTGAATTAAAAATTCAGTTAGTCCAGTACCAAAGCACAGTGAGTTGCTTGCAAGTCACTAAGGCGATCTCAGGTCTAAGGGACACTTATACCTATATCCCATCAGAGACATTCTCGACAGCAGAATACTTTGGAGTTGGTCACGTTCAATGATGATGTACCCTTATATCTCACCTGTATGCCATACCAGTGTCTCCACACTCCTTGGTTAAGAGGACAACCAACCCATATGGCCTACAGCGACCTATGCTCGATAGAAGCTATCATCCATATTAACAGCTTATCATTTTGTCGTGAATAGTTTTAAGGACTAATCAATAAATCCTCTCTTTATCGAACTTAAATAGTCCTAAGGACTTCATCATAACAACGGAGTTCATTAGAAGATGAAAGCTTATGATGAAGATACCAAATATATTTTATTTATTAACAAATCAATTACAATACTTGGTTGCTCAACCGTCAACAGCTTGACGATTGACTTTTGGGACATATTTCCAACAACTCCCACTTGTCCTAAAGCCACTCGGCATAGTATCTAATACCCATCTTCGACTTGTGGTTGTCGAACTCCTTTATCGCCAGGGCTTTAGTGAAGGGGTCAGCCAGGTTCTCCTTTCCGTCGATCTTCTGAAGGTCGATGTCACCTCGATCCACGATCTCCCAGACCAGATGGAAGCGGCGCAAGATGTGCTTCGTCCGCTGATGTGCTTTGGGTTCCTTCGCCTGAGCTATGGCACCAGTGCTGTCGCAGTAGAGCAGGACCGAACCATCGAGGGAGGGTGCTACTCCGAGCTCGTTGATAAATTTTCTCAGCCACATAGCTTCCTTTGCGGCATCCGATGCTGTGATGTACTCCACTTCACAAACAGAGTCTGCCACAGTATGCTGCTTGGAACTCTTCCAGCAGATGGCTCCACCATTCACAGTAAAGATATAACCCGACATGCTCCTGCTGTCATCATGGTCAGATTGGAAGCTGGAGTCTGTGAACCCCACAAGTTTCAGATCTGACTCACCATAAACCAACCATTGGTCCTTAGTATTTTTCAAATACTTAAGGATGGCTTTAACCACTTTCCAGTGATTTTCTCCAGGATCAAATTGGTATCTACTCACTACTCCTAGTGAGTATGCCACATCTGGTCTTGTACATGTCATGACGTATATGATAGATCCCACGGCTGAAGCATATGGGACTCTATTCATACACTCTCTCTCTTCAGGAGTTGTCGGACAATCCTTCTTAGAGAGAGAAATTCCATGGTCTATCGGTAGATAGCCCTTCTTGAAATTCTCCATGCTGAACCTCTTCAGCACAGTGTCTATGTACATGGATTGGGATAACCCAAGCATCCTTTTAGATCTATCCCTATAGATCTTCATCCCTAGGATGTAGGATGCTTCACTTAAGTCCTTCATGGAGAACTGTGATGACAATCAAATTTTTATTCCCTCTAGTGCGGGGATGTCATTCTCGATTAAGAGAATGTCATCCACGTACAAGATAAGGAATACCACAACTGGACCATTTGCCCATTTATAGATGCAGGGCTCTTCTCCATTCTTAATGAAGCCATATGTTTTGATCACCTTATCAAAATGCATGTTCCAACTCTGAGAAGCTTGCTTCAGTCCATAAATGGATCTCTGAAGCTTGCACACCTTGGACTCATCTGTGGATGTAAACCCCTCAAGTTGTATCATATACACCTCTTCAGTCAGCTCTCCATTCAGGAAAGCTATCTTTACATCCATCTGCCAGATCTCATAATCCAGATGGGCAGCTATTGCAAGCATTATCCGAATGGATTTGAGCATTGCCACAGGGGAAAATATCTCGTCATAGTCAATACCATAACGTTGACGATACCCCTTGGCGACCAGACGGGCTTTATAGATCTCCACCTTTCTGTCTGCACCCCTCTTCCTTTTGAAGACCCATTTACACCCAATGGGTTTAACCCCTTCAGGTGGGTCAACCAATGTCTATACATCGTTGACCTTCATGGACTCCATTTCGGATTTCATGGCTTCAAGCCATTTCTCGGAATCTGGTCTCTGCATTGCATCCATATAGGTGATCGGATCCTCATTATTCTCTTCAAGTTCGATGGGGTCACCGTCCCGAACCAAGAAATCATAGTATTTATCCGACTGACACGGTACTCTACCAGATCACCTTAATGGTGCAGGTATATTGGGCTCCGGATCTAATCTAATCATATCCGACTCAGGTTCAGCTATTGGTGTCGGTCCTTCTACCTGTTGAACTTCATCAAGTTCAATCTTAGAGGCAATGGTTCCTTCACCAAGGAACTCTTTTTCTAAAAAGATTGCCTTAAGACTGACGAACACCTTTTGTTCATCAGCATGGTAGAAAAAATATCCTTTTATCTCTTTGGGGTACCCTATGAATGAGCATTTGTCAGACCTAGGTCCAAGTTTGTCTGTGACTAATCATTTGACATAGGCTGGGCACCCCCAGACCCTAAGGTGTGAAAGTACTGGCTTACGCCCTGTCCATATCTCATATGGAGTCTTAATTACAGACTTACTTGAAACCCTATTTAACAGATAACAGGTCGATTCGAGTGCATATCTCCAGAAGGATATCGACAAGCTAGCAAGACCCATCATGGATCGGACCATGTCTAACAGAGTCCGATTCCTCCTTTCAGACACACCATTATGCTGTGGTGTTCCTGGAGGAGTCCATTGGGAGAGAATCCCATTCTCTCCTAGATATGTGAGAAATTCACTAAAAAGGTATTCTCCTCCTCGATCAGATCGAAGAGTTTTAATACTCTTTCCAGTTTTTTTTTCTACTTCACTTCGGAATCATTTGAACATTTCAAATGAATCCGACTTATGTTTCATCAGATAGACATATCCATATCGGGATAGGTCATCCGTGAAAGTTATGAAGTAGAAATATCCACTTCTAGCACTGGTGCTCATGGGCCCGCATACATCAGTATGTACTAGGCCCAAGAGCTTAGTAGCTCTCTCACCTTTTCCAATAAAAGGTGACTTGGTCATTTTACCAAGAAGACAGGACTCGCAGGTTGGAAGTGATTCACAATCACTAACTTCGAGGATTTCCTCTTGAGTCAACCTGTTTATTCTGTTCTTGTTTATATGACCTAGCCTACAGTGCCATAAGTAGATATCTGACACACTATCTAATCTAGGGTGCTTGCCAGTTGAATAGACTACATTAACAGGTTGTGATAACATATACACACCATTGTTCAAATGTCCACAAAAAATAGTAACATCATTCTCAATGATATTATAAATTTGTTTCTTTATTGAAATTTTATAATCATTTTTGGCCAGAAGGCCTACAGAAATGATATTTAAAAAGAAACTGGAACAGAAATGATAATCATTAAGAACAACGATATGGGATTCAAATACAAGTTTCAAGATTCCTAATGCTAGAACTGAAACTGGTCTTCCATCTCCAACGTTCAGGAACCTCTCGCCTTGCTCGAATCTCCTACTGACCTGCAACCCCTGCAATGAATTGCAAATATGGTAAGGGCTATCAGTATCCAATACCCAGTCAGTTATATCACAAATAGAGAAATTGCAAGGAGTTATCATATAAATACTTTGCCCAGCAATAACTTGCTGCTTTCTCTGCCTGTTCGGGTCTAGGGAGGCAATGTACTGGGGACAGCTCCTCTTCCAGTGCCCCCGCTTCTTGCAAAAGAAGCATTCAGCTTGACTCTTATCGGGTTTGATCTTTCTGGTCTGACACTGCACAGATGTCCCAGTCTGAACTTGCACCTTCTTCACTTTCTTCTTCTTGTTCTTCTTCCTTTTCTTAAAGGGTCGAGAACTAGAAGACGAACCTCCCACTAAGTTCACCGACTCCTTATGGAGTTGGTGATCTTTCTCAAAGTTCTGAAGCAACCCCAGTAATCCATGGTAGTTTACTTCAGGCTTTGTCATTCTATAATGAGTGAGGAATGGGAGATAAGACTTGGGCAGCGAGTTCAGTATTGCATCTTTCCCAAGCTGCTCATGCAAGGAAAAGCCGAGCTTGCTCAATCATTCAATCAGCTCGATCATGTACAATACATGATCAGTGATAGAGGCACCATCCCACATTTTGGCGTTGAAGATGGCACAACTAGTCTTGTGCCTCTCCACGTCATCGGGTGTGCCAAAGGCATCCTCCAACACTTGAAACATGTCCTTTGGCTGAGCCGTCTCAAATTTGCGACTGAACTCGTCACTCATAGCAGGCAGCATGATACAACGCACCGGGTCCGGTCACTGAGCCACTTCTGGTAAGTATCTCTGAATGTTCCACGTGCATTGACAGTTGGCTCCTCAGGTGTAGGATCCATTATCACATATAGGATCCGTTCATGCTCCAGGACTATCTTCAACTTTCGGTACCAGCTATCGAAGTTGGGTCCCACCAACTTATCATTGTCCAACAATGATCAGAGTGATAGGGAAGTGGCCATATCTGCACAAAAGAAAATCATAACCTAATTAGTAATTGATTCATTAAATCTAAGGATTTGGACTTTAATCAAAAGGTTTCTCTCACTATTTTATTCGAATTGGTAGCCTCTACCTCCAATTTGAGAAATTACCCTAATTCCTTAGTGGGTACTAGAATTCACTTAGACTGCACACAAGCCCAACTTTGGTTGGCCAACCCATGTACATCTAAGGGTAGGTTCATAACCAATTGTTTCTCTAAATAATTTCTAGTAATTTTAATTTTGCCCCAGAAACCTAATCAGTAGGCTTTGGCCTCCACTGTAAGGATCCAGTTAGGTCCAACCATTAACATGATCATACTTGGTGTATCTAACCAACGAATGATTAAGTCCAACTTTGGTTGGCTCACCTAACCACCATTAGAGAGACACTTCCAAGTCGTCATATGATGAGTGATAATTTCATTAGTCAACAAGCACCAGGCCTTTGGGTCTGCAATGATTATTGAGTTAATGGACTCATTATCAAACACCTTAATGGGAGGCTATGACTTAGTTATCTCCATAACTTTATCATTTTAAGGACCTAATAATTTTAGAGGATTTAAATAATATAGAGGATGAGGTCAGATGAACCAGCTTATCATGATCCTCCCACTAGCTTCACCAAGTCAGCTTAAGGGAGACCATTAAAAGGGCTGGTCTAGGAGCACCTAAATCAGTCACACTGATTTACCTAGCTGACATGGGTTAGCTCGAATAGTCAAGTGATCCGATCAAAACATAATTTCACCAAGAGGCCAGGTAAGTTCGATCAGTGGGAGGGTCTGCCAAAGCTTGCCTTAGACATCATCAGAAATGGCCAGGTAAGCGGGCTCCCAATTAAAAACCACCGGTCTGATTTACCTTAGACACCAACTGGTTTAATTAGTTTTGATTAGATCAACCTAACAGTTCGTGCTAGACCGCTTAGCCAAGAATCAAGTCCATTTGGTTCTCATTAAAGATATGGACTTGACCAAATACAACTATTGTAATTGATCTAGAGAATCCTTGACCTAATCTAAGACAATAATTGATTAGATTTAGTCAATTCTCTAATTAAGTCCATCTTTAATCTAACCATAGGTCTAACCCAATTAATGGACCTAATTTCCACTAACCCATTAACCCAATGTGTTATGATTTGTGTCTTAGGTTCTTCAATTCACAATCCTAGAACCTAATCAAACAACTTCTTAATTCTTAATTAAGTTTTGGACTGAGGGTTGGGTTCGACTTTTCAAAAAATAATTTTCATATTTGTAAAATAATTTTACAATATGATTCTGCCAACCATATTGCATGTTTGATTTATAATCAAGATACAAATGAAATAAACATAAAACTACTTTAGATCTAATCTAAACAGGTTCATGTAATTGAAACAATTTCAACTTTAAACAATTTTTTTGCACAAAAATTACTAACAAAGAGATTTTATTTCAGATTTAAATATCTTTTAAATCTAATAAATCATAAATTTAATGTAGATCATATCTAATAAATTTATGATTAAAGATAGATCTACACAAACTAGGATAACCTTTGCACTGTAAGGGGTAAACCTTACAGCAGGACAACCTTGCAGTTTGTGATTGATCTAAAATTTTAATTTTAGATTTAATAATCAGATTATAAATTAGATCTAATCTAAGAAATAATCTAAGCATGTATAAATAATCATGTAATAAAGAACCTAGGCTCTGATACCAATTGTAGGAACCAGATCTAGGGTTTCAGGGTTAGATCTTGAAACTTTTTCAAGATCATACAGCGGAAGACTAAAATAAATTAAAATTTATTTTCTAAAACTAGAGAATCCCTAGATCTAAGATCCTATTACATGATTATTATATAGCATTAAATCAGAAATTAAAATATATAAATATAGCATGAACTACATATTGATCATATCAACATGTTTCTATACCACATCTAATGTATGTATTAAACAATAGATCAGATCTATTACCTTACAAGTTAGATGATCTAACCTCGTTGATCTAGGCTTAAGGATGATGTTGCAAGCCGCACATGCATTCGACCTCTAGGAGTCATCCACACGAGCCCACGAATCTCGATCAGAAGTCCTGCTTCAGAAAATCAGCACAGTATGCTAGTACTGTGCTGATCCTTCTTTGATGGTTGATCAGGTGCCTCCTTCTTCTTGATTTGGACTCTTCCAAAGATGGAAAGTAAAAGGAGGAGTTTCAAATCTGAGACGCTCTCAGAAAACTCAAGATGGAGGGAGGAAAGATATGAAAACAAACAACCCTAGAAGAAGACCCTCTTCTTCTTCTCGTTTCTCTCTCTAGACACCCTAACTTGTGTCTTTTATATCTCCACGACCCAAAGGTCTTTCTCTCTGATTTTTGGATGTCTCAAAGGTATCATAAATATATATCTTCTCCAAGAATTTCATGATGAATATCATTTTATACAGAGATATATGATAGAGTCCTTGTCTAGGTCAAATACCTAATCAAGGCTTATCCAAACATGGCAAGTTAAGGGGCGCCCAACTCTTGAGCACCTCCTCCATATTTTCAAGCATGGATCATAGAAAAGGGTGCACAATGTATACCCTAAAAGCCACAAAAATTCAAAGAAAAATTTGGATAAATTTGGTGCAAAATTGAAAGAGTTTTGGATTTCTAAAACTCTATCTCATAGAATTCGAAATCCAAACTTATTCCTTTTTGATTTGATCCAAACCACTTTCCATGTAAGAAAGAAGAGAGAAAACCTTTTGTGAATGTGGGAGAGACCATGGAGAGGGCTTTTGTCACACAAAATAAGTGGAGATTGGCGTTGAATAAGAGAGAGGGCGTGGGGAAGGCTTATGTGTCGCAAGGTGGAATCCTAGTCTTACTAGGATTCTATCTCATGACTTGTTTTAATTTGATTTCTCAAACCAAATCAAACCAAAATTAGATCAACCTAATTAAAATAGGTCTTAACCCAATTAAGAACCTAATTTAATCAGATTAAATTAGATTTAAATCTGATTTAATTTTCTAATCAAATTAGAAATTAGATTGACCCAAGTCCTAGTTGAACTAGGACTAGTTTTTCCTTGCACTTGGCTTATCTAATAAACCAATTGGACTTGATCCAATCAAGTCCCAACTAAATCTAATTAAATTATATTTAGACTTAATTTCATCCATTGGCTTAATCAAATTAAGTCAATTAGCAATCGAATTGCTAATCGATCCTCCTGCAACACTTGCACTGGATTAAATGTCAATCATATTGATCATTTAACCCTAGAATAATTCTTAATCGTTGATCAACCATCCGATCAGATCATGAACTCTAATGTGTGTGACCTCATAGGTCTGAACCTAAGTCGGTAGTACAAGAATAAATTTCTGTACCAATCGAAGTGACCATCTAGCAATGGTACCCGACGACCAGATAGGTCGAATGTATAGAACAACATCTTAAAACCCATGGGGTATAGTTTTCATATAATTCATCCCCTTGACCAAAATGATTATAGGACACCCCAGAGTTCAACTATCAACTCTGATCAGGTTGTCCACATTGTATTTCAAAATATCAAATCCATCTGATGGATTACCCTGGCCAAGGTTTTGCTAAATTGAAATACAGCGACTCATTCTTCTCCAACTCTTGGAGTGGTCAATCCCATCTCGATCACACTCTGACTTCGCAAGTACTTGACTGTACCCAGAAGCCTTCCATCCCTGAATTAAAAATTTAGTTAGTCCAGTACCAAAGCACAGTGAGTTGCTTGCAAGTCACTGAGGCGATCTCAGGTCTAAGGGATACTTATACGTATATCCCATCAGAGATATTCTCGATAGCAGAATACTCTGGAGTTGGTCATGTTCAATGATGATGTATCCTTACATCTCACCTGTATGCCATACCAGTGTCTCCACACTCCTTGGTTAAGAGGACAACCAACCCATATGGCCTACAGCGGCCTATGCTCGATAGAAGCTGTCGTCCTTATTAACAGCTTATCATTTGGTCGTGAACAGTTTTAAGGACTAATCAATAAATCCTCTCTTTATCGAACTTAAATAGTCCTAAGGACTTCATCATAACAACGGAGTTCATTAGAAGATGAAAGCTTATGATGAAGATGTCAAATATATTTTATTTATTAACAAATCAATTATAATACTTGGTTGCTCAACCGTCAACAGCTTGACGATTGGCTTTTGGGACATATTTTTCAACAGAAGGTTGGTGTACGATCACTTCCTTAGGGTAGATATATCTTGAGTCTACGGTGTGGAGACACCAGAGCGAGAGGATAGGCATTCGTTGAGAATGAGAGTACTGAGCATGACCATATCGACCAGTCATAAGGAAGTCTACCTTCTCGTCGATGACTAGCTCGACGCTATAATTGTGTGTCTAGTTCTTTGACCTGAGGTGCATCGACAGTTCACCTTGAGTGTGTTATAGTTTGACTACACCATAACTCGATCTCCTAGCTATTCGAAACCCTGAGGTGTATGTTGGCTGTAGCATATTCATTATAGGAACTAGGTCGCACTAAGATGGGATCTATCAACCTCGGTAGATGAGAAGAGTAGTCCTATGATGATCGAAAGATCGAGTCCTTAAGCCCATGGCCATGGTAGAGTGAAATAATGAAAAAAGAGTTTTCCATTGGGGTTTCACATCGGACTTGAATCGATCGATTGATTCATATGACTGATGTTGGGTTTGACGAGTTCACCTTAACCCTAATTCAGTCGGGACTCATGATAGAGGAACTCAATCACACAGGTAGCTGCACTGAGAGGTTCATCTTCAGTTCTGATGGGTTGCCACCACATACTACTAGGTGTCACTGATGGATTTTGGGAGCAATTAGAATGATATTGATGATCGATAATTCTAATTGTCTGAATCAGAAGAGTTTTGGTCCATCGAAAGGAGTTTGGATGATGTTGATGATGAGATCACGACATGTCTCATTACCATACAAAATTGATCCTAATTTGGTCACATAAACAAGGGTTAGGGTCTGGATGTCATCAATTGGGATAACCTAATTGATTTGGATAAGATCCAATTAGGTTCAAGGAAATCATGCTAGCACACGATTGAGCCTAACTTTCTCCTCGTGTAATCTTTTCTGCCTCTACTGAGCCAAATGTAATTTGACTCATCCAGAGAACCTTGGAAAGGTTTTTCTCAGTCTAAATGAAGCTTGTTCAGGTCAGAAAAGGCTTGTCTTAATTCATGAGATGAATTTAAGACAAGCACTTGCTAATTCCTGTCACCTACCAATTTCATTTTAGAACATCTGTCAAATATTGAGATATGGGTCTTAAACTGAAGAGAGCTCATTGGAGGATTTTTGTGGAGTGTCCACATGCCAAAACTACATTGAATTGGGCACCATAATTAGATTATGGCGTGAGCCCAATTGGATTAAAGTGGGCATCCCAAATGGATAAGGATGAAGAGTCCTGATTAACATGGACTCTTTGGTGCCAACCCTTGCTTGTGCTTATCCAAAGTTGGTGTCAATATAGGAGAGAAGGTAGGGATTCTTATCTGATGTGATCAGATGACATCACTCCACCAATCAAATTTTTTTCAGAATTTATTGAAATTTTTTGATTGGTCGAATGATGTGGCACTGCGCAGCATACAAGGTCTATAAAATCCCTATCTGCGCCTAGGGTTTGTATGTTTCTGCTCAATTCCCAGCCAAAATGAGAATCCTCTCCTCTTCTCCATATCCTCCCTACTCTCCTCTCTTCCCTCTTCATATCCAAGGAGTTGGATGTCCATCTGGCAAAGGTCCAAGGCGTGGTGATGCCTGAAACAGGAAGGCTGCAGGACATCTTTGACAGGCTGCTGCTCCAACTTCAGAAGGAGTTCTGAAGCACTTTCAAATCAGATAGAGATCTAATTTTTGGAGTATAAGATTTATGAGGAGAAAATATTCCAGATCCTACCTGAGTGGATACCGGTAGAGACCAGGCGCTTGCATGGCTACATCAGAACCTCGGGCTATGCTGAGATCATCTACAGGATAATCAGATTGCCCTTGAGGTATGTCTATACTTCTCATACTTTTAGATTTAATTTTAGATTTTAAATATTAGATAATAAAATTAGATCTAACAAATATTAGATCTAAAATTATGTAGGATAAAAATTTTAAATTATTCCATCCCAGATTTGATGAAATCTGGAAGATCCTACAAAGGAAAAAGATGATTTTTCCTTCAACTGGTATCAGAGTCAGGTTGATGGCTCAGTTTCAGATCTAATTTAGATCTAATTTTAATTTATCTAATATTAAAAAATTTTAGATATCACATCAGATATAATAGGATCAAAAATCAAAATATTTAAAATTAAATCTAAAAAGATCTAACATGCATGAGATGCATGACTAGACTAGGATTAGTTGAATCCATGAACAGTCTTAAATTTTATGTTTTAATGTGATTAAACTATGAATTAAATCTAATTTATTCTCTATTTTTTTGATGTTATAAGTATTATAATCAGATCAAAAAATATAAAATAAAATTTTAATTTTTTCATAAAATTGATCTGTTGCATGCCTAGACTAATTGTAGAATTATTCCAGTAACTTGTCTAGAATAGATTTAATTTTAAATAGTTCAATTTAAATCTTATTTTTTAGATATTACATGTGATATATCAGATCTGAAAGCATGTTAATTAGATCGATTTTTGATACATGAGATGTATGCAAAGCATGTATTAGTTAGATCTTAAATTGTATATGAGATATGTAAATTTAGATCTAACTAGTTTTATAGTAAAATTTATATTTTTGATTAAGGTGTTCTTCATGGCCGTCCGATCATAAGAATAAAGTAGAGTTTAAAAGCCCTCTCCTCTCATTCAGATTGTGGCGATCTACTACCCACACAAAGGTATTGTGTTCTGAACACATTACAATAAAGTGTTTATTGTTCAAATTTAAATTTTAAATTTAAATACATACATGCTATATATATCATATTTAGATCCTAGAGTAGGATAAATTCATATTAATTAATTAGATTAATTAATATTTTTTTGCTATAAAATTATAATTTTGAAAAAGTTTTAAAATTATCATTTTACCCCTGCACTGAATTTCTCCACAAATGGTATCAGAGCGGATTCTTAGATATGATATATATATTTACATTCATAGATTAAGTTGTAATCTAAAAGTTTAAATTTGAAATTTGAAATTCAAAATTTTGAAATTTGAATTTTGAAAGTTGTTCGAAATTTAAAATTTAAAAATTTAAAATTTAAAATTTGAAATTTGAATTTTCAAATTTAAAATTTGAAATTCAAAATTCAAAAATTTGAAATTTAAAATTTAAAATTCAAAATTTAAAATTTAAAATTTGAAATTTAAAATTTTGAAATTTGAAATTTATTTGAAATTTAAAATTCAAAATTTAAAATTTAAAATTTAAAATTTGAAATTTAAATTTTAAAATTAGTATATTTAGATATACTTGATCCAAGTAGCAAGTAATCGAATTGGGTTGGTTGCCATGGCCGTCCAGTCATAGGAGAAAAGTAGGGTTTAAAGGCCCTCTCTTTCCATTCGATGGGGTCTCCTATGGTGGTAGGGGCACCGCTGCAATTATATCCCATGCAGATGAAGCAGCAAAAGAAATTAAGATATAAAGGTTCAATTATGAAATTTATCATGAATGTGTTAGATTAGATCTAAAGGAATATTCATGATTTATTTTGATTGAGTTATTTTCTGTTATGTAATTAGCAATAGGATTGTTATTTATGAAATATGCTGATCTATTTGTGAAATGAGTCAACATATTTGGTGAACAAAAAATAAAACCTTTCAAATTTGAAAATTATTTTCGAAATGCCAAACCCTGACCCATCAGCCCAAATACTTAATTAAAAGAATTAAGTGTTGTCTAGTAGGTCTAGAATTGTGAATTAAGACCTAAGACAATTGCATAAACTTGTGGGTCAATGGGTTAGATGGATTAGGTCCATAATTGGGTTAGACCTAAGGTTAGCTTAAAGAAATGAACTAAATTAGAGTAATTGGTCAAATCTAATCAAAAGTTGAATTAGATTAGGTCAAGAATACTCTAGACTCAACTCCAATAGTTGTAGTTGAATGGATCCATGTCTTTAACTAGACCAAGATGGACTTAATTCATGGCTATGCGGTGTGTTGCCCAGCTATGCAACCCAAGAGGGGAGGTGAATTGGGTTTCTAAAAAATTTTAAGCCCAACAGATTACTTATGAAGAACAAAACAAAGTCTTTAATTCAATATTAATTCCCTAAGGCAGGAATACAAGAATATAATAAAGAAATAAAGTGAAGAGATAAAGCACACCACAAACACAAGGATTTATAGTGGTTCGGTGCTAACCTTGCACCTACATCCACTCCCCAAGATCCTACTTGGGAATTTCAATCCACTATCCTTTGTATTCAACCCGAATACAAAACGTCGGAAACTCCGACACTAGCTATCCCAAGCTAGATCACTTGTTTCTCGGGTACAAGTAAACCCAAAACACTCCGATTTCAGGTTCGGATCAACCTTTCTTTGTTTTGGAAATCCTCCAAAAACAAGAACAAAAACTCACAAAGAGTTAGAAAATTTAGAGCACAAATTAATACAATAACAGCTCCTTTAAATGAGCGAATATAACAATAAAAGCTTTACTCAAATGAAGAACCCCTTTTTCGGATTTTCTCAAAGTGGATGAACGCTTGAATGCTTGAGAAGAGGTTGATTGTTGATTGAAGATCTCTTGAAAGCTTTGAACGATCTCTAGATCAAGGTTGAAACAATAGGCGTGAAGAATTCTCTCCTTGAAAGATCTTGCTTTTCTCTTTCACAATCTCTCTGGTATATTGTGGATCCTCTCTCTTTTTCTTTTTGGATTTTTCGTTGATCTCAGGCTTTTTCTTGCAAATTTCGGATCCTTTCTTCTTTTCTTCTCTTATTTTGATTTCACGTTTGATCCGCTATTTAATCTGCAATTTCTTTCACCATTTAAAGCATTTTGTAGCATTAGAAGCAAGAGAAAATAATTTAGGTAGATAAAGAGCCGTTAGAGGATTTTTAGGAAGCATAAATGACAATTAAAACGGGCAAAAAAATAGCCGTTGCTGACATTTCCCGTCGCAGGGGTCGACTTATGAGTCGACTCATGCTTCAGGGGTCGACTCATGAGTCGACCTCTGTTGCAAAAACCAGAGAATGCGTTTCTGGAAATTCTTGGCTCAAATTAGCAGGGGTCGACTCATGAGTCGACTCATGCCTTGTGGGTCGACTCATGAGTCGACTCATAGGTCGTGCCAAGCCAGAAAACTAGCGTGCCAAGGAGAATTTTTGCGTGCCAATCAGCTCACAGTGCCATGAGTTGACTCATGAGTCGACTCATGCACTTCAAACCTTCATTACTTCAAAAATATAAGTCCAAACACAATGAAATTTTCACCAATAGATTTCAAATCATTTGTTCTACCAAATGGTACTATCAAATCAGGATTTTAATGAAATTATGATTTTGCCCTTGAAGAGCATAAGGACTTTTTCATTTTACAATTATTTGTATCCCTTCAATCTGCTTTGTAATCATCAAAATCAATCTAGGAGCAACACGGTGGAACCCTATTTACTAAGTTGATCAAATTAAAACTAATGAACCGATTGGTGTCTAAGGTAAGTTTGGCAGTTTGACCAGTGGTTTTTAAGCGGGAGCTACTCGCAGTGATTCGATCTCTGACGAGTTAATGGCTTATCCCCACCACTGATCTCACTTACCTGGCCAACCTGGTGAATTAGATTTTGATTAGATCACTTGGTGATTAGGGCTCACCTATGTCATTAGGTAAATCAGTTTGACTGATTTAGGTGCTCCTAATGCCAGCTTTAATTAAATTCTTTTTTTTTAATCTGACTTGGTGAAGGCAGTGGGAGGATTGAAATTGGCTGGATATTTTCTTCTCATCTATCTTTTAATAAAATCCTCAAAAATTATTAGGTTCCTAAAAATGATTAAGTTATATTGATAACCGTTGGGTATAAAATACCCTCAGCCGAAGTTCTCAGCGGGATTGACCCTTGCAGGTCCCCTCCGACTCCAACGGCAGGAAGACTCCGCCCGGACTCCTACGGGAGTCGGGCTCCGTCCCCAACTTCAACCGCAAGGGAGACTCCGCCCGGACTCCTACGGGAGTCGGACCCCGTCCATAACTTCTACCGCAAGGAAGACTTCGCCCGGACTCCTACGGGAGCCGGGCTCCGTCCCCAACTTCAACTGCGAGGGAGACTCCGCCCGGACTCCTACGGGAGCCGGACCCCATCCACAACTTCTACCACAAGGGAGACTCCACCCGGACTCCTACGGGAGCCGGGCTCCGTCCACAACTCCAACGGCTGGAAGACTCCGCCCGGACTCCTACGGGAGCCGGGCTCCGTCCCCAACTTCTACCGTAAGGGAGACTCCGCCCGGACTCCTACGGGAGCCGGGCTCCGCCCCCAACTCCAACTGCTGGTAAGCTCCGTCCGAACTCCTACAAGAGCCGGACATCGCACCTGTCTTTAATTGCAGGAAGATTCTGCCCGGACTCCTACGGAAGCCGGGCCCCATCCACAACTTCTACCGCAAGGAAGACTCCACCTGGACTCCTACGGGAGCCGGGCTCCGTCCCCAACTTCAACCATGAGGGAGACTCCGCCCGGACTCCTACGAGAGCCGGGCCCTGTCCACAACATCTACCGCAAGGGAGACTCCGCTTGGACTCCTACGGGAGCCGGGCTCCGTCCATAACTCCAATGGCTGGAAGACTCCGCCCGGACTCCTACGGGAGCCGGGCTCCGTCCCCAACTTCAACCGCAAGGGAGACTCCGCCCGGACTCCTATGGGAGCCAGGCTCCGTCCCCAACTTCAACCGCAAGGGAGACTCCGCTCGGACTCCTATGGGAGCTAGGCCCCGTCCACAACTTCTACCGCAAGGGAGACTCCGCTCGGACTCCTACGGGAGCCAGGCTCCGCCCCCAACACCAACTGCTGGTAAGCTCCGTCCGGACTCCTCCGGGAGCCGGACTTCGCACCTGTCTTTAATTGTAGGAAGATTCCGCCCGGACTCCTACGGGAGCTGGGTCCCGTCCACAACTTCTACCGCAAGGGAGACTCAGCCCGGACTCCTACGGGAGTCGGGCTCCACCCCCAACTCCAACTGCTGGTAAGCTCCGTCCGAACTCCTACGGGAGCCGGACTTCGCACCTATCTTTAATTGCAGGAAGATTCCGCCCGGACTCCTACGGGAGCCGGGCCCTGTCCATAACTTCTACCGCAAGGAAGACTCCGCCCGGACTCTTACAGGAGCTGGGCCCCGTCCACAACTTCTATCACAAGGAAGACTCCGCCCGGACTCCTACGGGAGCCGGGCTCCGTCACCAACTCCAACTGCTGGTAAGCTCCGTCCGGACTCCCACGGGAGCCGGACTTCGCACCTGACTTTAATTGCAGGAAGACTCTGCCCGGACTCCTACGGGGGTCGGGCCCCATCCATAACTTCTACCGCAAGGAAGACTCCTCTCGGACTCCTACGGGAGCCGGGCTCCGCCCCCAACTCCAACTGCTGGTAAGCTCCGTCCGGACTCCTATGGGAGCCGGACTTCGCACCTGTCTTTAATTGCCGGAAGACTCTGTTGCCCAGCTATGCAACCCAAAAGGGGGGGTGAATTGGGTTTCTAAAAATTTTAAACTTAACTAATGACTTATGAAAGATGTTTGTCAATAGCTAAATGAATGAGCAGAATAACTTTAGTTTAAGATTAATTGCCTAAAGCAAGAATGCAAGAAATAATGAAGAGTTAAAGAGAAGCAATTATGCACACCACAAACACAAGGATTTATAGTGGTTCGGTGCCAACCTTGCACCTACATCCACTCCCCAAGCTCCTACTTGAGAATTTCAATCCACTAAACTTGTATTCAACCCGAATACAAACATCGGAAACTCCGACTCTAGCTATCCCAAGCTAGTCCACTTGTTTCCTAGGTACAAGCCAACCCAATACACTCCGATTTCAGGTTCGGATCAACCTTCTCTTATTTTGGAACCCTTCCAAAACAAAAATAATCACTCAAAATGAGTAAAACAATTTATAGCATAAATAAGTACAATAAAAGCCCCTTTAATGAGCGAATATAACTTTAAATACACTTTACTCAAGAGAAGAAGCCCCTTTTTGGATTTCCTCAAAGTGAATGGAGAATTGATTGAGCGCTTGAGGAGTTGGTGAGCTTTGATTGATGGCTTCTTGAAAGCTTTAAATGAGCTCTTGATTAGGGCTGAAAAGCTGGCTTGAGAAACCCTTTCTCTTTTGAATGCTCTTGAATGCTCTCTTGAATGCTTTTCAAATCTCTTTCTTTCTCTTCTTGATCTCTTTTTAATCTCTTCTATGTTTCCCACCTTTTGAATCCTTTTATAGCTTTAAGAAATAGAGAAAAACGTTCTAGGCAGAAAAAAAGCCGTTAGAGCACATTAAATGAGCATTTAAAGTACTTAAAACGGGTTAAAAATTAGTCGTTGCGGAAAAATCCCATCGCAGGGGTCGACTCATGAGTCGACTCATGCCTCAGGGGTCGACTCATGAGTCGACCTCTGTTGCAACAACCAGAAAATATGTTTCTGTAACTTTTGGCCTAAAACTGCAGGAGTCGACTCATGAGTCGACTCATGCCTTGAGAGTCGACTCATGAGTCGACTCACAGGCCATGCCAAGGCAAAAATACAGCGTGCCAAACTGCTCATTGTGCCATAAGCTGACTCATGAGTCGACTCATGGAATTCAAACATGCATAACTTCAAAAATATAAGTCCAAAAATAATAAAATTTTCACCAATAGATCACAAATCTTTTGTTCTACCAAATGATACTATTAAATCAGGGTTTTGGTAAAATTATGATTTTGCCCTTGAAGAGTACAAAGACTTTTTCAAATAAAAAATATTGGTACCCCTTCAATCTGCTTTGTAATCATCAAAATCAATCTAGGAGCAACAATCTTCCCCTTTTTGATGATGACAAAACACTTGAACAAAAGCATTTATGTGAATCATGAATTTCAAAAGGATGCATTATAGGTGCATATGCTTGAAAAGAATATTGATTCTTTTGGCATGTGATACAAATGGTCATATGCATAAATAGTTTGCCCATTTGCTTGAAGATTTGAAAATTTGCTCATTGGATTATGTGATTTCGGTGTTAGAGCAAAAAATTTGTTTTTGTTATCAGAGCAAGTTGTATCTTGAAAATTTGCTCATTCTCATTTGATTGTTTAGTTTTAGTATCAGAGTAAAAATAATTAAGTATACCAATGCATGTCTAAGAGTTAATTTGTAAAGTATATTTGAGCATGTTAAATTTAAGATGTATCAGAGCAAGTAAAAATTTTAAAGCATATCAGAGCATGTTTAAAGAAGTAATTTTAAAGGTTGCTCATTTGCATTGTACTTAGCAATTTACTCATTGTATTTTTAAGTCATGTAATAATTTTACTTTTGATATTGTTCTTTAAATTCTCCCCAATTCATTCATTTTATTTCAAAGAATTTATAATTTTGCTTTTGATGGATTTTTTTTCTTTAATTTCTCATAATTTATAATTTTGCTTTTGATGGGTTTCTTTTTCTTTAATTTCTCATAATTTATAATTTTGCTTTTGATGGGTTTCTTTTTCTTTAATTTCTTGTAATTTATAATTTTGCTTTTGATGGGTTTCTTTTTCTTTAATTTCTTGCTTTTGATGGGTTGCTTTTGCTTTAATTTCTCCCTCTTTTTGACATCATCAAACATTGTTAACTCCCCCTCTTTTTCTGAATACATTTTCTCTTTAATACTTTTAGTGCTAATCATTAATGTTTGCTCCCCCTTAATACAGCAATCATTAACAGCAATCATCAACAAAGAGAAGATATTTCAACAAGGAGAATATATATAACCAAAAAGATGATTGACATCATTACAAAAAGTAGATATATAGGTAAAAGATGATTAAAATCATAATTGTTTCAATACAAATTTTATAACATAAAAGTCAACTAGCTAATGTCATTACATGGCCCCAAAATACAGATCCTAGAAAGAACAAGAGACTAACACCTAGGATCTAGTAAAGATCATGACTAGAAGGATCGGAGTCATCAGATATAGGGTGAGGAGATGATGGATCTCGACTAGAAGTACGTCCTCTACCCCGTCTGCCTCTACCACGAGTGGAGGTGCTGGCACGAGCAGGAGAGCGAGATGAACTAGGAGGCTGAGAACGTTGAGAGGCCAAAGACTGGACTGAAAGAGTGAGTCTGATGGAATCAAGAACGTTCAGTGCTCTGGAAACAGACTGAAGTAGAGCAGTGAACTGAGTAGATGCATGCTCACTCGAGCCTCTGATCTCTCTCCTCAATAACTCATAGCCACCCTCCAATGCACCTTTGAGCCTGCCAGCCTCTGCAGTAAGGTCTGTGACCTCAATAGTGGACTCCTGTGGCTGAGGATGGGCCAAAGCTAGGACTTGCCCCTGTAAGTCAAGAACTCTCCCAGTCAGTCTTCAAACGGTGTCCTCAAGCTGCTGAATCCGGATAGACTGATCTGAGATCAACTGAAACACAGTGGAGATGTGGGGAGTCAAAGTCTGATCAGATGAAGTGGCCCCTGGTGTAAATGTAGTAGTGCTCCACTGTCTAGATAGTAAGGAAGCCACACGCTGTGATATTTGCTCGATCTGATCATCAGCCAGTCTGAACTCTGAAGAAGGTGCACTACTCTCTGGCTGATGTACTGGTGTGAGCCTCTTGGTGAACTCTGAAGGGCCAGCCTCTGGATCTGGAATAAACTGGATATCAGGTGATGCTGCCCTGAAGTCATGGATAGGAGATGAGGGACCTTCTTCTTCAGCTCTATCTTCTACTCTGTCCTCAGCTCTCTCCTCAGAACCCTTGATCCAACCACCATCAGTTTTTGTAAATCCCATGCGGTGCAGAGTGTGTTGGTTGAAGGTGTCTACGTGAGAAAGCTTAGTAGATGCCTCCCCCTCAAAGCTGACTCCAAACCTCCTGAAAACTCGAGTAAGGGCCATACCAAAAGGCAGATGTGCCTTGGATCTGTTCAGTGTCTCTCTCATGGCCTCAATCATTAATGCCGGGAGGTTTAGGGGGGTTTGAGTGATAACATGAAACATAATACAAATATCTCTGCTAGAAAGTAGATCATGCCTACCACTCCTAGGGAAGAAGAGCTTTGTCACTAACTGATGTAAGATCCTCATCTCAATAGACAAAATTTTGGCTTCCAATTTATTCAAACTTCCTGAGTAGGTTCCCCCTAAAATCACACTGATTCCCTCTTCCTTCACAGGGAGTTTCATGTAAGAATAACCCTCACAGGGCAAATGAAGTATTTCTCCCAAAATGACAGGATCCAAACAAATATCAACTCCCTTTACTATTGAAGTCACTGTTCCATTCCCATATTGCAAATTCTGATAAAATTCTCTAACTAGGTCTACAAAAGTGACTTCCTTAAGAGAGCAGTAGAAACCCCAACCCAGGTTTTTAATCTTTGTTCCAAAGGTGAAACCCTCTTTTTCAAAGAATCGAAAATCCACATTCTTTCTGGTTTCAACTTTCCTATCAGATAGAGGGATCTTACTGGGGCTAAGGGAAGACTGAGAGGGACCTTGAGCTGACACAGAAGTCGGAGTGGGAGCAGTGGAGGACTGAGCAGCTTGCCTTTTTCTGCGAACATTTTCTTCTAGCTCACGGACCGACTTTCTTCTCTGAGGGGGCTTCATCTTCGGAGCCATTCTCACCACAGCAGCAGGCAGAGAGACTTGGAGGATCAAGTGGATGAGTGGAAGAAGGGCTACAAAAGGATGGAGAGGGATTTTGGTGGAGAGAAGAGGCGGTTTTGAGAAGAACGGTGGAGGCTAGGGCACGCTCCAACCGTTTCAATCAAAGGGAAAAGATGCGAAAATCTTCTTTCCCAGGCGGTGATTTGTGATGGAGAGGAGAAGGGAGAACAATCTTGAGCTAGATCCTTGGTTTTGGAGAGAATGAGGATGAGGATGTCGGTTCTTGGAAGGAGGAAGACGAAGAGATGAGTCGGCTCATGAACAGACTTCCAATTAAAAAGAAAGAGCCCGTGGGAAGTTGGCAGTAATTACAAGTTTGCCAAGGGGTCGACCCTAGGGGGTCGACTCATGAAACTCAGAAATTCAGAAAAAATATGAATAAATTCTAGAAAAATTTCAAATTTTGGGAGAAGGAATTTTGCTCAATGACAAGTTATGAGAATGATAAACTTGAGCATTTAGGACCAAGAGAGATGATGGAAATTGAGCTCAAAGAATTTTTGACATCAAATCTTTGGAATTGGAGAAATATTTAGGCATATGGATCAAGAATTCCTAGATTTCTCCTAATTTCACAGAATCTGTCCTCACTAAGGGTCTTTGTAAAGATATCAGCTAATTGATTTTCAGTGCAAACATATTCAAGAATTATATTTTTGTTTTGAACATGTTCTCTTATAAAATGATGTCTAATTTCAATATGTTTGGACCTTGAGTGTTGAATTGGATTTTTAGATAGATTTATGGCACTTGTGTTGTCACATCTTATTGGTGTTTCATTAAGTTTGATTCCAAAGTCTTCGAGTTGTTGCTTAATCCACAAGATTTGAGCACAACAACTTCCGGCTGCAATGTATTCGGTCTCAGCCGTAGACAGTGCTACCGAATTTTGTTTCTTGCTAAACCAGGAGATTAGGTTAACTCCAAAAAATTGGCAAGTTCCACTTGTACTTTTTCTATCTAATCTACATCCAGCAAAATCAGTATCTGAATATCCTAATAAATCAATTAGTGAGTCCTTAGAGTACCATAACCCCAGAGTTTGAGTACCATTCAAGTATCTAAGGATTCTTTTAACAGCATTCAAATGAGATTCTTTAGGATTAGATTGATATCTAGCACACAAGCAAACACTAAACATGATATCAGGCCTACTTGCAGTTAAATATAATAGAGAGCCAATCATACCTCTATAGTATTTTAAGTCTACACATTTACCTTCATCATCCTTATCAAGCTTACATGAGGGGCTCATTGGTGTGCCAATTGGTTTGGAGTTCTCCATTCCAAATCTTTTGAGTAGTTCCTTGATGTACTTACTTTGGGTGATGGAGATTCCCTCTTTTGTTTGTTTGATTTGGAGTCCGAGGAAGAAGGTAAGTTCTCCCATCATGCTCATCTCGAACTCCCCCTGCATGAGCTTTGCAAAGTCTTGACAAAGAGATTCATTAGTAGACCCAAAAATTATGTCATCAACATAAATTTGTATTACTAACATATCATTTTGATTTCTTTTAATAAAGAGAGTTGTATCTACATTACCTCTTGAAAAACCATTATTTAGTAAAAATTTGCTTAGCCTATCATACCAAGCTCTAGGTGCTTGTTTTAATCCATATAAAGCTTTATTTAATTTAAAGACATGATTAGGAAAAGCATGATTTTCAAATCTTGGGGGTTGTTCTACATAGACTTCTTCAGCAATATATCCATTTAAAAATATATTTTTGACATCCATTTGAAATAATTTGAATTTCATAAAGCAAGCATATGCAAGTAGAAGTCTAATGGCTTCTAATCTAGCAACAGGTGCAAAGGTCTCATCAAAATCAATTTCTTCTTCTTGATTATATCCTTTAGCAACCAGTCTTGCTTTATTTCTAATTACATTACCATGCTCATCTAATTTGTTCCTAAAGACCCATTTTGTGCCAATTATTGAATAATTTTTAGGTCTTGATACTAAAGTCCAAACATTATTTCTTTCAAATTGATTAAGTTCCTCTTGCATTGCATTAATCCAATTATGATCATTTTCAGCTTCTTCAATAGTTTTTGGTTCAAGATGAGATACAAAAGCACAATGATTAAATACATCTCTAAGTGAAGAGTGAGTTTTTACCCCATGCATAGGATCACCAATAATTAACTCCTTAGGGTGATTGTGAACATACCTCCATTCCTTGGGTAGGTCATTTGTACCT
>NC_025999.2:47196615-47340324 GCF_000442705.2 Elaeis guineensis
AAGAAGAGAGAGGATCCACAATATTCAAGAGAGTTTGTGAAAAAGAAAAGAAGAGCATTCAAAGAGAGAATCTTTCAACGATTGTTTCAACCTTGATCTAGAGATCGTTCAAAGCTTTCAAGAGATCTTCAATCAACAATCAACCTCTTCTCAAGCGTTCAACCGTTCATTCATCTTGAGAAAATCTGAAAAAGGGGTTCTTCATTTGAGTAAAGCTTTTATTGTTATATTTGCTCATTTAAGGAGCTGTTATTGTATTCATCTGTGCTCTAAATATTCTTACTCTTTGTGAGTTTTTGCTCTTGTTTTTGGAGGATTTCCAAAACAAGGAAAGGTTGATCCGAACCTGAAATCGGAGTGTTTTGGGTTTGCTTGTACCCGGGAAACAAGTGTTCTAGCTTGGGATAGCTAGGGTCGGAGTTTCCGACGTCTTGTATTCTAGCTTGGGATAGCTAGTGTCGGAGTTTCCGACGTTTTGTATTCGGGTTGAATACAAAGGATAGTGGATTAAAATTCCCAAGTGGGATCTTGGGGAGTGGACGTAGGTGCAAGGTTAGCACCGAACCACTATAAATCCTTGTGTTTGTGGTGTGCTTTATCGCTTTATCTTATTTCTTTATTATATCCTTGCAATACTGCTTTAGTTAATTAATATTGATTTAAAGCCATTGTTTTGTTCTTCATAAGTTATTTGTTGGGCTTAAAATTTTTAGAAACCCAATTCACCCCCCCTCTTGGGTTGCATAGCTGGGCAACAAGTGGTATCAGAGCCAGTGCTCTAGCCCTTCTTTGATCTAACAATCAAAGAGCCAAAGATCTATGGCAACCCATGTTGGAACTTCTCTAGCTGAGGGGCAATCAACAAACCGACCTCCACTTTTCAATGGGTCTAATTACACCTATTGGAAAGCTCGGATAAAGATTTTCATACAAGCACTCGACTATGATATGTGGAGTATCATAGTGAATGGTCCTCACACACCCACCAAGATTATAGATGGTGAGGAGTCAACCAAACCCGAGAAAGAATGGGATGAGGTTGACAAGAAATTGGCACAATTAAATGCCAAAGCTATGAATGTTCTTTATTGTGCACTAGATGCTAGTGAATTTAATCGCATTTCTACTTGTGCATCTGCTAAAGAAATATGGAATAGGTTAGAAGTCACCCATGAGGGAACAAATCAAGTAAAAGAGTCTAAAATAAACATGCTTGTACATAAATATGAATTGTTCAAAATAGAGCATGATGAGTCCATAACTGCTATGTTTACTCGTTTTACTGATATAATCAATGGTTTAAAGAGTCTTGGCAAATCTTATACTAACAGTGAACTTGTAAGGAAGATTCTCAGGTCACTGCCAAGAACTTGGGAAGCCAAGGTGACTGCCATCCAAGAAGCAAAGGACTTGAACACTCTACCTCTAGAAGAGCTTCTTGGATCCTTGATGACTCATGAACTTAGCATGATGCAACATCAAGAGGATGAAATCAAAAAGAAAAGAACCATTGCCCTCAAATCCACAACTTCACCTGATTATGAAACAGATGACTCTGAAGATGAAGATCAGGATGAGGAGATGGCTCTCATCACCCGAAATTCAAGAAGTTTCTAAGAAAAAGGAAACAGGGGATGAGAAAGAAATTTACAAAAGGGGATCAAAGCATAGAAAAGGAGAAAGATCAAACCCCTATATGCTACGAGTGCAAGAAGCCAGGACATTTCAGATCCGAATGTCCTCAATTGAAGAAAGGTCCAAAGAAATTCAAAAAGAAGGCAATGATGGCGACCTGGAGTGCGAGTGATGACTCAAGCTCCGACGAGGAAACCTCAACCGAACAAGCCCAATCTGTGCCTGATGGCACATGAAAATGAGGTAACTTCTGAATCCACTAGTGAATTTACTTTTGAAGAATTGCATGAAGCTTTCTATGATTCAATTGATGAATTAAAGAACTAGGAAAGAAAAACAAAGAGCTGAAATTGGAAAATCAGTCCTTAGTGAAACAAGCTGAAATTCTTTCAATTGAAAAATTCACATTGATTCAAGAAAATCAAAACTTTAAGGATGAAATTAACAGGCTGAAATCTTAGTAGATAAGTTCACCTTAAGTTCAAACAAGCTAAATATGATCCTTGATAATCAAAAAGCTATATATGATAAGGCTGGACTTGGTTATAAACCCCTGAAGAACAAAAAATTTTTGAAGAATATTTATGCAATTATTCAAGCAAAAAGCCTACAAATATTACATATTTTTAAATGTGGAAGAATAGGACATAAATCATACACATGTCTTATTAACAAATATGCAAACACAAAGAAAATATGGGTTCCAAAAGGAACCATTCTGACTAACCTGAAAGGACCCAAGAAAGCTTGGGTACCTAAGACAGAAACTTGATCTGTGCTTGCAGGTGTGTCTAGCATCCCAAGAAGGAAACAGGAAATGGTATCTTGACAGCGGATGCTCGAGACACATGACTGGTGATGAATCACAATTCATCACGCTTGATGCTAAGGATGGAGGGATGGTCACCTTTGGAGATAATGGCAAAGGAAAGATCATCGGGATAGGTAACATTGGTATCACTCCCTCCAAATACATTGAGAATGTTTTACTTGTTAAAGGTTTAAAGCATAACTTACTCAGCATTAGTCAATTCTGTGATAAAGGGTATAAAGTAAGTTTTGAATCAACTGTATGCATTGTGACGAGTCCTATTAACGATGGCATTAAATTTATAGGACATAGGCATGGCAATGTTTATATGGTAGACTTGAATGATTTAACTAAATTAGACATGCAATGCCTAGTTTCCTTAAATGCTAAAATAAATGAGACTAGTTGGCTGTGGCATCGTAGACTTGCACATATTAGCATGCATTCTCTTTCAAAATTAATCAAAAAGGATTTAGTTCTCGGTTTGCCAAAATTGAATTTTGAAAAGGATAGAATTTGTGATGCATGCCAATTAGGTAAACAAACTAGAGTATCATTTAAATCCAAAAATACTATTTCAACTTCTAGACCTTTAGAGCTCTTACATATGGATTTATTTGGACCAACCAAAACCACTAGTCTAGGAGGAAAATGATATGGATTTGTAATAATTGATGATTACTCTCGTTTTACTTGGGTTTTCTTTTTAGCTCACAAAAATGAAACTTTTCAAATTTTCACGAAATTTCATCGAAAAGTCACTAATGAAAAAGGGTTTTCAATTCAAAATATTAGAAGTGATCATGGAACAGAATTTGAAAAGCATGACTTTGAAAATTTTTGTGATGAAAATGAAATTGGCCACAACTTCTCTGCTCCTAGGACACCCCAACAGAATGGGGTAGTTGAAAGGAAAAATAGAACCTTAGAAGAAATGGCCCGTACCATGCTCTGTGAAAGCAACCTTCCAAAATATTTTTGGGCGGAAGCTATTAACACAGCTTGTTACATTTTAAATCGTGCTTTAATAAGAAATTTTTAAAGAAAACCCCCTATGAACTTTGGAAAGGAAGAAAACCAAATATTACCTATTTTCATGTTTTTGGTTGCCGATGTTTTGTATTAAATAATGGCAAAGAAAAACTTGGTAAATATGATGCAAAATCAGATGAAGCAATCCTTCTAGGTTACTCCTCCACTAATAAAGCATTTAGAGTGTTCAACAAAAGAACCTTAGTAGTTGAGGAGTCCATACATGTTGTCTTTGATGAATCTAACTATCCTCCTTCAAGGAAGAATGAGGGTGTTGATGATGCAGATCCACTAATAGAAGGTATGAAGGAGATCACTCTGAAAGATTCAGCAACTCCAGAAGACAAGGATCAAGAAGATGAACAAAATGAGAAAGGTGAAGAAATTCAAGAACAACCTCAAGGTACAAATGACTTACCCAAGGAATGGAGGTATGTTCACAACCACCCTAAGGAATTAATTATCGGTGATCCTATGCATGGGGTAAAAACACGTTCTTCACTTAGAGATGTACTTAATCATTGTGCTTTTGTATCTCAACTTGAACCAAAAACTTTTGAAGAAGCTGAAAATGATCATAACTGGATTAATGCTATGCAAGAAGAACTCAGTCAATTTGAAAGAAATAATGTTTGGACCTTAGTGAAAAGACCTAAAGATTATTCAATAATTGGCACAAAATGGGTCTTTAGAAACTAGTTAGATGAGCATGGAAATGTAATTAGAAATAAAGCAAAACTGGTTGCTAAGGGATATAATCAAGAAGAAGGAATTGATTTTGATGAAACCTTTGCACCTGTTGCTAGATTAGAAGCCATTAGACTTTTACTTGCTTATGCTTGCTTTATGAAATTCAAACTATTTCAAATGGATGTTAAAAGTGCATTTTAAATGGATATATTTTGAAGAAGTATATGTAGAACAACCCCCTGGATTTGAAAATCATGCTTTTCCCAATCATGTCTTTAGATTAAATAAAGCTTTATATGGTCTAAAACAAGCACCTAGAGCATGGTATGATAGGCTAAGCAAATTTCTACTAAATAATGGTTTCTCAAGAGGCAATGTGGATACAACTCTATTTATTAAAAGAAACCAAAATGATATGCTAATTATACAAATTTATGTTGATGACATAATTTTTGGGTCTACTAATGAATCCCTTTGTCAAGACTTTGCTAAGCTTATGCAGGGAGAGTTCGAGATGAGCATGATGGGAGAACTCACCTTCTTCCTCGGACTCCAAATCAAACAATCAAAAGAGGGAATCTCCATCACCCAAAGCAAGTACACCAAGGAACTACTCAAAAGATTTGGAATGGAGAACTGCAAACCAATTGGCACACCAATGAGTCCCTCATGTAAGCTTGACAAGAATGATGAAGGTAAAAGCGTAGACTTAAAATACTATAGAGGTATGATTGGCTCATTATTATATTTAACTACAAGTAGGCCTGATATCATGTTTAGTGTTTGCTTATGTGCAAGATATCAATCTAATCCTAAGGAATCTCATTTGAATGCTGTTAAAAGAATCCTTAGATACTTAAATGGTACACAAACTATAGGGTTATGGTACTCTAAGGACTCACAAATTAATTTGTTAGGATATTCTGATGCTGATTTTGCTGGATGTAAATTAGATAGAAAAAGCACAAGTGGAACTTGCCAATTTCTTGGAGTTAACCTAATCTCATGGTTTAGCAAGAAACAAAATTCGGTGGCACTGTCTACGGCTGAGGCCGAATACATTGCAGCCGGAAGTTGTTGTGCTCAAATCTTGTGGATTAAGCAACAACTCAAAGATTTTGGAATCAAACTTAATGAAACACCAATAAGATGTGATAATACAAGTGCTATAAATCTATCTAAAAATTCAATACAACACTCAAGATCTAAACATATTGAGATAAGACATCATTTCATAAGAGAACATGTTCAAAAAAAAATATAATTCTTGAATATGTTTGCACTGAAAATCAATTAGCCGATATCTTTACAAAGGCCCTTAGTGAGGATAGATTCTGTGAAATTAGGAGAAATCTAGGAATTCTAGATCCATTTGCCTAAACTTCTCTTAATTATTATCAAATATTCTTAGAGCTCAATTTCCAACAACTATCCTGGTTCCAAAAGCTCAGTTTTATCACTCTAAAAACTTATCATTGAGCAAAATTCTTTCTCCCAAAATTTTGAATTTTTCTGGAATTTATTTGCATTTTTCCTGATTTTCTGAACTTCATGAGTCGACCCCCATGAGTCGACTCAATGGCAAACTTGTAAATCCCACCAACTTCCATCGGGTTCATTGTTTTTAAAACGAAAAACCTTGTTTATGAGACGACTCATCTTCTCGTCGTCTTCCTTCCGAAAGCCGTCCTCTCCAACTCTTTTTGCTCCAAATCCAAAGATCAATTCTGAGGCAATTCTCCCTCCTCCTCTCCACCAAAAATCGTCTCCTTGAAAAGGATTTTTCTGTGCTTTCTCGCAGTGATAGGTGCGGGTGGAACGTGCCCTAGAACTTCACCGTTCATTCAAAATCACTTCTTTTCTCCACCAAAATTCTTCTTTACTCTTTTGTGATCCCTCCTCCACTGAATTCAAGTCTTCTTGTCTGCTACTTTATTGGATATGGCTCCAAAGATGAAACTTCCCCAAAGGAGGAAATCAATCCGAGAGCCTGAGGAAATTGTCCGAAAGAAAAGGCATGCTCAGTCTTCCACTGTTCCCAATCCAGTTTCAGTACCTGCTCAAGGTCCCTCTCAATCCTCCATAAGCCCCAGTGTAAATCTTCTTTCTGATAGAAAAGTAGAAACCGGAAAAAATATAGATTTTCGGTTCTTTGAGAAAGAAGGCTTTACTTTTGCTACCAAGATCAAAAATCAAGGATGGGAACTTTATTGCTCTCTTAAGGAAGTCACCTTTGTTGATCTAGTCAGAGAGTTCTACCAGAACCTAAATTATGGAAACGGGTCTGTGACTTCAACTGTAAAGGGGATTGACATCTGTTTGGATTCTAGGATATTGGGAGAGATACTTCAGTTGCCTAGTGAAGGATACTCATATATGGAACTCCCAATTAAAGAAGAAGGGATCAGAGTTATCTTAGGAGAAGATTTTTCAGGAAGTTTAAACAGATTGCAAGCAAAGCTACTGTCCATTGAGATGAGGGTCCTGCATCAGATTGTAACGAAACTCTTCTTTCCTCGGAGTGGTAGACATGACTTACTATCTGGCAGAGATGTATGTGTCATGTTTCATATCATCACTCAGACCCCCCTAAACCTCCCTGCACTTATGATAGAGGCCATGAGAGAAACTTTGAACAGATCCAAGGCACACTTGCCTTATGGTATGGCCCTTACTAGAGTATTTAGGAGGTTTAGAGTTAGCTGTGAAGGGGAGACACCTACCAAGCTCTCACATGTGGACACTTTCAACCAACACAGCCTGCACCGAATAGGAATTACAAAGACTGTTGGTGGTTGGATCAAGGGCTCTGAAGAAAGAGCTGAGGAGAGAGCTGAGGAAAGAGCTGAAGACAGAACTGAAGGCAGAGTAGAAGAAGAAGGTTCATCTTCTCCTGTACATGATTTCAGGGCAGCTTCACCAGATACCCAGTTCATTCATGATACTGAGGCTGGCCCTTCTGAGTTTACTAGGATGCCCACACCTGTGTATCAGCCAGAGAGCAGAGCACCTCATTCAGAGTTCAGACTGGCTGACGATCAGATCGAGCATATATCTCAGCGTGTGGCTTCTTTGTTGTCTAGCCAGTGGAGTAGTACTTCTTTTGCACCTGGAGCTACTTCTTATGATCAGACCATTACTCCCCACATCTCCACTGTATTTCAGATGATTTCAGATCAGTCCGTCAGGATACAGCAGCTTGAGGATACAGTCTGGAGACTTACTGGCAGAGTTCTTGACTTGCAGGGGCAAGTCCTTGCATTGGCCCATCCCCAGCCACAGGAGTCTACTATTGAGGTCACAGACCTCACTGCAGAGGCTGGAAGGCTCAGAGGAGCATTAGAAGGTGGATATGAGCTACTGAGGAAAGAGATCAGAGGATCGAGTGAGCATGCTACCACCCAGTTCACTGCTCTACTTCAATCTGTTTCCAGAGCACTGAACGTCCTTGATTCTATCAGACTCATGGTATCAGCCCTAGCATCTCAGCATTCTCAGCCACCTAGTTCATCTCGTTCTCCTGCTCGTGCCATCACCTCCACTCGTGGCAGAGGCAGACGGGGTAGAGGATGCACTTCTGATCCATCATCTCCTCACCCTATATCTGATGACTCTGATCATTGACTTATCTAGATCTTAGGAGTTAGTATCTTGTTCTAGGATCTATACCTTGGGCCATGTATTGACATTTAGCTGGTTGACTTTTATGTATTGAAACAATTATGATATTAATGGAATCATCTTTTACCTATATCTTTGTAATGATTATATTTTGGTTATATTTCAATCTCCGATACATCTGTTGAAATATTATCTTCTCCTTGTTGTTGTTTGCTGTTGATAATTGCTATATTAAGGGGGAGCAAATATTTGTGAAAAACTCTAAAGAGGAAGAAATTAAAGAATATTTCAGAAAAAGAAAAGAAAGAGTTAACTATGTTTGATGATGTCAAAAAGGGGGAGAAATTAAAATTAAACAAAAATTGAAATTAGACAAAAAGCAAAACCCTAAATTATGAGAAAAAGGGAGAGAAATTAAATTAAAACAAATATTGAAGAAAATATTGAAGAAATAAAACAAATATTGGAGAAATTAGACAAAAACAAGGATTGAAAGATTAAACAAAACTTTGAGAAATTTTGGTATCAAAATTTGGTATCAGACAGAACTTTAACAAAAAGTTATCCATCAAAAGCAAAATCATGAGTACAATGCAAATAAGTATTTTTTTTATATATATGCTCTGATATTCAAACTTGCTTTTGAAATTTTACTCACCTTGAGACATCAATAAGAAATTTGTTTTACTCTGATACATCCTACAATTTCTTTCAACTTGATCTGATACATGATAACATTTGATCCGATACAGTGTGAAGGTTTCTCTAAAATATTATAACATTTGCTCTGCTACTGTATGAAATTTTCTCTGATACATTAAAAATTTTCTTGCTCTGATACATTATAAAATCTTTTCTGATATCATTGTAAAAATTATTTTTGCTCTGATACATAGAAAAAGTTATTTATCTTCTCTTGCTCTGAAATATCTTGAACTCAAAATGATCTAATACCCTTTTCAAATCTTTAAGAAAATGGACAAACTATTTTTGCATTTATATTACATGCCAAAAGAATCATACTCTTTTCAAGCATATACACCCATAATGGATTCTTTTGAAATTAATGCATTAACATAAATATTTTTGTTCATATGTTTTGTCATCATCAAAAAGGGGGAGATTGTTGCTCCTAGATTGATTTTGATGATTACAAAGCAGATTGAAGGGATACAAACAATTGAAAAAGTCCTTATGCTCTTCAAGGGCAAAATCGTAATTTCACTAAAATCCTGATTTGATAGTACCATTTGGTAGAACAAATGATTTGAAATCTATTGGTGAAAATTTTATTGTGTTTGGACTTATATTTTTGAAGTTATGAAGGTTTGAAGTGCATGAGTCGACTCATGAGTCAACTCATGACACTATGAGCTGAATGGCACGCAAAAAATTCCCATGGCACGCTGGATTTTTGACTGGCACGACCTGTGAGTCGACTCATGAGTCGACCCACAAGGCATGAGTCGACTCATGAGTCGACCTCTGCTGATTTGAGCCTAAAATCCAGAAATCAGACCTTCTGGTCTGTTGCAACAGAAGTCGACTCATGAGTCGACTCCTGAAGCATGAGTCGACTCATGAGTCGACCCCTGCGACGGGAAATATCAGCAACGGCTATTTTTTTGTCCATTTTAATTGCCATTTATGCTTCCTAAAAATCCTCTAACGGCTCTTTATCTGCCTAAATTGTTTTCTCTTGCTACTAATGCCATAAAATGCTTAAAATGGTGAAAGGAAATTGCAGATTAAATAGCAGATCAAATTGCAAAGAAAAAGTGTGGAAATCGGGAGATCAAACGTGAGATCAAAAGAGAAGAGAGGATCCTAAATCTGAGATCAACGAAATATTCAAGAAGAAGAGAGAGGATCCACAATATTCAAGAGAGTTTGTGAAAAAGAAAAGCAAGAGCATTCAAAGAGAGAATCTTTCAAGTCGATTGTTTTCAACCTTGATCTAGAGATCGTTCAAAGCTTTCAAGAGATCTTCAATCAACAATCAACCTCTTCTCAAGCGTTCAACCGTTCATTCATCTTGAGAAAATCTGAAAAAGGGGTTCTTCATTTGAGTAAAGCTTTTATTGTTATATTTGCTCATTTAAGGAGCTGTTATTGTATTCATCTGTGCTCTAAATATTCTTATTCTTTGTGAGTTTTTGCTCTTATTTTTGGAGGATTTCCAAAACAAGGAAAGGTTGATCCGAACCTGAAATCGGAGTATTTTGGGTTTGCTTGTACCCGGGAAACAAGTGTTCTAGCTTGGGATAGCTAGGGTCGGAGTTTCCGACGTCTTGTATTCTAGCTTGGGATAGCTAGTGTCAGAGTTTCCGACGTTTTGTATTCGGGTTGAATACAAAGGATAGTGGATTAAAATTCCCAAGTGGGATCTTGGGGAGTGGACGTAGGTGCAAGGTTAGCACCGAACCACTATAAATCCTTGTGTTTGTGGTGTGCTTTATCGCTTTATCTTATTTCTTTATTATATCCTTGCAATACTGCTTTAGTTAATTAATATTGATTTAAAGCCATTGTTTTGTTCTTCATAAGTTATCTGTTGGGCTTAAAATTTTTAGAAACCCAATTCACCCCCCCTCTTGGGTTGCATAGCTGGGCAACAAATGGGGTTTCAAAATAGAGAAATCAGACCCTATTAGATATGGTCTGTTCTATGATGAGCTTCACAGATCTTCCTAAATTTTTTGGAGATATTGTCTCATGACAGCAATATATGTATTGAAAAGGGTTCTATCTAAAATCATTCCTACCACACCATATGAGATATAGCATGGTAAAAAGCCAAGTCTGAATCATCTCAAAATTTAAGATTGTCCGGCTCATGTCAAGAGACAGCAGGTGGACAAGTTAGAGTTCGGGTCTTTTAGAGCTCAATTCATAGGATATCCTAAAGAGTCATTAGGATACTATTTCTATATTTCAGAAGACCACAATGTGATTGTGAGTCGAAATACTATTTTTCTTGAAAAATAGTTTATTCAAGATGGTGGCATCGGAAGAATAATTAAGCTCAAGGAGAATGTCTTCCAAGAGTAACGAGCTAAAGAACCTGAGGTACCCAATCAATTAGAACCAGTCCTAACACAACCTCTTCTATCTCGTAGATCGACTAAGATTTTCCATCCTCTTGAAAGGTACTTGGTACCATACAGGAAGATGTAGAGAAAATGTTCCTTATGAGAAATGAGATTTATGGTAATGATCCCAAGACCTATGACGAGGCGATATCAGATATCGACTCTGAGAAATGATTACAGGCAATGAGATCAGAAATTGACTCGATGCACTCAAACCAAGTCTGAACCTTGGTAGATCCACCTGAAGGTATTGTACCTATTGAGTGTAAATAGATCTTCAAGAGAAAGATAGGTGCAGATGGAAATATAGAGACATTCAAGGCTAGGCTCGTGGTGAAAAGTTATAGTCAGCATGAAGGCATTGACTATCAGGATACCTTCTCACCTATAGCCATGCTAAAATTCATCCACACATTGCTTACTATTGCAGCCTATTTCGATTATGAAATATGACAGATGGACGTGAAAACGGCATTCTTAACTGGATATCTTAAGGAAGATATCTATATGGAACAGTCACTTGGTTTCACATCCAGTGATGATGATCACAAGGTCTGCAAGCTGCAAAGGTCTATTTATGGACTTAAGCAAGCATCTCGGAGTTGGAATACTCGTTTCAATGATGTGATCAAAATGTTTGATTTCATCAAGAACGAGGAGGAACCATGTGTATTCAAAAAGGTCAGTGGGAGCACAGTTGTCTTTCTCGTATTGTACGTAGATGACATCCTCCCAATTGGAAATGACATTCCCATGTTGACCTCAGTCAAAGTATGATTGTCTAAGGAGTTATTTATGAAAGATCTAGGAGAGGCATCCTTTATACTGGGTATTAAGGTCTATAGAGATAGACCTAATAGGATGCTGGGACTTTCACAGAAGATGTACATAGAGGAGGTGCTAAAAAGGTTTAGTATGAAAAACTCTAAAAGAGGTTTAGTACCTTTTAGACATGGCATTCATCTCTCCAAGAAGATGTGCCTTAGCACACCTGAGGAGATTGAACGCATGAGCAAAATCTCTTATGCTTCAGCAATAGGGAGCCTCATGTATGCCATGCTATGTACACGACCTGATATAGCCTATGCTGTGAGTGTCACAAGCAGATATCAGTCGAATCCAGATGAAGAGCACTAGACTTCTGTGAAATATATCCTTAAGTACTTGAGAAGGACTAAGGATATGTTTCTAGTCTTTGAGAATGGAGAACTCCAGATTCAGGGACATACAGACTCAGACTTTATGTCTGATATTGCTGCATCGAAAGCTGTGAAGGAAGCATTCTGGTACAAGAAGTTTGCCGTGGAGCTTGGAGTGATGTTATTGGATGCCATCCCTCTTTACTGTGACAATAATGACGCCATAGCCCTAGCTAAGGAGCCAAAGTCTCACCAGAAGTCCAAGCACATCGAGCGGCGATTCCATTTGATCTGTGATTACCTCGAAAAGGGTTACGTTGAGGTCAAGAGAGTCGACTTCACAGATAATGTGGCAGACCCACTGACAAAGCCATTAGGCCAGCAAAAGATCGAAGCCACCTTGAGAAGATGGGACTTAGATATGTTGCCAATTGGCATGAGGTCAAGTGGGTGTTTGTTAGATGTGTGTCCTAGATGCCAGATTGGCTGACACATTCTTGTACAAATCTAAGGACAAATTTATAATTTTGACTATAAATCAATAAATGAGTTATTCTTCTATCACATTGTGTACATTGTGTCTGTGATACATCTTTTGAGTTAGTAGGAATGTCAATTCATATTTTCAAGAGTTGAAAATTTAAGGTATGAATTTACATAACTAACTCATAAACAGCTCCTGACCATAGGATCATCATGAGGATAGAGATCGATTCGAAAGGTTGGTGTACGATCGCTTCCTTAGGATAGATGTGTCTTAAGTCTACGGTGTGGAGATACTGAAGTGAGAGTATAGGTATTCATTGAAAATGAGAGTACTGAGTGTGACCACCTCGAGCAGTCATAAGGAAGTCTACCTTCTCGTCGATGACTAGCTCGATGCTGCAGTTGTGTGTCTAGTTCTTTGATCTGAGGTGTATCGACAGTTCACCTTGAGTGTGTTATTGTTTGACTACACCATAACTCGATCTCCTAGCTATTCGAAACCCTGAGGTGTATGTTGGCTGTAGCATATTCATTGTAGGAACTAGGTTGCACCAAGATGGGATCTATCAACCTTGGTAGATGAGAGGAGTAGTCCTATGATGATCAAAAGATCAAGTCCTTAAGCCCATGGCCATGGTAGAGTGAAATAATGAAACAGAGTTTTTCATTGGAGTTTCACATCGGACTCAGATCGATTGATTGATTCATATGATTGATGTTGGGTTTGACGAGTTCACCTTAACCCTAATTCAGTCGGGACTCATGATAGAGGAACTCAATCATATAGGTAGCTGCACCGAGAGGTTCATCTTCAGTTCTGATGGATTGCCACCATATACTGCTAGGTGTCACTGGTGGATTTTGGAAGCAATTAAAATGATCTTGATGATCGATCATTCTAATTGTCTGAATCAGAAGAGTTCTGATCCATCGAAAGGAGTTTCGATGATGTCGATGATGAGATCACGACATGTCTCATTACTATATAGAATTGAACCTAACTGGATCACACTAACAAGGGTTAGGATCTGGATGTCATCAATTGGGCTAGCCCAATTGATTTGGATTAGATCCAATTGGTTCAAGGAAATCGTGCTAGCACTTGATTGAGCCTAACTTTCTCTTCATGTAATCTTTTCTATCACGACTGAGCCAAATGTGATTTGACTCACCTAAAGAATCTTGAGAAGATTTCTCTCAATCTAAATGAAACTTGTCCAGCTCAAAAAGCCTTGTCTTAATTCATGAGATAAATTTAAGACAACACCTGCTAATTCCTGTCACTTGCCATTTTCATTTTAGAACATCTGTCAAATATTGACATATGGGTCTTAAACTGAAGGCCACTTGGCAAGAGCTCATTGGAGGATTTTGGTGGAGTGTCCACATATCTAAACCATATTAAATTGGGTGCCATAATCAGATTATGGTGTGAGCCCAATTGGATTAAGTGGGCGCCCCAAGTGGATAAGGATGAAGAGTTTTGATCAACATGGACTAGTTGGCGCCAACCTTCCTTTGTGCTTATCCAAAGTTGGTGCTAACTCTAGGAGAGAGGGTGGAGTTCTTATCTAATGTGATCAGATGATATCACTCCATCAATCAGAATTTTTCTAGATTTATTAAAATTTTTTGATTGGTCGAATGATGTGGCACTGCGCAGCATAGCAGGGTCTATATAAACCCTATTTGTGCCTAAGGTTTTGATGATTCTACTCCCAACCCAGCAAAAGCCAGCCCCCTTTCCTCTTCTCCATATCCCATCTGTAGCTCTCCCTCTCCTCTTCACGTCCAAGGAGTTGGATGTCCATTTGGTGAAGGATCAAGGCGTGGTGATGCCTTGAACAGGAAGGCTGCAGGACTTCTTCGACAAGCTGCTGCTCCAACTTCAGGAAGACTTTTGAAGATCTTCCTAATCAGATTTAGTTCTAATTTTTGGAGCAAAGATTTCTAAGGAGAAGATGATCTAGATCCTACATGAGTGGATATTGGTAGAGGCCAAGCTATTGCGTGGCTAAATCAGAACCTCAGGCTTGCTGCGATCAACTATAGGGTAATCAGATTACCCTTGAGGTATTTCATATTTTCTTATATTTTTATATTTATTTTTGAATTAATATTAGATAATAAAATTAGATCTAGAGATTTAGATCTAAAATAAATATAGAAAAGAGGTGAACACAGCAACCCTAGAAGAAGACCCTCTTCTTCTTCTCTTTTCTCTCACCTAGACATCTAGTCTTGTGTCTATTGTATCTCTATGCCCCAAACTTTTTTCTTCCTAATTTTTGCATGCCACAAAAGTCTCTCTTTTCTATATTTTTCATAAAAATTTCATAAAAAAATTTATTTTAAATAGAGAGATATGATAGAGTCCTTGTCTAGGTCAAATACCTAGTCAAGGATTATCCAAACATGGCAAGACAAAGGGCGCCCAACTCTTGGGTGCCCCCTCTTTCTTTTTATGTGTGGACCACCAGCAAAGGGCGCATATTATGTGATATAAAAGCCATAAAAATCTCAAAAATAATCTGAATAAAATCAGTGCCATAAGGAAAGAGTTTTGGTTTCCTAAAACTCTATCTCATAGAATTTGAAATCCAAACTAATTCCTACTTTGACTTGATCCACAACCACATTCCATGTCAGAGAGAAAGAGAGAAAAGTTTTGGGCATATGTGAGGACCTGAAAGAGAGAGTTTTGTCGCATAAAATAAGAGAGAGTGGGCATGGGATAAGAGAGAGTGGGTGTGGGGGGTAAGGTGGCGCAAGGTGGAATCCTAGTCTTACTAGGATTCAATCTATGTCTTGTTCCAATCTGATTTCTAAAACCAAATCAAACTAAAACCAAATTAACCCAATTAAAATAGTCTTAACTCAATTAAGAACCTAATTTAATTAGATTAAATTAGATTTAAATCTGATTTAATTTTCTAATCGAATTAGAAATTAGGTTGAGCCAAGTCCTAATTGAACTAGGACTAGTTTTCTTTTGCACTTGGCTTATCCAATAAACCAATTGTACTTGATCCAATCAAGTCTAAACTAAATCTAATTAAATTATATTCAATTAGACTTAATCTTAGTCCATTGGCTTAATCAAATTAAGCCAATTAGTAATCGAATTGCTAATCGATCCTCCTGCAACACTTGCACTAGGTTAAATGTCAATCGTATTGATCATTTAACTCTAGAATGATTCTTATTCGTTGATCAACCATCCGATCAGATCATGAACTCTAATATGTGTGACCTCATAGGTTCGAACCTAAGTCAGTAATATAGGAATAAATTTTTGTACCTATCGAAGTGACCATCTAGCAATGGTACCCGACGGCCAGATAGGTCGAATGTATAGAACAACATCTTTAGAACCCATGTAGATATAGTTTCCATATAATTCATCCCTCTGACCAAAATGCTCATAGGATACCTCAGAGTTCAACTATCAAATCTGATCAGGTTGTCCACATTATATTTCAAAATATCAAATCCATCTGATGAATTATCCTGGCCAAGGTTTTGCTAAATTGAAATACAGCGACCCATTCTTCTCCAACTCTTGGAGTGATCAATCCCATCTTGATCACACTCTGACTTTGCAAGTACTTGACTGTGCTCAGAAGCCTTCTGTCACTAAATTAAAAATTCAGTTAGTCCAATACCAAAGCACAGTGAGTTGCTTGCAAGTCATTGAGGCGATCTTAGGTCTAAGGGATACTTATACCTATATCTCATCAGAGACATTCTCGATAATAGAATGCTCTGGAGTTGGTCACGTTCAATGATGATGTACCCTTACATCTCACCTCTATGCCATACCAATATCTCCACACTCTTTGGTTAAGAAAACAACCAACCCATATGGCCTACAGCGATCTATGCTCGATAGAAGCTGTCATCCTTATTAACAGCCTATCATTTGATTGTGAACAGTTTAAAGAACTAATCGATAAATCCTCTCTTTATCGAACCTAAATAGTCCTAAGGACATGATCACAACAATGGAGTTCATTAGAAGATGAAAATTTGTGATGAAAAAGCCAAAAATATATTTTATTTATTAACAAATCAATTACAATACAAGGTTGCTCAACCGTCAACAGCTTGATGATTGACTTTTAGGATATATTTTTCAACAACTCCCACTTGTTCTAAAGCCACTCGGCACAGTATCTAATACCCATCTTCGACTTGTGGTTATCGAACTCCTTTATTGTCAGGGCTTTAGTGAGGGGTTGGCCAGGTTCTCCTTTCCATCGATCTTCTGAAAGTCGATGTCACCTCGATCCACGATCTCCCGGATCAGGTGGAAGCGGCGTAAAATGTGCTTCGTCCGCTAGTGTGCTTTGGGTTCCTTCGCCTGAGCTATTACACCTGTGCTATTATAGTGAGTAGGATCGGACCATCGAGAGAGGGTGCTACTCCGAGCTCGATGATGAATTTCCTCAGCCACACAGCTTCCTTCGCGGTATCCAATGCTGTGATGTACTCTACCTCACAAACAAAGTCGGCCACAGTATGCTGCTTGAAACTCTTCTAGCAGATAGCTCCACTATTCAGCGTAAAGATATAACCCGACACGCTTCTGCTGTCATCATAGTCAGATTGAAAGCTGGAGTCTGTGAACCCCACAAGTTTCAGATCTGACTCGCCATAAACTAACCATTGGTCCTTAGTATCTACTACTACTCCTAGTGAGTATGTCACATCTGGCCTTGTATATGTCGTGGCGTACATGATAGATCCCACAATCGAAGCATATGAGACTCTACTCATATGCTCTCTCTCTTCAAGAGTTATCAGACAATCCTTCTTAGAGAGAGAAATTCTATGGCCTATCGATAGATAGCCCTTCTTAAAATTTTTCATGCTGAACCTCTTCAGCACAATGTCTATGTACGTGGACTGGGATAACCCAAGCATCCTTTTAGATCTATCCCTATAGATCTTCATCTCTAGGATGTAGGATGCTTCACCCAAGTCCTTCATGGAGAACTGTGATGACAATCAAACTTTTATTCCTTGTAGTGTGGGGATGTCATTTTCGATTAAGAGAATGTCATCCACGTATAAGACAAGAAATTCCACAACTAGACCCTTTGCCTATTTATAGATATAGGGCTCTTCTCCGTTCTTAATGAAGCCATACATTTTGATCGCCTTATCAAAATGCAAGTTTCAACTCCGAGAAGCTTGCTTCAATCCATAAATGGATCTCTGAAGCTTGCATACCTTAGACTCATCTGTAGATGTAAACCCCTTAGGTTGTATCATATATACCTCTTCAATCATCTCTCCATTCAGGAAAATTGTCTTTACATCCATCTGCCAGATCTCATAATCCAGATGGGCAGCTATTGCAAGCATTATCCGAATGGATTTGAGTATTGCCACAGGGGAGAACATCTCGTTATAGTCAATACCATAATGTTGACAATAACCCTTGGCAACCAGATGGGCTTTATAGGTCTCCACCTTTTCATCTGCACCCCTCTTCCTTTTGAAGACCCATTTACACCCAATGAGTTTAACCTCTTCAGGTGGGTCAATCAATGTCTATACATTGTTGACCTTCATGGACTCCATTTCAGATTTCATAGCTTCAAGTCATTTCTCAGAATCAGGTCTCTGTATTTGCATCCATATAAGTGATCGGATCCTCATCATTCTCATCAAGTTCGATGGGATCATCATCTCGGACCAAGAAATCATAGTATCTGTCTGACTGACATGGTACTCTACTAGATCACCTTAATGGTGTAGGTACATTGGGCTCCGAATCTGATCTAATCAAATCTGACTCAGGTTCAGCTATTGGTGTCGGTCCTTCTACCTGTTGAACTTCATCAAGTTTAACCTTAGAGGCAATGGTTCCTTCATCAAGGAACTTCTTTTCTAAAAAGGTTGCCTTAAGACTGACGAACACCTTTTGTTCATCAGCATGGTAGAAAAAATATCCTTTGGTCTCTTTTGGGTACCCCATGAATGTGCATTTGTCAGATCTAGGTTCGAGTTTATCTATAACTAATCATTTGACATAGGTCGGGCACTCCCAGACCCTAAGGTATGAAAGTGCTGGCTTACGTCCTATCTGTTGGTGCAAAAATTTGCTTGCGTCGGAGAAGCTGGAGTCGGAGAAGTCGCGGTTGCCGCCGGGACCTGCAAAGGAAGTCTAAACCGGAGGTGGGGTTGCTCCGGCAAGACCCTCCGACGCTCAAGTCAGTTCTCTGCCTCAACAAGAATGGAGTGCTCGAATAGAGAATTTAGCAGAGTTTTGAGATAAGAAATGAGCTTATCGAATAACGTATCTGGGTCCCCCTTTTATAGGCGGAGGAAGCAACGGATTGATGGCGACGTTTGTAACCGTCTGGCAGCGGACTGCCCAGGGTCAGGCGGAGTTTGCTGCGAAGTGTAGTGGAACGGACCCGTGGCTATCGCTGGGGCGTGCCACGTGGAGTCTGCCGCGTGAAGTGGGGCGGCGTTTGTCGTCGTGACTTGCCAGTGGATGGGAGAATCGTGCAGTATCCGTTGCAAGAGGTGGAGCAGGATCGTGGCCGTTTATGTGGCTGGTCAGGTAGTAATGGAGACGCGTGGGATCCGTTATAGGGAGTGGAGCAGTGCTGCGATCGTTACTGCAGCCTGTCAGGGAGTGGTGGAGCTGCGCAGAATCCGTCGTAGGAAATGTAGCAGAATCATGGCCGTGATTGTGGCCTGGGAGTGCAGATCTGTCAGCTGAAGTTCGGCAGTGGTCGGAGTCCGGCCACCGTAGAGGTCCGGACGAAGACTGTCTACAGCCGTTGGAATTGAGGACGGATCCCAGCTCCCACAGGAGTCCGGGCGAAGTCTTCCTGCAATCAAGGTTAAAGGCGAAGTCCGGCTCCCGTCGGAGTCTGGACAAGGCTTACCAGCAGTTAACGTTGAGGACGGAGCCCGACTCCCGTGGGAGTCCGGGTGGAGTCTGCTGCTGAAGTTATCGATGGAGTCCGGCTCCCGTAGGAGTCCGGACGCAGTCTGTCTTGTAGCCGTTGGAGTCGAGGATGAAGCTCGGCTCCCATAAAGTCCGGACGAAGTTTTCCTGCAATCAAGGTTAAAGGCGAAGTCCGGTTCCCATAGGAGTCCGGACGGGGCTTACCAGCAGTTAACGTTGAGGACGGAGCCCGACTCCCGTGGGAGTCCGGGCGGAGCTGTCCTGTAGTCGATGTCGGCGGCGGAGCCTGGCTCCTGTAGGAGTCCGGGCGGAGTCTGCTTGCGGCTGAAGTTGTTTGCGTCGAGGATGAAGCCCGGCTCCCATAAGAGTCCGGGCAGAGTCTCCTTGCAATTAAAGTCAGAGGGGAGGTCCGGCTCCGTAGGAGTCCGGACGAGGCCTACCAGCGGTTGATGCTGAGGATGGAGCCCGGCTCCCGTAGGAGTCCGGCGGAGCTGTCCTGTAGTCGATGTCGGCGGCGGAGCCCGGCTCCCGTAGGAGTCCGGGCGGAGTCTGCTTGCGGCTGAAGTTGTTGGCGTCGGAGCCCGGCTCCCGTAGGAGTCCGGGCGGAGTCTCCCTGCAATTAAAGTCAGAGGGGAGGTCCGGCTCCCGTAGGAGTCCGGACGAGGCCTACCAGCAGTTGATGCTGAGGACGGAGCCTGGCTCTCGTAGGAGTCCGGGCGGAGCTGTCCTGTAGTCGATGTCGGCAGCGGAGCCCGGCTCCCGTAGGAGTCCGGGCAGAGTCTGCTTGCGGCTGAAGTTGTTGGCGTCGGAGCCCGGCTCCTGTAGGAGTCCGGGCGGAGCTGTCATGTAGTCGATTCCATTGAGGACTTCGGCTGTGGGTATTTTATACCCAACACTAGTCCCCCTACTTTCGAGTTTGAATTTCAAACGAAGGAAGTACAGAGAGAGAGATGGGCACAACCGAAACCGTTCCTTCGAATCCTGCGCACTGCCGCCTCCAGATATTTTGGCATTAAATGTGCGCGTGTCGGAGTCTTTTCGAATTGGAGTGGTATGAGGGGACGCTTCGAAATTCCTGCAGGTACACTGGCCTAGGTACGGTGCAATTATGATCCTGCCAACCGTCAGCCACTTTTAGCCATCTGTCAGGGGGAGTGGGACACGTGTCGGATGCGGACTGGCCCGGGGGATTCGCGATCATTATGGCACCAGATCCCAGGGTCTATTTAAACCCGTCCTCCCACCTTTAGGCATCCTACTCCGTTCCTGAGTTCTCACTAGTGTCTGTCTTCTCTTCGAGAGCCCTGCCTCAGTGAGCGTCTTCTCACGCCGTAGGCGCCTCCCGTTTTTCGTCCCTCAGGTCCCTCAGAGTAATATAGGTTAGTGCCAACCTTCCTCTCACCGCCTAGGGGCTTCTTTTCTCGTCATTACTTTTGTGCATCCATCCGAGTTAGTCTTCGGCCTCTCGTTCCCCTTTCGGTCCATCTTTTTAGGGTCCTTTAGATCCCCCCTTCGAAACTTACTTAAAATGTCCTCTGGCTCTTCTGCTCCCAGCAGTTCCGAGAGTTCTTCTGCTTCAAACCCCCAGGTCCCTGTCACTGTGGACAAACCCGCGTCTGGGGCTGGGCTTCACCTGGTTTTCGCACCGGGCGTTATTCCATGTTCCTTGACTTCGGAAGAACTCCTTCTGATAAGGGTTCAGCATGGAGTTCCTCCGGAGTACGACCTGGAGCTACCAGACCCCTCTGACCGGGCCAGCACTCCCCCTCCCGGTCGCTTTTGTTTGTACCAGGAAGCATTCTGTGCTGGACTCCGGCTTCCGCTTCCTTCCTTTGTCGCTGCCCTCTTCCGCTTCTTGGACATCTCCCTCGCTTCCGTGGCCCCGAATTCCTTTAGGTTTTTGATAGGGTTTCTCTCCCTCTGCCACGTAGTCGAGGTTCAGCCGTCTCTCTCCTTGTTTAGGCATTTTTATACCTTCAAACGCCATCCTTCGGTGAAGGACTGGTGGTACTTCTCCCCCCAGTTCGGTAAGAAGGGGTTGCTGAAAGGCGCTCCTTCTTCGATCCACAATTGGAAGGGAAAATACCTCTTCGTCCACTACCCGACCCTAGAACTGGGCCTGCCCCCTTGGGGCTCTCTGAGGGATTCTATCCGTCGGGCTCCCAGCCTGGGGGAGGATGACCTCCAGGCCGCCCAAAAGCTTCTAACTTATCCCGCTCCTTCCCTTCCTAATCTTCTGAAGGAGCAGCTTCTTTTCAACGTCGGCCTGAGCCCCCAGGATCCAGCGAGTATTCATCTTACCTTTTCTTTTCTTGCCTTTCTCCTCTTTTTCTCTTTACCTCTTTTTCCTTCCCCTTCTCTTCTTTTTCTTTCTTCTTTTTTTTTTTTTTTTGACTCTTGATTGATCGGTGTTGCTTCTTTTTCCCCTTTTTCTTCTTTCTTCTCTTTTTTTTTTTTTTTTTTTTGACTCTTGATTGATCGGTGTTGCTTCTTTTTCCCCTTTTTCTTCTTTCTTCTCTTTTTTTTTTTTTTTTTTTTTTAGGAATGGACGCCGAAGCAGCACGGATGCTCGCCAGGGGCATGAGAGCTCAGAAGAGAAAGGGCGCGGTGGCCTCCGGATCGGCGAAGAGGGCCAGGGCGGAGGAGACGAGCTTGGCTGCGCCCGTCCAGGCGGCCCCGGCCATCGACATTCCCTCAGATGCCGAGCCAGTGGCTCCCCGGGCCTCCTCGAGGAGCCCGTCGATTGGGGCCCCCGCTCCGGGGGTTCGCTCCACGGAGGTGCCCGCCGTCGGGAGGAGGAGGAAATCGGTGGCTCACAGGGCGAGTAGCCATCGAGCTACTGTAGACGAGTCCGTCTGCTTCGAGGAGGGATCGGAGAATCCCTTCAACGATAGGACTTGATCAGGTGGTTGATCGACGACTGCATCCTGTCCGACGTCGTGGAGAGGATCGACCGTGCCGATCCTGAGCAGCGGGCTTGGGACTCTTTGGGGTCCTTTCTCGAGGTAAATGGATCTTTATTTACACAGTCACTCGGCCTTTGTCATAATTCTCTATCCGTCCTTGCAGATTGGGCACCAGCTCTTTGCCTATATCGAGGCGGTGAGCCGCATGAGGAGGAACATCCTCCAGGCGGAGGAACGCTGCCAAGCCGAGGTTGCCCACCTCCAAGCGAAGTCGGCTGAAGTAGCCGCCCTCCAGGAGGCCCTGGAAAGAGAGAAGCAAGCCCGGGAGGAGGAGAGGCAGATCTTGGAGGAGTCGGCGAGGAAGGCAGAGGCCGAGGTCGCCCATTTGGTCGAGCAAACTCCGATCCTGGTCTCGGAGGCTAGGGCCCTTGCGGTAGAGGAATTCAAGGCCTCTGCAGAGATGAGGGACCTGAATGTCCAGTTTGGCTAGGAGGCGTTCACCAAGGGGTTCGAGCTCTGCCAAGAGAAGGTGGCCAGCAAATTCCCCGAGCTCGACCTCGGCTTCCTTGAGGAGTCCGAAGATGAGGCCGGTCCCTCGTCTGCCGCCACTGCGGTCGCACCCCCCGCGTCGAGTTCTCCACCTCCCGCCCCTGAGGTCTGAGACCTCTGATCTTGTGCCCTTATTTTGTCGCAGTATTTCCTTTCTGTTTGTCTTCAAAATTATTTAATCCATAAAGTCAAATTTCTTATTGTGGATGGCTTCTCCTTCCCCCTCCTCCTTCTTTCTGCCCTTCTCCTTGCAATGAGTCGTTCCCTGACGCTTTTGCCTTCCGATGGCAGTGCCCTGCAGAAGCACTCCCCTTGCCCCTGGGGGTCCCGCTGAAATCGACAATCCAGCGGTTGAAAAAGGAGGTCCTTCACCTGACGAAGAAGTTGAAGAAGACGGAAGGCGAGCTCCGCAAATTGAGAGAAGGCCATTCTGAAGCCGCCGCTGAGGCCGGCCACTTTCGGAGTCTCCATGTGAAGGCGATCATGGATTACAGTCGGAGGAAGGCGAACTTCGCAAAGGAACTCGAGGAGTGCAAGAAGAGCACCAGCGACCGTATTTGGGCTCAAGAAGCCAGGATCAGTGCCCTTAAGGTGGAACTGTCAGCTGCGAAGAGGAAGATCGGCCAGCTGGAAGGAAATTCATCCCGGCTCTTGGCCTGGGTCGATGATGAACAGAAGTGGTCGCAGAAGGTCTCCGACCTTCAGAAGCAGCTTCAAGATGCCGAGATGAGCCACGACGTGCAGCGGGCTAGCTGGCGCCGGTAGGTGGAAGAGTATAAAGGGAGATTCTGGACGGCGGCCGATGAAGTTATTCGTCTCCAGAGGCAGCTGGCTAACAGGGCGCAGCTTACTTCTGCCCAAGATTCTGAAGAGCTCCAAGCCCTGAGAGGCACTGTTGAAGGGATTTCTGTCTCCCTCGGGGAGAAGACAGCCGAGCTGCAACAAGTGAAGATCCAACTGGCACTTGAGCGGCGGGCCATCGCAGATGCGGAGGCGGAGTCCGAAGTTTTGAGGAAGAGGCATCGAGAAGCGGAGGCTGAGAGCTAGCAACTTCGTCGGGCGCTCAGGATGCGCTGCGGAAGAGGGAAGAGCTAGAAGGAGAAATAGAGAATCTAAGGCAGTCCTGGTTGAGGGACGGAATAGATAACTCTAGGTCGGAGGGACCAGGGCCTCCTTAGAGCTCTTTTTGTCTTTCTGTCTTATCATGTAGTTACTTCCTTTTTATCATTTTGCCCTTCTTTCCTTGGCCTTCCTGGCTTTGTAGTGTGTACATCGGAAATGGAATAAAAAGAGCATTTTGCGTTACCTCGTCCGCGCGCTGCACTAATATCGCTGTCTGCTGATCCTTTCTTGCCATCTGACTTGCCAGATGTTGACATCATTGGGAGGGGGCTTTTTCTTTCATCTGATCTTGTTAGCCGGCCAGGTTTCGCCACCATTAACCCTTACTGCAGAAGTCATGGATGGAGCCCGACTCTCGTAGGAGTCCGACTGAAGTCTTCCTTGTAGGCGAAACCCGGCTCCCGTAGGAGTCCGGGTGAAGTCTTCCTCGCGGGCGGAACCCGACTCCCGTAGGAGTCCGGGTGAAGTCTTCCTTGTAGACGGAACCCGGCTCCCGTAGGAGTCTGGGTGAAGTCTTCCTCGCGGGCGGAACCCGGCTCCCGTAGGAGTCTGGGTGAAGTCTTCCTTGTAGGCAGAACCCGGCTCCCGTAGGAGTCCGGGTGAAGTCTTCCTCACGGGCGGAACCCGGCTCCCGTAGGAGTCCGGGTGAAGTCTTCCTTGTGGGCGGAACCCGACTCCCGTAGGAGTCTGGGTGAAGTCTTCCTTTGCGTCGTGAACGGAACCTGGCTCCCGTAGGAGTCCGGGCCTTCCATTTTGCTCGAGCCGGTGTGAGGTTCTCCCCTCGTTACCAGCCTGGCTGTGGGGGCACGTTAGGGCACTGTAAGGCCTCTCCCCCCATCTGGTCTAAAAGAACCGAGCCTTCGACTTTGCTCATGTCAGGACGAGGTTCTCCTCCTGTTCCTGACATGGCTGTGGGGGCACATTAGGGCGTTGTAAGGCCTCTCCCCCCATCCGGTCTAAAAGAACCGGGCCTTTGACTTTGCTCATGTCAGGACGAGGTTCTCCTTCTGTTCCTGACATAGCTGTGGGGGCACATTAGGGCGTTGTAAGGCCTCTCCCCCCATCCGGTCTAAGAGAACCGGGCCTTTGACTTTGCTCATGTCAGGACGAGATTCTCCTCCTATTCCTGACATGGCTGTGGGGGCACATTAGGGTGTTGTAAGGCCTCTCCCCCCATCCGGTCTAAGAGAACCGGGCCTTTGACTTTGCTCATGTCAGGACGAGGTTCTCCTCCTGTTCCTGACATGGCTGTGGGGGCACATTAGGGCATTGTAAGGCCTCTCCCCCCATCCGGTCTAAGAGAACTGGGCCTTTGACTTTGCTCATGTCAGGACGAGGTTCTCCTCCTGTTCCTGACATGGCTTTGTTTTTGGAGGGATCATATCCATCATAATAAATCCATGCCAGGTGGGAAGGGCACGTTAGGTAGAAAGAAAAGTAGATTCAAGGTGAAATCATAAGTGATACATTTACAGTTTTCTCGCTCCTCCTTGAGGCCCTCCGATGATGGAGTCGATGGTCCCGATGGGAGGCCGGTCCCCGGGTTGCTCCTCCCTTCTCTGCGGTTCAGGCTGTGGAAGGGCTCTTGGTCGGTCTCCTCTACCCTCATGCCTGCGACGGATGAATCTGTCGAGTCGACCTCGCTGAATGAGCTCCTCAATCTCGTCCTGGAGCTGGATACATTCCTCTGTGTCGTGGCCGTGGTCGCGGTGGTAGAGGCAGAACTTGTTGGGGTTGCGCTTCCCGGGGTGTGTGCGCATCCTCTCCGGTCTCGGGAGCTGCTCTCTGACCTCCATTAATACCTGGGCCTTCGAGGCATTGAGGGGGGCGTAGTTGCAAAATCTCCCTGGTGGGGAGCCCCGCCGAACCCCACGGTCCGGGCTTCTCTGCCTGCATGCCCGGGTGGAGTATGGGCGCGCTTATGTCCAGGAGGGGATCGGGAACGCGACCGGGCTTCCTTTGGCCTTTTCTCAACTGCGGGCTTACTCGAATCTCCCGCTTGCCGCTCCCTTGCCGTCTCTTCATCCTTCATTTGAAGGCTTCTTCCGCTCGGGCGTATCCTTCAGCCCGAGCCAGTAAATCGGCAAAATCCCTGGGGTACTTCTTCTCCAGGGAGAATAAAAGATCATTCTTCTGAAGGCCACATTTCAGGGCGGCCATGGCAACTGATTGGTCCAAGTTTCGGACCTCCAACGCCGCGATGTTAAAGCGGTTGATGTAGGCCCGTATGGACTCCCCTTCCCTCTGCTTGATGTTGATGAGGGACTCCGAACCCTTTCGAGGATGCCGGCTGCTGACAAAATGTGCCACAAATTGGTGGCTCATTTGATCGAAGGAAAAGATGGTACCCGGCTTCAAAGCCGAATGCCAGTTCCTCACTTCTCCCTTCAAAGTAGACGGGAAAGCCCGGCATAAGATGGCGTCAGGAGCACCATGAAGCAGCATCATCGTTCGGAAGGCCTCCAGATGATCAACCGGGTCCGAAGTCCCGTCGTAGCTTTCAAACTGGGGAAGCTTAAAGTTTGGCGGGATCGGTTCATGCATGATCATTTGAGAGAAGGGAGGGTCAGTACAAATATCCTCACCATGAGTGAGGGGCGCGTGGCGGAGTTCTTCAATCCGCCGGTTCATCTCCTGGAGCCTCCGGTCCAGGAAATCCTCTCAACTTCGAGTCTCGAGGGTCCTCTGGCAGAGCGGGGGCAGGGATCTTCCAGGGGTGGAGTCGTGGTCCGATTGAGGGCTCTCTACCCTCGGATTTGTTTTCCCGGGAAGGATGGGGCGGCTGGCCCAGGTGGCCCACCCCGCCGCCGGGTTCTGACATTCTGGAGATGCCCTTTCCGGGTGCGCCGATGCTTGCGGTTGCTGCTGCTGCATTGCTTGCACAGCTTCGATGAGGCCTCTGACCTGCTATGCCAGCAAGTCAAATTGCTCCGCGCCGACCGCCACCGTTGGAGGAGGAGGAGGAGGCTGGGAAATAGGAGGGGAGGCCGGAGCCTGAGATCTGGCCGCGGAGGCCGTGGACCGTCATGTGGATGCCTTGCGTGGAGGCATCGAGCGTGGATCTCGTGGGGGAAAATTAGGAGTGGGTGTCGGAGAGACGATCGGAGGTGGCTCCGTTGAACACTCCTTTAAGAACAAGGGTACTGCGAAGGTTCAGGACCCTTCCTCTAGCGCCAATCCTGTTGGTGCAAAAATCTACTTGCACCAGAGAAGCTGGAGTCGGGGAAGTCGCGGTCGCCGCCGGGACCTACAAAGGAAGTCCAAACCGGAGGTGGGGTTGCTCCGGCAAGACCCTCCGACGCTCAAGTCAGTTCTCTGCCTCAACAAGAATGGAGTGCTCGAACGGAGAATTTAGCAGAGTTTTGAGATAAGAAATGAGCTTATCGAATAACGTATCTGGGTCCCCCTTTTATAGGTGGAGGAAGCAACGGATTGATGGCGACGTTTGTAACCGTCTGGCAGCGGACTGCCCAGGGTCAGGCGGAGTTTGCTGTGAAGTGTAGTGGAACGGACCCGTGTCTATCGCTGGGGCGTGCCACATGGAGTCTGCCGTGTGAAGTGGGGCGGCGTTTATCGTCGTGACTTGCCAGTGGATGGGAGAATCGCGCAGTATCCGTTGTAGGAGGTGGAGCAGGATCGTGGTCATTTATCGTGGCTGGTCAGGTAGTAATGGAGATGCGTGGGATCCGTCATAGGGAGTGGAGCAGTGCTGCGATCGTTACTGCGGCCTGTCAGGGAGTGGTGGAGCTGCACGGAATCCACCACAGGAAATGTAGCAGAATCGTGGTCGTGATTGTGGCCTAGGAGTGCAGATCTATCGGCTGAAGTTCGGCAGTGGTCGGAGTCCGGCCACCATAGAGGTCTGGACGAAGACTGTCTGCAGCCATTGGAATTGAGGACGGAGCCCGGCTCCCACAGGAGTCCGGGCGAAGTCTTCCTGCAATCAAGGTTAAAGGCGAAGTCCGGCTCCCATCGGAGTCCAGACAAGGCTTACCAGCAGTTAACGTTGAGGACGGAGCTCGACTCCCGTGGGAGTCCGGGCGGAGTCTGCTGCTGAAGTTATCGGCGGAGTCCAGCTCCCGTAGGAGTCCGGATGCAGTTTGTCTTGCAGCCGTTGGAGTCAAGGATGAAGCTCGACTCCCGTAGGAGTCCGGGCGAAGTTTTCCTGCAATCAAGGTTAAAGGCGAAGTCCGGTTCCCGTAGGAGTCCGGACGGGGCTTACCAACAGTTAACGTTGAGGACGGAGCCCAACTCCCATGGGAGTCCGGGCGGAGCTGTCCTGTAGTCGATGTCGGCGGCGGAGCCTGGCTCCCGTAGTAGTCCGGGTGGAGTCTGCTTGCGGCTGAAGTTGTTGGCGTCGAGGATGAAGCCCGGCTCCCATAAGAGTCCGGGCGGAGTCTCCCTGCAATTAAAGTCAGAGGGGAGGTCCGGCTCCCGTAGGAGTCCGGACGAGGCCTACCAGCGGTTGATGCTGAGGACGGAGCCCGGCTCCCGTAGGAGTCCGGGCGGAGCTGTCCTGTAGTCGATGTCGATGGTGAAGCCCGGCTCCCGTAGGAGTCCGCTGCTTGCGGCTGAAGTTGTTAGCGTCGGAGCCCGGCTCCCGTAGGAGTCCGGGCAGAGTCTCCCTGCAATTAAAGTTAGAGGGGAGGTCCGGCTCCCATAGGAGTCTGGACGAGGCCTACCAGCGGTTGATGCTGAGGACGGAGCCTGGCTCTCGTAGGAGTCCGGGCGGAGCTATCCTGTAGTCGATGTCAGCGGTGGAGCCCGGCTCCCGTAGGAGTCCGGGCGGAGTCTGCTTGCGGCTGAAGTTGTTGGCGTCGGAGCCCGGCTCCCGTAGGAGTCCGGGCGGAGCTGTCATGTGGTCGATTCCACTGAGGACTTCGGCTGTGGGTATTTTATACCCAACACTATCCATATCTCATATGGAGTCTTGATTACAGACTAACTTGAAATCCTATTTAACAGATAACAGGTCGATTCGAGTGCATATCCTCAAAGGGATATCGGCAGGCTGGCAAAATCCATCATGGATCGGACCATGTCTAACAGAGTTTGATTTCTCCTTTCAGACACACCATTATGCTGTGGTGTTTCTGGTAGAGTCTATTGGGAGAGAATCTCATTCTCTTCTAGACATGTGAGAAACTCACTAGAAAGGTATTCTCCTCCTCGGTCAGATCAAAGAGTTTTAATACTCTTCCCAGTTTTTTTTTCTACTTCACTTTGAAATCATTTGAACATTTCAAATGAATCCGACTTATATTTCATCAGATAAACATATCCATATCTGGATAGATTATCCGTGAAAGTGATGAAGTAGAAATATCCACATCTAGCACTTGTGCTCATGGGCCGGCATACATCAGTATGTACTTGGCCCAAGAGCTCAGTAGCTCTCTCACCTTTTTCAGTAAAAGGTGACTTGGTCATTTTACCAAGAAGACATAACTCACAGGTTGGAAGTGATTCACAATCACTGACTTCGAAAATTTTCTCTTGAGTCAACATGTTTATCCTGTTTTTGTTTATATGACCTAGCCTATAGTGCCATAAGTAGATATCTGATACACTATCTAATCTAGGGTGCTTGCCAATAGAATAGACTACATTAACAGGTTGTGATAAAATATACACACCATTGTTCAAATGTCCACAAAATATAGTAACACCATTCATAATGATATTACAAACTTATTTCTTTATTGAAATTTCATAATCATTTTTGGCCAGAAGGCCTACAGAAATAATATTTAAAAAGAAACTGAGACAGAAATGATAATCATTAAGAACAAAAGTATGGGACTCAAATACAAATTTCAAGAATTCTAATGCTATAACTGGAACTGGTTTTCCACCTCCAATGTTCAGAACCTCTCGCCTTGCTCGAATCTCCTACTGACCTGGAACCCCTGCAATGAATTGCAAATATGGTAAGGGCTACCAGTATCCAATACCCAGTCAGTTATATCACAAATAGAGAAATTGCAAGGAGTTATCATATAAATACCTTGCCTAGCAACAGCTTGCTTTTTTCTCTGCCTGTTCAGATCCAAGGAGGCAATGTACCGAGGACAGCTCCTCTTTCAGCACCCCCACTTCTTGTAAAAGAAGCATTCAGCTTGACTCTTATCGGACTTGATCATTCTGGTTTGGTCCTGCACAGATGTCCCAGCCTGAACTTGCACCTTCTTCACTTTCTTCTTTTTATTCTTTTTCTCTTTCTTAAAGGGTGGAGAACCAGAAGACAAACCTCCCACTAAGTTCATTGACTCGTGGAGTTGGTGATCCTTCTCAAAGTTCTGAAGCAACCCCAGTAACCCGTGGTAGTTTACTTCAGGCTTTGACATTCTATAATGAGTGAAGAATGGGAGATAAGACTTGGGTAGCGAGTTCAGTATTGCATCTTTCCTAAGCTACTCATGCAAGGAAAAGCCGAGGTTGCTCAAATGCTCCATCAGCTCGATCATGTACAATACATGATCAGTGATAGAGGCACCATCCCGCATTTTGGCGTTGAAGATGGCACAACTAGTCTTGTGCCTCTCCACGTCATCGGGTGTGCCAAAGGCATCCTCCAACACTTGAAGCATGTCCTTTGGCTGAGCCATCTCAAATCTGAGATGGATCACCAACTCCACAAGGAGTCGATGAACTTAGTGGGAGGTTCGTCTTCTGGTTCTCGACCCTTTAAGAAAGGAAAAAAGAATAAGAAGAAGAAAGTGAAGAAGGTGCAAATTCAGGCTCGGACATCAGTGTAGGGCCATACCAGAAAGATCAAGCCTAATAAGAGTCAAGCTAAATACTTCTTTTGCAAGAAGCGAGGGCAATGGAAGAAAAACTGTCCTCAGTACATTGCCTCCCTGGATCCGAATAGGTAGAGAAAGAAGCAAGCTATTGCTGGGCAAGGTATTTATATGATAACTCCTTGTAATTTCTCTATTTGTGATATAACTGACTGGGTATTGGATACCGGTAGCCCTTACCATATTTGTAATTTATTGTAAAAGTTGTAGGTCAGTAGGAGATTCGAGCAAGATGAGAGGTTCCTGAATGTTGGAGATGGAAGACCAATTCCAATTCTAGCATTAGAAATCTTGAAACTTGTATTTGAGTCCCATACCATTATTCTTAATGATTGTCATTTCTGTCTCAGTTTTTTTTTAAAATATTATTTCTGTAGGCCTTCTGGATAAAAATGATTATAAAATTTTAATAAAGAAACAAGTTAGTAATATCATTATGAATGGTATTACTATTTTTTGTGGACATTTGAACAATGGTGTGTATATGTTATCACAACCTATTAACGTAGTCTATTCTACGGGCAAGCACCCTAGATTAGATAGTGTATCAGATATCTACTTATGGCACTGTAGGCTAGGTCATTAAACAAGAACAGGATAAACAGGTTGACTCAAGAGAGAATTCTCAAAGTCAGTGATTGTGAATCACTTCCAACCTTTGAGTCCTGTCTTCTTGGTAAAATGACCAAGTCACCTTTTACTGAAAAAGGTGAGAGAGCTACTGAGCTCTTGGGCCTAGTACATACTGATGTATGCAGGCCCATGAGCACAAATGCTAGAGGTGGATATTTCTACTTCATCACTTTTACGGATGATCTATCTAGATATGGATATGTCTATCTGATGAAACACAAGTCGGATTCATTTGAAATGTTCAAACGATTCTGAAGTGAAGTAGAAAAAGAAACCGGAAAGAGTACTAAAACTCTTCAATCTGATCGAGAAGGAGAATACCTTTCTGATGAGTTTCTCACATATCTAGGAGAGAATAGGATTCTCTCCCAATAGACTCCTCTAGGAACACCACAGCATAATGGTGTGCCTGAAAGGAGAAATCAGATTCTGTTAGACATGATCCGATCCATGATAGATTTTGCCAGCTTGCCGATATCCTTCTGGGGATATGCACTTGAATCAACCAGTTATCTGTTAAATAGAGTTTCAAGTAAGTCTATAATTAAGACTCCATATGAGATATGGACAGGGCTTAAGCCAGCACTTTCACAACTTAGGGTCTGGGGGTGCCCGGCCTATGTCAAACGGTTAGTTACAGATAAACTTGGACCTAGGTCTGACAAATATACATTCATAAGGTACCCCAAAGAGACCAAAGGATATTTTTTCTACCATGCTGATGAACAAAAGGTGTTTGTCAGCCTTAAAGCAATCTTTTTAGAAAAAAAGTTCCTTGCTGAAGGAACCGTTGCCTCTAAGGTTGAACTTTATAAAGTTCAACAGGTAAAAAGACCGACACCAATAGCTGAACCTGAGTTGAATTTGATTAGATTAGATTCAAAGCCCAATGTACCTACACCATTAAGGTGATCCAGTAGAGTACCTCGTCAGTCGGACAGATACTATGATTTCTTGGTTCGAAACGGTGATCCCATCGAACTCGATGAGAATGATGAGGATTCGATCACCTATATTGGATGCAATGCAGAGACCTGATTCTGAGAAATAACTTGAAGCCATGAAATCTAAAATAGAGTCCATGAAGGTCAATGATGTATGGACATTAATTGACCCACCTGAAGGGGTTATACCCATTGGGTGTAAATGGATCTTCAAAAGGAAGAGGGGCGCAGATGGAAAGGTAGAGACCTATAAAGTCTGTCTGATTGTCAAGGGGTATCGTCAACATTATGATATTGACTATGACGAGATGTTCTATCCTGTGGCAATGCTCAAATTATTTAGATAATGCTTGCAATAGCTGCCCATCTGGATTATGAGATCTGGTAGATGGATGTAAAGACAACTTTCTTGAATGGAGAGCTGACTGAAGAGGTGTATATAATACAACCTGAGGGGTTTACATCCACATATGATTTTAAGGTGTGCAAGCTTCAGAGATCTATTTATAGATTGAAGCAAGCTTCTTGGAGTTGGAACATATGTTTTGATAAGGTGATCATAACGTATGGCTTCATTAAGAACGGAGAAGAGCCCTGCATCTATAAATGGGCAAATAATCTAGTTGTGGTATTCATTGTCTTGTACATGGATGATATTCTCTTAATCGAAAATGACATCCCTGCACTACAGGAAATAAAAGTTTGGTTGTCATAGCAGTTCTCCATGAAGGACTTGGGTGAAGCATCCTACATTCTAGAGATGAAGATCTATAGGGATAGATCTAAAAGAATACTTGGGTTATCTTAGTTCACATACATAGATACTGTGCTGAAGTGATTCAGCATGAAGAATTTCAAGAAGGGCTATCTATCGATAAGCCATGAAATTTCTCTCTCTAAGAAGGATTGTCCAACAACTCCTGAAGAGAGAGAGCGTATGAGTAAAGTCCCATATGCTTTGGCCGTGGGATCTATCATGTATGCCATGATATGTACAAGGCCAGATGTGCCATACTCACTAGGAGTAGTGAGTAGATACCAATCTAATTTTGGAGAAAATCACTGAAAAGTAGTTAAATCCATCCTTAAGTATTTGAAAAATACTAAGGACCAATGGTTGGTTTATGATGAGTCAGATCTGAAACTTGTGGGGTTCACAGACTCCAGCTTTCAATCTGACCATGATGACAGCAGAAGCGTGTCGGGTTATATCTTTACTCTGAATGGTGGTGCCATCTGCTGAAAGAGTTCCAAGCAGCATACTATGGCAGACTCTGTTTGTGAGGTGGAGTACATCGCAGCATCGGATGTCGTGAAAGAAGCTGTGTGGCTGAGGAAATTCATCACCGAGCTCAGAGTAGCACCCTCCCTCGATGGTCGGGTCCTGCTCTACTATGACAGCACTGGTGCCATAGCTCAAGCGAAGGAACCTAAAGCACACTAGTGGATGAAACACATTTTGCACCGCTTCCACTTGGTCCGAGAGATCGTGGATCGAGGTGATGTCGACCTTCAGAAGATCGATGGAAAGAAGAACCTGACGGACCCCTTCACTAAAGCCCTAGCAATAAAGGAGTTCGACAACCACAAGTTGAAGATGGGTATTAGATACTGTGCCGAGTGACTTTAGAACAAGTGGAAGTTGTCGAAAAATATGTCCCAAAAGTCAATCGTCAAGTTGTTGATGGTTGAGCAACCTTGTATTGTAATTGATTTGTTAATAAATAAAATATATTTTTGGCATTACAAGTTTTCATCTTCTAATGAACTCTGTTGTTGTGATGAAGTCCTTAGGACTATTTAGGTTTGATAAAGAGATGATTTATCAATTAGTCTTTAAAACTGTTCACGATCAATTGATAGGCTGTTAATAAAGACGACAGCTTCTATCGAGCAAAGATCGCTGTAGGCCATATGGGTTGGTTGTCCTCTTAACCAAGGAGTGTAGAGACACTGGTATGACATATAGATGAGATGTAAGGGTACATCATCATTGAATGTGACCAACTCCAGAGCATTCTGCTACCGAGAATGTCTCTGATGGGATATAGGTATAAGTGTCCCTTAGACCAGAGATCGCCTTAGTGATTTGCAAGCAACTCACTGTGCCTTGGTATTTGCGAAGTCAGAGTGTGATCGAGATGGGATTGACCACTCCAAGAGTTGGAGAAGAATGAGTCACTGTATTTCAATTTAGCAAAACCTTTGTCAAGATAATGTGGGAATTTCAGTGCAGGGGTAAAACAGTAATTTTAAAACTTTTTCAAAATTATAATTTTACAGTAAAAATTATTAATTAATATAATTAATTAACATATATTAATCCTACATAAGAATCTAAATATGATATATATAGTATGCATTTAAATTTAAAATTTTGAATTCTATATAGTAAACATTTTACTGTTATGTGTTCAGAACACACTACCTTCGTGCAGGTAGTCGATCGTTGCAGTCTATCACCATCGAAAAGGTCTGATCATTGCAATATAGCTACACAGTATGTCTGACTTCTATGGATCATCCACACGAAGCTCCCGGTCTGATCAGCTCCTCACGAATGCTAGTTTATTGCAGAACTCTTTCGACGATCGATGTTGATCGAACTCCTTCGATCGTGATCTGCTGACTCCTCGAATACTCCAGATTGTCAGTAGATGTACTTGAGAGATTGATGAAGCTCTCTTTAAAATTTGGTGGGCACATGACACTCGTAGCTTACCTTCTCACTTCCCGAACCCTAGGCAGAAACCCTAGGGTATTCACCGAAGAAACTTGCGCCCACTCTATTTCTTTTCTTTTCTCTCCTTTTCTTTTCTTTTCTCATGCAAAAAAGCTTTCTCACACCACCCTATCTTTCTAGGATCAGATTTGCACATGCCCTATCTTCTCTTCTTTTTAAAACGATGCAAGACGCATCTTTTCAGCATTTTCACCGCGTGAGAGGATAAAGATAAGTGGTTGCTCACTTGAATTCAAATCAAATTTGAATTCAAATGCCAACCAACTTATTCTTATCCACTCTAGGCATGAGAAGAAAGAGGCGTGGGCTTTTTTGTGCATGGAGAGATTTCATGAGAAACCATTTCTCGTGTAGAATAAGTGGCACATGAAAGAAAGGGGTGGCGCATGGGATTTGTTAACCATTCAAATTCAAACATCCTTTGAATTTGAATGGCCAACCAACCTCATCATTATCCATTCAAAATGGCGCACAAAGAAGGGGCATGGGAAGGCTTCTGTGTGGGAGAAAATTTATGAGAACTCATTTCTCGTGAATTCAAATGGGCACAGGTGAAGTGAGGTGGCGCAAGGAGATAAGTCAAGGTGGTTTGAAATTTTAAAGCAATCTAATTGAACCAACCATATTAAAATAGGTTAGATACAATTAGACTAAATTAAACCCAACATAATTAGACTTCATTAGGCTTAATAAAATCTTAATCAAATCAGAAATTGACTAAGCCCAACCCCTGATCAAATCAGGGACCAAACCACTTCGACGATTGGTCAACTCTTAACCTAATCGGGTCAAACCCAACTGAATCCAATTCAATTGGACTTGATCCAAAAATAATTACTCAATCAAATTGAGTTAATTAGAGATTAAATTACTAATTAAATCTCTCATAAATACTGAGTCCAAATTCGATGGGCAATCGGGCATCAAAGTCCATCGATATGAAACCTTGATCGAAGAGTCCCAAACCAGTGGGACTCTTGACCCCGGTACCCAAAATGTGTGAAACTCATGATCAGAGAATCCTTATTCTCAATCACAGAGTCTTTGAGTATAAGGACTCTTGGTCGAAGAGTTCCAATCTAGTGGGACTCTTCACCAGCCATCAGATCAGATAGGAACCTCTAATGTGTGTGACCCCATAGGTTCGAACCTAAGCCGGTAGCACAGGAACCAATTCCTGTACTAATCGAAGTGACCATCTAGCAATGGTACCTGACATCTGGATAGGTCAAATAATCACAATCGCAACATTCAAAATCTACGTGAATATGGTTACTGTATAATTCATCCCTTTTGACCCCTATGTATAGGACGATTCAGGGTTAAACTGTCAACCCTGATTAGATCATCCGAATCGTGCTCAACTCAAACAGTCTTGTGACTCCTCACTAGGACTACCCTAGCCAAGGTTTTGCTAAATTGAAACACGACTGTACATAGCTCCTGAACTGGAGTGGTCAATCCCATCTTGACACACGCACCGACAAGTCAAGTACTTGACTACACCCAGCAGCCTTCCGTCACTGAATTAGAAATTCAGGTAGTCCAGTGCCTAAGTGTAGTGAGTTGCTTGCAAGTCACTGTGGCAGTCTCAGATCAGAGGGACAGTTATACCCATATCCTATCGGAGCAAATCTTGACAGCAGAAATAGCTCCGGAGTCGGTCACATTCAGTGTAGATGTACACTTACATCTCACCTGTATGCCATACCAGTGTCTCCACACTCCTTGGTTAAGAGGACAACCAACCCATATGGCACACAATGACCTATGCTTGATAAATGTTGTTATCTTTGGTAACAACGTATCATTTGGTCGCGAACAAGTTTAAGGACTAAACGACAAATCCTCCTTTGTCGAGTCTAAAAAGTCCTAAGGACTTCACCACAACACAAGAGTTCATTAGAAGATGAAACAATTTGTGATGAAAAATATCAAAATAACTTTTATTTATTTATAATTTATATACTAATACAAGAAAGAGCACAACCGTCAATAGACTAACGATTGGCTTTGGGACCCTATTACCAACAATCTCCCACTTGGCCTAAAGCCAATCGGTGCAGTATCTAATACCCATCTTCAACTTGAAGTTGTCGAACTCCATCACCGCAATGGCTTTAGTGAATGGATCGGCCAGGTTCTCCTTTCCATCAATCTTCTGAAGGTCGATGTCACCTCGATCCATGATTTTCTGGATGAGATGGTAGCGACGTAGAATATGCTTCATCTACTAGTGTGCCTTCGGTTCCTTCGCCTGAGCAATGGCTCCATAGCTGTCACAGTAGAGCAGAACTGGACCAACAAGGGAGGGTGCTACTCCGAGCTCGGTAATGAATTTTCTCAGCCACACCGCTTCTTTGGCAGCATTTGATGCAGCAACATACTCTGCCTCGCAAACTGAATCAGCCACAGTGTGCTGGTTGGAACTCTTCCAGCAGACAGCCCCTCCATTAAGGGTAAAAATAAATCCCGACACACTCTTGCTGTCATCATGATCAAACTGGAAACTGAAGTCTGTAAACCCCATAAATCTCAAGTCCGATTCACCATAAACAAGCCACTGGTCTTTAGTATTTCTTAAATACTTCAGGATTGTTTCAACAACCTTCCAATGATTCTTCTCTGGATCAGATTGGTATCTACTCACTACCCCTAGTGAGTATGCCACATCTAGTTATGTACATATCATGGTGTACATGATAGATCCCACTGCCGAAGCATATAGAATTCTATCCATACGCTCTCTCTCTTGAGGTATTGTCGGACAATCCCTCTTCGAGAGAGAAATTTCATGGCCTATCGGTAGATAGCCTTTCTTGGAATTCTCCATGCTGAACCTCTTCAGCATAGTATCAATGTACGTGACTGGGATAAGCCAAGCAACCTTTTAGATCTATCCCTATAGATCCTCATCCCTAAAATGTAGGAAGCTTCTCCTAGATCCTTCATGGAGAACTGAGATGACAGCCAAATCTTTATTCCTTGTAATACAGGGACATCATTCATGATTAAGATAATGTCATTCACATACAATACAAGAAATACCACTACTGGATCATTAGCCCACTTATAAATGCAGGGCTCTTCTCCATTCTTAACGAAGCCATACGTTTTGATCGTCCTATCAAAACGTATGTTCCAACTTCGGGATGCCTGCTTAAGTTCATAAATTGACCTCTGTAGCCTGCACACCTTAGACTCATCTATGGATGTGAACCCTTCAGGTTGTATCATATACACCTCTTCGTCCAGCTCTCCATTTAGGAAAGCTATCTTCATATCCATCTGTCAGATTTCATAGTCCAGATGGGCAGCTATCGCAAGCATAATCCGAATGGATTTGAGTATTGCCACAGGAGAAAATATCTCGTCATAGTCTATACCATAACATTGACGATATCCCTTGACAACCAGATGGGCTATATAGGTCTCCACCTTTCCATCTGCTCCCCTCTTCCTCTTGAAGACCCACTTACACCCGATGGGTTTTACTCCTCCGGCTGGGTCAACCAATGTCCACACATCGTTGACCTTCATGGACTTTATTTTGGATTTCATGGCCTCTAGCCATTTCTCAGAGTCAGGTCTCTACAATGCATCCATGTAGGTGATCGGATCCTCATCGTTTTCATCAAGTTCGACAGGATCGTCATCCCAGACCAAAAAACCATAGTATCTGTCCGGTTGATGTGGTACTCTACCAGACCGTCTTAAGGGTGCAGGAATAATGTGTTGGAAAATGTGTCCCAAAAAGCCAATCGTCAAGCTGTTGACGGTTGAGCAACCAAGTATTGTAATTGATTTGTTAATAAATAAAATATATTTGGCATCTTCATCATAAGCTTTCATCTTCTAATGAACTCCGTTGTTATGATGAAGTCCTTAGGACTATTTAAGTTCGATAAAGAGAGGATTTATCGATTAGTCCTTAAAACTGTTCATGACCAAATGATAAGCTGTTAATAAGGACGACAGCTTCTATCGAGCATAGGTCGCTGTAGGCCATATGGGTTGGTTGTCCTCTTAACCAAGGAGTGTGGAGACACTGGTATGGCATACAGGTGAGATATAAGGGTACATCATCATTGAACGTGACCAACTCCAGAGTATTCTGCTGTCGAGAATGTCTCTGATGGGATATAGGTATAAGTGTCCCTTAGACTTGAGATCGCCTCAGTGACTTACAAGCAACTCACTGTGCTTTGGTATTGGACTAACTGAATTTTTAATTCAGGGACGGAAGGCTTCTGGGCACAGTCAAGTACTTGCGAAGTCAGAGTGTGATCGAGATGGGATTGACCACTCCAAGAGTTGGAGAAGAATGAGTCGCTGTATTTTAATTTAGCAAAACCTTGGCCAGGGTAATCCATCAGATAGATTTGATATTTTGAAATACAATGTGGACAACCTGATCAGAGTTGACAGTGGAACTCTGGGTGTCCTATGATCATTTTGGTCAAGGGGATGAATTTTATGAAAACTATATCCGCATGGGTTCTAAGGATGTTGTTCTACACATTCGACCTATCTGGTCGTCAGGTACCATTGCTAGATGGTCACTTCGATTGGTATAGAAATTTATTTCTGTGCTACTGACCTAGGTTAGGACCTATGAGGTCACATACATTAGAGTTCATGATCCGATCAGATGGTTGATCAACGATTAAGAATCATTCTAGGGTTAAATGATCAATACGATTGACATTTCACCCAGTACAAGTATTGCAGGAGGATCGATTAGCAATTTGATTGCTAATTGGCTTAATTTGATTAAGCCAATGGGTTGAGATTAAGTCTAATTAAATATAATTAAATTAAATTTATTTTGGGCTTGATTGGATCAAGTCCAATTGGTTTATTGGATAAGCCAAGTGCAAGGAAAAACTAGTCCTAGTTCAACTAGGACTTGGGTCAATCTAATTTCTAATTTGATTAGAAAATTAAATCAGATTTAAATTTAATTTAATCTGATTAAATTAGGTTCTTAATTGGGTTAAGACCTATTTTAATTAGGTTGATCTAATTTTTGTTTGATTTAGTTTGGGAAACCAAATTAAAACAAGTCATAAGATAGAATCCTAGTAAGACTAGGATTCCACCTTGCGCCACATAAGCCTTCTCCACACCCTCTCTCTTATTCAACGCCAATCTCCACTTATTTTGTGCGACAAAAACCATCTCCCAGGTCTCTCCCACGTTCACAAAAGGTTTTCTCTCTTCTTCCTTACATGGAAGGTGGTTTGGATCAAATCAAAAAGAATAAGTTTGGATTTCGAATTCTATGAGATAGAGTTTTAGAAATCCAAAACTCTTTCAATTTTGCACCGAATTTATCCAAATTTTTTTTGGAATTTTTGTGGCTTTTAGGGTACACATTGTGAACCCTTTGCTGGTGATCCATGCATGAAAATAAGGAGGAGGTGCTCAAGAGTTGGGCGCCCCTTAACTTGCCATGTTTGGATAAGCCTTGACTAGGTATTTGACCTAGACAAGGACTCTATCATATCTCTCTGTATAAAATGAGTTTCTTCATGAATTTTAGGAGAAGATAGAGATTTGAGAGACCTTTGTGTCATCAAAAAATTATAGAGAAAAACCTTTGGATAGTTGAGATATAAAAGATGCAAGTTAGGGTGTCTAGAGAGAAAAACGTGAAGAAGAAGAGGGTCTTCTTCTAGGGATTTTTGTTTTCATATCTTTCCTCCCTCCATCTTGAGTTTCCTGAGAGCATCTCAGATCTGAAACTCCTCCTTCTACTTTTCATCTTTGGAAGAGTCCAAATCAAGAAGAAGGAGGCACCTGATCAACCATCAAAGAAGGATCAGCGCAGTACTAGCATACTGTGCTGATTTCCTAAAGCAGGACTTCTGATCGAGATTCGTGGGCTCGTGTGGATGACTCCTAGAGGCCGGATGCGTGTATGGCTTGCAACATCATCTTTAAGCCCAGATCAGTGAGGTTAGAGCGTCTAACTTGCAAGGTAAAGATCTGATCTATTGTTTAATACATACATTAGATGTGGTATAGAAACATGTTGATATGATCAACATGTAGTTCATGCTATATTTATATATTTTAATTTCTGATTTAATGCTATGTAATAATATGTAATAGGATCTTAGATCTAGAGATTCTCTGGTTTTAGAAAATAAATTTTGATTTATTTTAATCTTCCGCTGTATGATCTTAAAAAAATTTCAAGATCTAACCCTGAAACCCTAGATCTGGTTCCAACAAGTGGTATCAGAGCCAGGTTCTTTATTATGATTATTTATACATGCTTAGATAATTTTTTAGATTAGATCTAATTTATAATCTAATTATTAAATCTGAAATTAAAATTTTAGATCAATCACAAACTGCAAGGTTGTCCTGCTGTAAGGTTTACCCCTTACAGTGCAAAGGTTGTCCTAGTTTGTGTAGATTTATCTTTAATCATAAATTTGTTAGATATGATCTAGATTAAATTTATAATTTACTAGATTTAAAAGGTATTTAAATCTGAAATGAAATCTCTTTGTTAAATAATTTTTGTGCAAAGAAATTGTTTAAAGTTGAAACTGTTTCAATTACATGAACCTGTTTAGATTAGATCTAAAGTAGTTTCATGTTTATTTCACTTGTATCTTGATTATGAATCAAACATGCAATATGGTTGGTAGAATCATATTGTAAAATTATTTTACAGATATAAAAATTATTTTTTGAAAAGCCGAACCCAACCCTCAGCCCAAAACTTAATTAAGAATTAAGAAGTTGTTTGATTAGGTTCTAGGATTGTGAATTGAAGAACCTAAGACACAAATCATAACACATTGGGTTAATGGGTTAGTGAGAATTAGGTCCATTAATTGGGTTAGACCTATGGTTAGATTAAAGATAGACTTAATTAGAGAATTGACTAAATCTAATCAATTGTTGTCTTAGATTAGGTCAAGGATTCTCTAGATCAATTACAATAGTTGTAGTTGGTCAAGTCTATGTCTTTAACGAGAACCAAATGGACTTGATTCTTGGCTAAGCGGTCTAGCATGAACTGTTAGGTTGATCTAATCGAAACTAATTAAACCAGTTGGTGTCTAAGGTAAACCAGACCGGTGGTTTTTAATTGGGAGCCTGCTTACCTGACCATTTCTGATGGTGTCTAAGGCAAGCTTTGGCAGACCCTCCCACTGATCGAACTTACCTGGCCTCTTGGTGAAATTATGTTTTGATCGGATCACTTGACTATTCGAGCTGACCCATGTCAGCTAGGTAAATCAGTGTGACTGATATAGGTGCTCCTAGACCAGCCCTTTTAATGGTCTCCCTTAAGCTGACTTGGTGAAGCTAGTGGGAGGATCATGATAAGCTGGTTTATCTGACCTCATCCTCTAAATTATTTAAATCTTCTAAAATTATTAGGTCCTTAAAATGACAAAGTTATGGAGATAACTGAGTCATAGCCTCCCACTAAGGTGTTTGATAATGAGTCCATTAACTCAATAATCATTGCAGACCCAAAGGCCTGGTGCTTGTTGATTAATGGAATTATCACTCATCATATGATGACTTGGAAGTGTCTCTCTAATGGTGGTTAGGTGAGCCAACCAAAGTTGGGCTTAATCATTCGTTGGTTAGATACACCAAGTATGATCATGTTAATGGTTGGACCTAACCGGATCCTTACAGTGGAGGCCAAAGCCTACTGATTAGGTTTCTGGGGCAAAATTAAAATTACTAGAAATTATTTAGAGAAATAATTGGTTATGAACCTACCCTTAGATGTACATGGGTTGACCAACCAAAGTTGGGCTTGTGTGCAGTCTAAGTGGATTCTAGTACCCGCTAAGGAATTAGGGTAATTCCTCGAGTTGGAGGTAGAGGCTACCAATTTGAATAAAATAGTGGGAGAAACCTTTTGATTAAAGTCCAAATCTTTAGGTTTAATAAATCAATTACTAATTAGGTTATGGTTCTCCTTTGTGTAAATATGGCCACTTCCCTATCGCTCCGATCATTGTTAGACAATGATAAGTTGGTGGGATCCAACTTCGGTAGCTGGTACTGAAAGTTGAAGATAGTCCTGGAGCATGAATGGATCCTATATGTGATAATGGATCCTGCACCTGAGGAGCCAGCTGCCAATGTACGTGAAACAGTCAGAGACACTTACCAGAAGTGGCTCAGTGACCGGACCATGGTGCGCTGTATCATGCTGGCTGTCATGAGCGACAAGTTCAGTCGCAGATTCGAGACGGCTCAGCCAAAGGACATGCTTCAAGTATTGGAGGATGCCTTTGGCACACCTGATGACGTAGAGAGGCACAAGACTAATTGTGCCATCTTCAATGCCAAAATGTGGGATGGTGCCTCTGTCACTGATCATGTATTGTACATGATCGAGCTGATGGAACGATTGAGCAAGCTCAGCTTTTCCTTGCATGAGCAGCTTGGAAAGATGCAATACTGAACTCGCTGCCCAAGTCTTATCTCCAATTCCTCACTCATTATAGAATGACAAAGCCTGAAGTAAACTACCACGGGTTACTGGGGTTGCTTCAGAACTTTGAGAAGGATCACCAACTTTACAAGGAGTCGGTGAACTTAGTGGGAGGTTCGTCTTCTGGTTCTCGACCTTTTGAGAAAGGGAAGAAGAATAGGAAGAAGAAAGTGAAGAAGGTGCAAGTTCAGGCTGGGACATCAGTGCAGAGCCAGACCAAAAAGATCAAGCCTGATAAGAGTCTATTCAACTGGCAAGCACCCTAGATTAGATAGTGTATCAGATATCTACTTATGGCACTGTAGGCTAGGTCATAAAAATAAGAACAGAATAAACAGGTTGACTCAAGAGAGAATCCTCGAAGTTAGTGATTGTGAATCACTTCCAACCTGTGAGTCCTGTCTTCTTGGTAAAATGACCAAGTCACCTTTTACTGAAAAAGGTGAGAGAGCTACTGAGCTTTTGGGCCTAGTACATACTGATGTATGCGGGCCCATGAGCACCAGTGCTAGAGGTGGATATTTCTACTTCATAACTTTCACGGATGACCTATCCCGATATGGATATGTCTATCTGATGAAACATAAGTCGGATTCGTTTGAAATGTTCAAACGATTCCGAAGTGAAGTAGAAAAATAAACTGGAAAGAGTATTAAAACTCTTCGATCTGATCGAGGAGGAGAATACCTTTCTAGTGAGTTTCTCACATATCTAGGAGAGAATGGGATTCTCTCCCAATGGACTCCTCCAGGAACACCACAGCATAATGGTGTGTCTGAAAGGAGGAATCAGACTCTGTTAGACATGGTCCGATCCATGATGGGTTTTGCTAGCTTGCCGATATCCTTTTGGGGATATGCACTCGAATCGGCCTGTTATCTGTTAAATAGGGTTCCAAGTAAGTCTGTAATTAAGACTCCATATGAGATATGGATAGGACGTAAGCCAGTACTTTCACACCTTAGGGTCTGGGGGTGCCCGACCTATGTCAAATGATTAGTCATAGACAAACTTGGACCTAGGTCTGACAAATGCTCATTCATAGGATACCCCAAAGAGACAAAAGGATATTTTTTCTACCATGCTGATGAACAAAAGGTGTTCATCAGCCTTAAGACAATCTTTTTAGAAAAGGAGTTCCTTGGTGAAGGAACCGTTGCCTCTAAGGTTGAACTTGATGAAGTTCAACAGATAAAAGGACCGACACCAATAGCTGAACCTGAGTCGGATATGATTAGATCAGATCCGGAGCCCAATATACCTGCACCATTAAGGCGATCCAGTAGAGTACCACATCAGCCAGACAGATACTACGGTTTCTTGGTCCGAGACGGTGATCCCATCCAACTTGATGAGAATAATGAGAATCCGATCATCTATATGGATGCAATGCAGAGATCTGATTCCGAGAAATGGCTTGAAGCCATGAAATCCGAAATGGAGTCCATGAAGGTCAACGATGTATGGACATTGGTTGACCCACCTGAAGGGGTTAAACCCATTGGGTGTAAATGGGTCTTCAAAAGGAAGAGGGGCACAGACGGAAAGGTGGAGACCTATAAAGCCCGTCTGGTCGCCAAGGGGTGTCGTCAACGTTATGGTATTGACTATGACGAGATATTTTCCCCTGTGGCAATGCTCAAATCCATTCGGATAATGCTTGCAATAGCTGCCCATCTGGATTATGAGATCTGGTAGATGGATGTAAAGATTGCTTTTCTGAATGGAGAGCTGACTGAAGAGGTGTATATGATACAACCTGAGAGATTTACATCCACAGATGAGTCCAAGGTGTGCAAACTTCAAAGATCCATTTATGGACTGAAGCAAGCTTCTCGGAGTTGGAACATGCATTTTGATAAGGTGATCAAAATGTATGTCTTCATTAAGATTGGAGAAGAGCCCTGCATCTATAAATGGGCAAATGGTCCAGTTATGGTATTCTTTATCTTGTACGTGGATGACATTCTCTTAATCGGGAATGACATCCCCACACTACAGGGAATAAAAGTTTGGTTGCCATCACAGTTCTTCATGAAGGACTTGGGTGAAGCATCCTACATCCTAGGGATGAAGATCTATAGGGATAGATCTAAAAGGATACTTGGGTTATCCCAGTCCATGTACATAGACACTATGCTGAAGAGGTTCAGCATGGAGAATTTCAAGAAGGGCTATCTACCGATAGGCCAAAAAATTTCTCTCTCTAAGAAGGATTGTCCGACAACTCCTGAAGAGAGAGAGCGTATGAGTAGAGTCCCATATGCTTCAGCCGTGGGATCTATCATGTACGCCATGACATGTACAAGACCAGATGTGGCATACTCACTAGGAGTAGTGACTAGATACCAATCTAATCCTGGAGAAAATCACTGAAAAGTGGTTAAAGCCATCCTTAAGTTTTTGAGAAATACTAAGGACCAATGGTTGATTTATGGCGAGTCAGATCTGAAACTTGTGAGATTCACAGACTCCAGCTTCCAATCTGACCATGATGACAGCAGGAGCGTGTCGGGTTATATATTTACTCTGAATGGTGGAGCCATCTGCTGGAAGAGTTCCAAGCAGCATACTGTGGCAGACTCTGATTGTGAAGCGGAGTACATCGCAGCATCGGATGCCGCGAAGGAAGCTGTGTGGCTGAGGAAATTCATCAACGAGCTCAGAGTAGCACCCTCTCTCGATGGTCCAGTCCTGCTCTACTGCGACAGCACTGGTGCCATAGCTCAGGTGAAGGAATCCAAAGCACATCAGCGGACGAAGCACATCTTGCACCGCTTCCACCTGGTCCGAGAGATCGTGGATCGAGGTGACGTCGACCTTCAGAAGATCGACGGAAAGGAGAACCTAGCCGATCCCTTCACTAAAGCCCTGGCGATAAAGGAGTTCGACAACCACAAGTCAAAGATGGGTATTAGATACTATGCCGAGTGGCTTTAGGACAAGTGGGAGTTGTTGGAAAATGTGTCCCAAAAAGCCAATCGTCAAGCTGTTGACAGTTGAGCAACCAATTATTGTAATTGATTTGTTAATAAATAAAATATATTTGACATCTTCATCATAAGCTTTCATCTTCTAATGAACTCCGTTGTTATGATGAAGTCCTTAGGACTATTTAAGTTCGATAAAGAGAGGATTTATCGATTAGTCCTTAAAACTGTTCACGATCAAATGATAAGCTGTTAATAAGGATGACAGCTTCTATCGAGCATAGGTCACTGTAGGCCATATGGATTGGTTGTCCTCTTAACCAAGGAGTGTGGAGACACTGGTATGGCATACAGGTGAGATGTAAGGGTACATCGTCATTGAACGTGACCAACTCCAGAGTATTCTGCTATCGAGAATATCTCTGATGGGATATAGGTATAGTGTCCCTTAGACTTGAGATCACCTCAGTGACTTATAAGCAACTCACTGTGCTTTGGTACTGGACTAACTGAATTTCTAATTCAGAGACGGAAGGCTTCTGGGCACAGTCAAGTACTTGCGAAGTCAGAGTGTGATCGAGATGGAATTGACCACTCCAAGAGTTGGAGAAGAATGAGTCGCTGTATTTCAATTTAGCAAAACCTTGGCCAGGGTAATCCATCAGATGGATTTGATATTTTGAAATACAATGTGGACAACCTGATCAGAGTTGACAGTTGAACTCTGGGGTGTCCTATGATCATTTTGGTCAAGGGGATGAATTATATGAAAACTATATCCGCATGGGTTATAAGGATGTTGTTCTACACATTCGACCTATCCGGTCGTCGGGTACCATTGCTAGATGGTCACTTCGATTGATACAGAAATTTGTTTCTGTGCTACTGACTTAGGTTCGGACCTATGAGGTCACACACATTAGAGTTCATGATCCGATCGAATGGTTGATCAACGATTAAGAATCGTTCTAGGGTTAAATGATCAATACGATTGACATTTAACCCAGTGCAAGTATTACAGGAGGATCGATTAGCAATTCGATTGCTAATTGGCTTAATTTGATTAAGCCAATGGGTTAAGATTAAGTCTAATTAAATATGATTTAATTAGATTTATTTTGGGCTTGATTGGATCAAGTCCAATTGGTTTATTGGATAAGCCAAGTGCAAGGAAAAACTAGTCCTAGTTCAACTAGGACTTGTGTCAATCTAATTTCTAATTTGATTAGAAAATTAAATCAGATTTAAATCTAATTTAATCTGATTAAATTAGGTTCTTAATTGAGTTAAGACCTATTTTAATTAGATTGATCTAATTTTGGTTTGATTTGTTTGGAAAACCAAATTAAAACAAGTCATAAGATAGAATCCTAGTAAGACTAGGATTCCACCTTGCGCCACATAAGCCTTCTCCACGCCCTCTCTCTTATTCAACGTCAATCTCCACTTATTTTGTGTGACAAAAGCCCTCTCCCAGGTCTCTCCCACATTCACAAAAGGTTTTCTCTCTTCTTTCTTACATGGAAGGTGGTTTGGATCAAATCAAAAAGGAATAAGTTTGGATTTCGAATTCTATGAGATAGAGTTTTAGAAATCCAAAACTCTTTCAATTTTGCACAGAATTTATCCAAATTTTTTTTGGAATTTTTATGGCTTTTAGGATACATATTGTGAACCCTTTCTGGTGATCCATATACGAAAATAAGGAGGAGGTGCTCAAGAGTTGGGCGCCCCTTAACTTGCCATGTTTGGATAAGCCTTGACTAGGTATTTGATCTAGACAAGGACTCTATCATATCTCTCTGTATAAAATGAGTTTCTTCATAAAATTTTAGGAGAAGATATAGATTTGAGGGACCTTTTTTCCATCCAAAAATTAGATAGAAAAACCTTTGGGTCGTGGAGATATAAAAGATGCAAGTTAGGGTGTCTAGAGAGAAAAATGTGAAGAAGAAGAGGGTCTTCTTCTAGAGATTTTTGTTTTCGTATCTTTCCTCCCTCCATCTTGAGTTTTCTGAGAGCGTCTCAGATTTGAAACTCCTCCTTCTACTTTTCATCTTTGGAAGAGTCCAAATCAAGAAGAAGGATGCACCGGATCAACCATCAAAGAAGGATCAGCGCAGTACTAGCATACTGTGCTGATTTCCTGAAGCAGGACTTCTGATCGAGATTCGTGGGCTTGTGTGGATGACTCCTAGAGGTCAGACGTGTGTGCGGCTTGCAACATCATCCTTAAGCCCGGATTAGCGAGGTTAGAGCATCTAACTTGCAAGGTAATAGATCTGATCTATTATTTAATACATACATTAGATGTGGTATAGAAACATGTTGATATGATCAACATGTAGTTCATGCTATATTTATATATTTTAATTTTTGATTTAATGCTATGTAATAATCATGTAATAGGATCTTAGATCTAGGGATTCTCTGATTTTAAAAAATAAATTTTAATTTATTTTAGTCTTCTGCTGCATGATCTTGAAAAAATTTCAAGATCTAACCCTGAAACCCTAGATCTGGTTCCAACATAATGGGCTCCAGATCTGATCTAACCAAATTTGATTCAGGTTCAGCAACTTGTGTCGATTTTTCCACCTGTCGAACTTCCTCAAGTTTGACCTTAGAGGCAACAATCCCTTCATCAAGGAACTCCTTTTCTAAAAGATTGCCTTAAGACTGACAAACACCTTTTACTCATCAGCAAGGTAGAAATAATACCCTTTGGTCTTTTCTGGGTATCCTATGAAATAACACTTGTCAGACCTAGGTCCAAGCTTGTCCGTAATTAAACATTTAACATAAGCTGGACACCCCCAAACCCTAAGGTGCAAGAGTACTAGCTTACGTCCTATCTATATCTCATATGGTGTTTTGGTTACAGACTTACTCAGAACCCTATTCAGAAGGTAACAAGCTGATTGGAGCGCATATCTCCAGAGAGAGATCAACAGACTAGCAAACCCCATCATGGATCGAACCATGTCCAACAAGGTCTGATTCCTCCTTTCAGAGACACCATTGTGCTGTGGTGTTCCAGGAGGTGTCCACTGAGAGAGAATCACATTCTCTCCAAGATATGTCAGAAACTCATTGGAAAGGTATTCACCTCTTCGATCAGATCAAAGAGTTTTAATACACTTTTCAGTTTGTTTTTCTACCTCATTTCGAAATAGTTTGAACATTTCAAACAACTCCGACTTATGCTTCATTAAGTAGACATACCCATACCTCGATAAGTCGTCTGTGAAGGTTATGAAGTAGAAATATCCACCTCTTGCACTTGAGCTCATGGGTCCACATACATCAGAATGTATCTGACCCAAGAGTTCACTGGCTCGCTCACCTTTTTCAGTAAAAGGTGATTTGGTCATCTTCCCAAGAAGACAAGACTCACAGGTTGGAAGTGATTCACAATCACTAACTTCAAGAATTCCTTCTTGAGCCAACCTGTTTATCCTATTCTTATTGATATGACCTAGCCTACAGTACCTAAGGTAGACTTCTGACATATCATCCATTCTAGGGTGTTTACCGGAGGTTTGAACCACATTAACAGGCTGTGATAGTAAGTAAATTTATTATTTAGTTGTCCAACAAATATTGTAACACCATTCAAAATGACATTGCAAATATTTTTTTTTTATTAAAAATTCATAACTGTACATGGCCAAAAGGCCTACAGAAATAATATTTAATAAAAAGCTTGGACAATAGTGACATTCACTCAGAATTACATTATGAGAGTTGATTACAAGGTTCATGATTCCTAAAGCTAGAACTGAAACTTTGCTTCCATCTCCAACGTTCAGGAATCTCTCACCTTCATCAAATCTCCTACTGATATGTAGATCCTGCATCGAATTACAGATATGATAAGGGCTTCTGGTATTCAATACCCAGGTAGTAGTATCACAAATGAAAAAGTTGCAAGATGTTATCATATAATTACCTTGCTTGTTCTTCGGCCTGTTCGGGTCCAGGGAGGCAATGTATAAAGGACAGTTCCTCTTCAAGTGCCCCTGATTCTTGCAAAAGAAGCACTCTTCCTGACTCTGGTTGGGCTTGCGCTTCTTGGTCTGACCCTATACAGACATCCCAACATGCGGCTGCACCTTCTTATTCTTCTTCTTCTTGTTCTTCTTTCCATTCTTAAAGGATCGACGACCAGAAGAAGACCCTCCCATAACACTCACCGACTCTTTATGGAGCTAGTGGTCCTTCTCAAAGTTCTGCAGCAACCCCAACAAGCCATGGTAGTTCACTGTAGGCTTTGTCATCCAAAAATGAGTAAGGAAGGGGAGGAAAGACTTGGGCAAAGAATTAAGGATCGCATCCTTACCGAGCTGCTCGTGCAAGGAAAAGCCTAGTTTACTTAGGCGCTCAATCATTTCGATCATGTATAGTACATGATCAGTGACTGAGGCCCCATCCCTCATTCGAGCATCGAAAATGGCATAACTAGTTTTGTGCCTTTCAACATCGTCAGGCATGCCAAAGGAGTCATTCAACATTTGAAGCATCTCCTGCGGCTGGGCATTCTCGAACCTGTGGCTGAACTCATCATTCATTACCGCCAGCATTATGCATTGAACGATGGTGCGGTCGTTGAGCCACTTCTAGTAAGTATCTCGGACCGTCCCTCTAGCATTTGGGGCTGGCTTCTCAGGTGCTGAATCTGTTACTACATAAAGGATCTACTCATGCTCAAGGATGATTTTCAATTTTCGATATCAGCTATCGAAATTAGGTCCCATGAGCTTGTCATTATCTAATAATGACCGGAGCGACAGGATAGTGGCCATAGCTACATAAAGAAAAATCAGACCTTTATTAGTGTATAAATTATTAATACTAAAGACTTGACTTTAGTCTAAAGTTTCTTCCAGTATTTTTACGAACTAGTAGCCTCAACCTCCAATTCGAGAAATTACTTTAATTCCTTAGTGGATACTAGAATACACACAGATCATAGTATTTTTACGAATTGATAGCCTCAACCTCTAATTCGAGGAATTACTTTAATTTCTTAATAGGTACTAGAATCCACACAGATCACACACGAGCCCAACTTTGGTTGGTCAACCCATGTGCATCTATGGGTAGGTTCATAACCAGTTGTTTCTCTAAACAACTTCTAGTAATTGATTTTGCCCCAGAACCTAATCAGTAGGCTTTGGCCTCCACTGAAAAGATCTGGTTAGGTCCAACCATTAACATGACTTGATTTGGTGAATCGGACCAATAAATGATCAGGCCCGACTTTGGCTGGCCAACCTGACCACCATCAGAAAGACTCAACCAAATTATCATATTATGAATGATAATTCTATTAGTCAATAAGCACCAGGCCTTTGGGCCTCCAGTGATTATTAAACAAATGGACTCATTATCACTCACTTAATGGGAGGCTATGACTTAGTTATCACTATAACTTAATCATTTTAGGGACCTAATAATTTTTGAAGATTTTTATTAAAGGATAGAAGAGAAGAAATTAACCAGCCAATTTCAATCCTCCCACTGACTTCACCAAGTCAGATTAAAAGGGATTTAATTAATACCGGCATTAGGAGTACCTAAATCAGTCACACTGATTTACCTAATGACATGGGTGAGCCCTAATCACCAAGTGATCTAATCAAAATCTAACTCATCAGATTGGCCAGGTAAGTGAGATCAGTGGTGAGGATATGCCATTAACTCATCAGAGATCGAATCAATGCGAGTAGCTTCCACTTAAAAACCACTGGTCAGACTGTCGAACTTACCTTAGACACCAATCGGTTCATTATTTTTAATTTGATCAACTTAGTAAATAGGATTCTACCGCGTAGCCATGAATTAAGTCCATCTTGGTCTAGTTAAAGACATGGACCCATTCAACTACAACTATTGAAGTTGAGTCTAGAGTGTCCTTGACCTAATCTAATTCAACTTTTGATTAGATTTGATCAATTACTCTAATTTAGTCCATTTCTTTAAGCTAAACTTAGGTCTAACCCAATTATGGACCTAATCCATCTAACCCATTGACCCATAAGTTTATGCAATTGTCTTAGGTCTTAATTCACAATTCTAGACCAACAAGATAATACTTAATTCTTTTAATTAAGTATTTGGACTGATGGGTCAGGGTTTGGCATTTCAAAAATAATTTTTAAATTTTAAAGGTTTTATTTTCTGTTCACCAAATGTGTTGACTCATTTCACAAATGGATCAGCACATTTCATAAACAGCAATCCTATTGCTAATTACATAACAAAAAATAACTCAATCAAAATAAATCATGAATATTTCTTTAGATCTAATCTAATACATTCATGATAAATTTTACAATTAAACCTTTACAATTAAGTCCTTTCGCTGCTTCATCTACATGGAATATAATAATCGCATTGGCACCCCTACCGCCATAGGAGAACCCCATCGAATGGGAGGAGAGCACCTTTAAACCCTACTTTTCTCCTATGACCGGACGACCATGGCAACCAACTCAATTAGACTACTTGCTACTTGGATCAAGTATATCTAAATATATCAATTTCAAAATTTAAATTTCAAATTTTAAAATTTGAATTTCAAATTTCAAATAAATTTTAAATTTTAAATTTCAAAATTTTGAATTTCAAATTTTGAATTTTAAATTTTGAATTTCAAATTTGAAATTTTAAATAAATTTAAATTTCAAATTTCAATTTTGAATTTCAAAATTTTGAATTTTAAATTTTGAATTTCAAATTTTAAAATTTAAATTTTAAATTTTAAATTTTAAATTTAAACTTTTAGGTTACAACTTAATCTACGAATGCAAATATATATCATATTTTAGAACCTGCTCTGATATCATTTATGGAAATTTCAGTATAGGGGTAAAATGATAATTTTAAAAATTTTTCAAAATTATAATTTTATAGTAAAAATTATTAATTAATATAATTAATTAATATATATTAATCATACATAAAGATCTAAATATGATATATATAGTATGTATTTAAATTTAAAATTTTGAATTCTATATAGTAAACATTTTACTGTTATGTGTTCAGAACACATTACCTTCGTGCAGGTAGTCGATCGCTGCAGTCTGATCACCATCGAAAAGATCTGATTATTTCAATATAGCCACACAGTATGTTTGGTCTCTGTGGATCATCCACAGAAGCTTTCGGTCTGATCGGCTCCTCACGAATGCTAGTTCGTTGTAGAACCCTTTCGACGGCCGATGTTGATCGAACTCCTTCGATCTTGATCTGCCGACTCCTCAAATACTCCAAATCATCAGCAGATGTACTTGAGAGATTGATGAAGCTCTCCCTAAAATTTAGTGGGCTCACGACACTCATAGCTCACCTTCTCACTTCTCAAACCCTAGGAAGAAACCTTAGGGTATTCACTGAAGAAACTTGCGCCCACTCTGTTTCTTTTCTTTTCTCTCCTTTTTCTTTTTTTTTCTCATGCAGAAAAGCTTTCTCATGCCATCCTATCTCTCTAGGATCAGATCTGTGCATGCCCTATCTTCTCTTCTTTTTAAAATGATGCAAGACGCGTCTTTTCAGCATTTTCACTGCGTGAGAGGATAAAGATAAGTGGTTGCTCACTTGAATTCAAATTGAATTTGAATTCAAATGCCAACCAACTTATTCTTATCCACTCTAGGCATGAGAAGAGAGGGGCGTGGGATTCTTTGTGCATGGAGAGATTTCACGAGCAACCTTTTCTCGTGTAGAATAAGTGGCATATGAAAGAAAGGGGTGGCGCATGGGATTTGTTAACCATTCAAATTCAAACATCCTTTGAATTTGAATGGCCAACCAACCTCATCATTATCCATTCAAAATGGCACACAAAGAAGGGGTGTGGGAATGCTTCTGCATGGGAGAAAATTCATGAGAACTCATTTCTCGTGAATTCAAATGGGCGCAGGTGAAGTGAGGTGGTGCAGAGAGATAAGTCAAGGTGGTTTGAAATTTTAAAGCAATCTAATTGAACCAACCATATTAAAATAGGTTAGACACAATTAGACTAAATTAAACCCAACATAATTAGGCTTAATTAGGCTCAATAAAATCTTAATCAAATCAAAAATTGACTAAGCCAATCCCTGATCAAATTAGGGACCAAACCACTTCGGCGATTAGGTCAACTCTTAACCTAATCGGGTCAAACCCAACTGAATCCAATTCAATTGGACTTGATCCAAAAATAATTATCCAATCAAATTGAGTTAATTAGCGATCAAATCATTAATTAAACATCTCATAAATACTGAGTCCAAATTCGATGGGCAATCGAGCATCAAAGTCCATCGATATGAAACCTTGATCGAAGAGTCCCAAACCAGTGGGACTCTTGACCCCGGTACCCAAAATGTGTGAAACTCATGATCAAAGAATTCTGATTCTCAATCATAGAGTCCATGGGCATAAGGACTCTTGGTCAAAGAGTCTCAGTCTAGTGAGACTCTTCACCAGCCATCAGATCAGATAGGAACCTCTAATGTGTGTGACCCCGCAGGTTCGAACCTAAGCCGGTAGTACAGGAACCAATTCTTGTATTAATCAAAGTGATCATCTAGCAATAGTACCTGACATCTGGATAGGTCGAATAGTCATAATCACAACATTCAAAACCTATGTGAATATGGTTACTATATAATTCATCTCTTTTGACCCCTGTGTATAGGACGACTCAAGGTTAAACTGTTAACCCTAATTAGATCATCTGAATCGTGCTCAACTCAAACAGTCCTATGACTCCTCACTAGACTACCCTGACCATGGTTTTGCTAAATTGAAACATGACTGTACACGGCTCCTGAACTGGAGTGGTCAATCCCATCTTGACACACGCACCGACAAGTCAAGTACTTGACTACACCCAGCAGCCTTTCGTCACTGAATTAGAAATTCAGGTAGTCCAGTGCCTAAGTGCAGTGAGTTGCTTGCAAGTCACTGTGGTGGTCTCAGGTCAGAGGGATAGTTATACTCATATCCCATCGGAGCAAATCTTGACAGTAGAAATAGCTCCGGAGTCGGTCATATTCAGTGCAGATGTACCTTTACATCTCACTTGTATGCCATACCAGTGTCTCCACACTCCTTGGTTAAGAGGACAACCAACCCATATGGTACACAATGACCTATGCTTGATAAATGTTGTTGTCCTTGGTAACAATGTATCATTTGGTCGTGAACAGATTTAAGGACTAAACGACAAATTCTCCTTTGTCGAGTCTAAATAGTCCTAAGGACTTCACCACAACATAGGAGTTCATTAGAAGATGAAATAATTTATGATAAAAAATGCTAAAATAATTTTTATTTATTTATAATTTATATACTAATACAAGAAAGAGCACAATCGTCAACAGGCTAACGATTGGCTTTGGGACACTATTCCCAACAGGTAATCCATCAGATGGATTTGATATTTTGAAATACAATATGGACAACCTGATCAGAGTTGACAGTTGAACTCTGAGGTATCCTTGAGTATTTTGGTCAAGGAGATGAATTATATGGAAACTATATCCACATGGGTTCTAAGGATGTTGTTCTACACATTCGACCTATCCGACCGTCGGCTAGATGGTCACTTCGATTGATACAAAAATTTATTTTTGTACTACCGACTTAGGTTCGAACCTATGAGGTCATACACATTAGAGTTCATGATCCGATCGGATGGTTGATCAACGATTAAGAATCGTTCTAGGGTTAAATGATCAATATGATTGACATTTAACCTAGTGCAAGTGTTGCAGGAGGATCGATTAGCAATTCGATTGCTAATTGACCTAATTTGATTAAGTCAATGGATTGAGATTAATTCTAATTGAATATGATTTAATTAGATTTGGTTTGGACTTGATTGGATCAAGTTCAATTGATTTATTGGATAAGCCAAGTGCAAGAAAAAACTAATCCTAGTTCAATTAGGACTTGGGTCAACCTAATTTTTAATTTGATTAAAAAATTAAATCTAATTTAAATCTAATTTAATTTGATTAAATTAGATTCTTAATTGGGTTAAGACCTATTTTAATTGGGTTGATTTGATTTTGGTTTGATTTGGTTTGATATACTAGATTGGAACAAGACATAGATTGAATCCTAGTAAGACTAGGATTCCACCTTGCGCCAATTTTGCCCCCACACCCACTCTCTCTTATTTTGTGCGATAAAATTTCTCTCTCAGGTCTTCACATACGTCCAAAACTTTCCTCTCTTTCTCTCTTACATAGAAAGTGGTTGTGGATCAAGTCGAAGTAGAAATTAGTCTGGATTTCAAATTCTATGAGATAGAGTTTTAGGAAATCAAAACTATTTCTTTATGGCACTGATTTTATCCAGATTTTTTTTGAGATTTTTATGAATTTTATGACACATAATATGTGCCCTTTGCTAGTGGTCCATGCACAAAAAGAAAGAGGGAGCACACAAGAGTTGGGTGTCCCTTGTTTTGCCATGTTTGGATAATCCTTGACTAGGTATTTGACCTAGACAAGGACTCTATCATATCTCTCTATTTAAAAAAAAAAATTTCATAAAATTTTTATAAAAATAGAGAATAGAGAGTCCTTTAGGGTGTGCAAAAATTAGAGAGAAAGAAGGTTGGGGCGTGGAGATACAATAGACACAAGACTAAGTGTCTAGGTGAGAGCAAAGAGAAGAAGAAGAGGATCTTCTTTTAGGGTTGCTGTGTTCACCTCTTTCCTTCCTCCATCTTGAGTTTTCTAAGAGTTTTTTAGATCTAAAACTCTTTCTCCTACTTTTCATCTTTAGAAGAATCTTAATCAAGAAGAAGGAGGCATCTGATCGACCATCGAAGAAGGATCAGCGCAGTACTAGCATACTGTGCTGATTTTCTGGATCAAAACTTCTGATCATGATTCGTGGGCTCGTGTGGATGACTCCTAGAGGTCGGATAAATATACGGCTCACAACATCATCCTCAAGCCCGAATCAGCAAAGTTAGAATGTCTAACTTGCAAGGTAACTAATCTGATCTATTATATTTTACATACATTAGATGTAGTATAGAAACTTGTTGATATGATCAACATGTAGTTCTTGCTCTTTATATTTTAATTTTTAATTTAATGCTATGTAATAATTATGTAATAAAATCTTAGATATAGAGATTCTCTAGTTTTATAAGATAAATTTTTATTTATTTTATTCTTCTGCTGTCTGATCTTGAAAAAGTTTCAAGATCTAACCCTGAAATCCTAGATCTAGTTCCTTCAAGTGTGACTATCAAATGCATCATGTTTGCTTCCATGAGCAACAAGCTTAAGAGGCAGTATGAGGATAGAGATTTTCCCTCTATACTCCTTAATCTTAAGGAGTTATATGAGGAACAAAGTCGAACTGCTCGATATAAGATATCAAAGAAGTTGTTCTATGCCCGCATGACTGAAAGCACCTCTGTGCAAATGCATGTTCTGAAGATGATTGATTTGATCACTCATATGGGATAGTTGGGCTTTACCATAGATGGTGAACTGAGTCAGAATTTGATCTTGTAGTCTCTCCCTGACTTTTTTTCTCAGTTTGTTATAAATTACCAGATGAACAAACTGAACATCAGCCTGCCAGAGCTGCTGAACATGTTGAAAATAGCAGAGAGCCATTTCTAGGGTGAAAAAATTTCAGTACTTCTTATCGATAAGATCAACAAAAAGAAGATGAAGAAAAGTTCTAAGAAAAAGATGAACACTAAGGCTGGCATCTTCAAGAAGAAGGCGAAGAAGGTCTCCGCCAAAGGTACTTGCTATCACTGTGGCAAGGAGGGCCATTGGAAGAAGAATTGCAAAGATTACCTTACAACCGTGAAACTGGCAAATGTTGCCAAAGATTTGTATATGATACAAACTAACTTATCATTAAGTACTTCATTTTTAAATTTTTAGGTATTAGATACCGCATGTGGTTCACACGTTTGTAAATCACTGCGGGGTCTATAGGAAATAAAGAGTCTAAATAAAGGTGACTTTGAGCTATTTGGTGCTAGTGGAGAGTCCATTCAGGATGAAACCATAGGAACCATGATTTTAAAGTTATCTTCAGACAAAGTTTTGAAACTCAAGATCTGTTATTATATCCCTAATGTCATTAGAAATATTATTTCTGTACCATTATTATTGAAACATGGTTTTGAAATAAAAATAAAAAACAATGATTGTTCTATATGTTTTTCTAATGAATATAATGAAAGTGCTTTTGTTGATAATGGTCTTTTGTTTCTTTCACTTAATGATAAAGTATTTCATATTGATAATATGAAGAAAAAAAAGAGAGAGGATGTGAATGTCACATACCTCTAGCATTGCCGACTTGGCCATATAAATGAGTCAAGAATTAACAAGTTATACAAAGATAATTTTTTTGATCCTTATGATTATGAATCATATGGAACTTGTAAATCTTATCTCATAGAAAAAATGATCAAGACTCCATTTATTGGACATGGAGAAAGGGCAAGTAACATATTGGATCTTGTACATACTGATGTTTGTGGTCCATGTCAACTCAAGCCAGAGGTGGATACTCTTACTTCATCATGTTTACTGATGATAGGTCTAGGTTTGGATATGTGTATTTAATGAAATATAAATTCAAAATCTTTGACAAATTTAAAGAGTATCAAAGAATGGTTGAAAAATAAATAGATAAAAGTATTAAAGCTCTTTGATCTGATCGAGGAGGAGAATATTTTTCTAGTGAGTTTTTAAATTATTTAAAATAAAATAAAATACTCTCTCAGTGGACACCTCCTTATACTCCATAATTAAATAGAATTATAGAATAGAAAAATCGCATCTTATTAAATTTGGTGCGGTCCATGATATGTTTCATGGATCTTCCGATATCCTTTTGGAGATATGCTCTCGAGGCCACAGTGTATATCCTAAATAAAGTATGTTCTAAATCTATTTCTATCACTCCATATAAAATATAGAAAGAAAAAAGACTCAATCTTAAGCATCTTAAGATTTAGAGTTGCCCGACTTATATCAAAAATATTGATGGACTAAGCTGGATGCTAGATCAGAAAAATATAGATTTATAAGTTATCCCAAAGAGAGTATAGGATACTACTTCTACAACCCTACTCAACAAAAGGTGTTTATTGGTAGGCATGCCATTTTCTTGCAGAAAGAGTTTATCCAAGAAGGAGGCAGTGGGAGGTCTGTTGAACTTATGAAAGTTCAAAACCTACAATCTATTTAGGATTCACAAAATTGTTCTCAATCAGATGTGTCCATTGTTGAGGCACAGCCACTTCACACACCTCCTCTCCGAAGATTAAGTAGAGTGCGAATGTACCATTCAGATATAGATTTATCATTGAGAATGATAATATATCTCACATCATTGAGAATGATGATCTCATGATCTATTCGAAAGCTGTCGTGAGTAGTTACTCCGACAAATGGCTCAATGCCATAAAATTTGAAATGGACTCCATGTATACCAATCAAGTTTGAACTTTGGTTGATGCGCCTGAGGGTGTGACCCCAATTGGCTGCAAATGGGTCTTCAAAAAGAAGATTAGAATAGATGGCCAGGTAGAGATCTATAAAGCTAGACTGGTGGCAAAAAGTTTCATACAGAAACAAGGTATTGATTATGAAAAGATCTTTTCGTCGGTAGCCATGTTCAAGTCTATTCGGATAATGCTTGCTATTGTAGTATACTATGACTACGAGATCTGACAGATGGATATCAAGACTGCCTTTCTCAATGAAAATCTTGAGGAAAAAATCTATATGACTCAGACAGACGGATTTGTCTATAGTTGGAGAGCAAATTAGGGATGCAAGTTGAATAGATCCGTTTATAGATTAAAACAAGCATTGAGCAGCTGGAACATCCATTTTAATGAGATAGTCAAATCATTTGGCTTCATCAAAAATATGGATGAACTTTGTATGTACAAGAAGACTAATGAGAGTACTATTGCCTTCTTGATCTTATATGTAGACGATATACTGCTCATTAGGAATGATATCTCGATGTTGCAATCTGTCAAAATATAGCTATCACAAAAGTTTTTCATGAAAGACTTGGATGAGGTGTCCTATATATTAGGTATAAAGATCTATAGGGATGGATCAAAAAGGATGCTAGGCTTGTCCCAATCTAGGTACATTGACCTTGTGTTGAAGAGGTTCAACATGAAGGGAAGTAAAAGTGGTTACTTGCCCATGGGTCATGGCATACAACTCTTTAAAAAGATATCTCCTAAGACACTTGAAGAGAAAAATAGAATGAGTTATATTCATTATGCCTTGGCTATAGGAGCAATTATGTATGCTATGTTATGTACCAGGCCTGATGTGGCTTATGCTTTAGGCATTGTAAGCAGATTTCAGACTGATTTCGGAGAGGATCATTGGAAAGCTGTGAAAAACATACTCAAGTACTTAAGAAGGGCTAGAGATATTTTTTTAATATATGGTAGATCTAATTTAAAATTAGAAGGTTATATTGATTCTAATTTTCAATCTAATTTGGATGATAGTAAATCTATATCTGGGTTTGTGTTCACTCTGTATGGTGGTGTAGTAAGTTGGAAAATTTCTAAACCACAAATTGTTGCTGATTCGATCACTGAGGCTGAATATATTGCTGCTAGTGAGGCTGCTAAGGAAGCCATCTGGATGAAAAAATTCATCACAGAATTGGATATGGTTCCAAGGATTGAACAACCAATGCCCCTTTATTATGATAATACTGAGACAGTAGCTTAAGCCAAAGAACCAAGGTCTCACCATAAATCCAAGTACATCCTAAGATGATTCCACCTCATTCAAAAGATAGTCGAAAGATGCGATGTGATCGTGGAGTTAGTTTACATCAAGAATAATATAGTGGATCCGTTCACTAAGGCCTTGTCAATGCAGCAGTTTGACCACCACCTTGATAGCATGGGTATCATGTACAGTGGCAATTGGCTTTAGTGCAAGTGAAAGATTCAAAGAATAATGCCTTACAAATCAATTGCATACGAAATGCGATAGGATATTTTTTGTAATTTATCTTTCAGACTCATATAATTGATATTAATTTATTAATAAAATAGATATTTTTGATTCATTATATGCTGCATCTTATTATTTTTAAGATTATAATGAACCCCATAGGTCTGGATAATGATTTTAGGGCCGTGATGAGATCACGCCAGTAAGATCTAAATCCTTAATAGTCATGACCTAGAATATTTTTAATCATTGGTTCATTGAGTCAGAGATCAATGATACTGATAAGACTGGTATGTCCTATGTATGCTTAGAAATGAGGATGGTTAATCTCACAACCACTTATGTAGTGACACTAATACAAGGATATGGATGCTCATTAGAGAATGAGTTCACTAAATAGACCTATGAGAGAACATCAGATAAAGTCTTATTTGCATGTTAACTGATGATTCTCTAGTGGGAGTTGTGTAAGTGATCATTTGATCTGAGATCACCATGGTACCTTATGTACGTAGATCCATATTTTGGTTCACTTCCTAACTTGGCTCTTTGATTCTTGTATGGGGTGTTCTGGATGTAGTGAAATATGCATGGAGGTTGTGAGTGATCAATAAAGAATCAGTCACTCATAATAAGAGAAGCGAGCATCCTATGTGATCTCATAGGTTAGTGATTTTGGAAGTCTTTGGTCTAAGCAGGATGATAATTAGAAAAGAGTTTCTAATATATCATCAATTGAATCATCACCTTCTGATCAAGATGCATAAAGATAGGTAATTAGATTTGATATATTTTCATGCCCACAGCTCATCTGAGATGTTGTTTGACTGAAACATTGAATTATACGATAACTTATCACTGAAGGATATTTTGATAATTTTTTATCAAAATTTTAAATTTTTTGGATAGTCATGACATGTTGCTAGATGTCAATCTTAACTTATGAACTCATTAGAATTAAAAGAGTTTAATTTTGAAATCAATTAGGAAGAGTCTTGTTGATTGAGACTCTTCGGGTGACCTAATCTGATCGAATTAGGGTTATGTCAAAAGTCTTGGTCCGCTGCTAGCTAGATTTGAAACCCAATGGGTCACACATATTGGGATTTAATCTTGATCTAATTTAATTAGAGTTAATTATAAATTATAAGGGTTAATTTGATTGCTAGCACATTATATTAACCCAAATTTCTAAATTGGTTTAGATCAAAGTGTTTGAGCTAACCTAGACCAATTGTCTTTGACCTAATAGGATTGGATCTATCTTGATTGGATTCTTATCCAACTTGAAACTATTTCAAGTGGAGAAGGACTCCTCTGCACCCACTAGATGTCACACCAAAAAATAAACACTGCTCCACTCATTTTAGCATGTGAAGATGAAGAGTCCTTCTTCATGAAGACTCTTATCTTAATGCGTTGCCTTAAATGATCAACTAGAATTCCTATGATTTGTCACCAATTTAAGATGAGATTTTTATGGTAGGTAGATGAGGGAGAGTTCGTCTATGTGAAGTCTCTCTTATACCATAATTCTACATGATGAATTTATTCACCACGTGAGAAAGTGGAGCGCCAAAGGTTGGCACCCCTTGGTCCCATCTCACGTCTCTTGGTCCCTTATATATATGGGATGTCCCATATGGCCTAAGTGCTAGGATTTTGGATTGAAACCAGAGATAAATGGCATGTAAATCAAAGGGAAAGTTTTAAAAAAAATCTAAGAAAATGATAAGAAAAAATTGAGTGGCAAAAGTTGTAAGAAAGGTGGTGAAAGAATTAGCAAATATTGCTAGTGTGCCCTTGGGTTTGATTTTTCCATGTGTCGGAACCAAAAATCAAATCCTAGGTTGTGAGATATCTGAAGAATGTCTTCTTGACATAATCTTGGTGGCAAGTTTGGAGGCAACTAAGCTTTGGCATGATCATTCCTTAAGTTTGAAGTCGGCAGTATTCTTGAGAAGACAAGGCTGCAGCGGCGCATCGATTAGGAATGACCTTGGCCAACTTCCGTATGAATCACCATTGGAGGGATTCTACTTTGGAGTCTCATGGAGATCACCAATGTGCCACATTGTCATTCTGGTGAAAGTAAAAATTATATCCCTTTTTGCATGCTTGTTTTGTTTTGATTGACATCGGCAAGGTGATTCTAGGGTTTAGATTTCGGCTCGATAGTTTTATATGTTAAAGCTATTGACTTATTTGGTTTTAAAACTTTAAAAATTATCTTTTGCTACATAGTTGGAACCCAACACTTTCTTTTTTGATTCTTGAAGAAACCATGAACCTTTCTTAATCTCTCAACTAATCAAAAAAAATAATAACCAAAAAGTGATTGTAACTAACTCTCAACAAACTTGAGAGGAAAAAAATGAAACTACCTAGAACTTGGTGCCAGCCAATTGACACCAAGTAGAAGGATGTCACCCACTTCGCCTTAGATCCAAGAAGGATGCCTAAAGAGAGAAGGCATGGGCTAGAGAGAGAGAGGAGGGGGCATGGGCACAGTAAGGGTGGTGGCAAAGATGGGAGGAAGTGAGAGAGTATGTGAAAAGGTAAGCTTAGGGTCCTTTAAATAGACAATATAAGGGTATCCTAATCAAATTAGGATCCCTCCACCTAATCATATGAGAAGTCCTAGCTATAATATATTTGAACCAAATAAATGGTGTGCCATTGATAACTCACCCAAGTCCACACCTAGTGCCAGGCATCCCATCATATGGGACCCTATTAAAGTGTCAAATCAGCCCACATGGTTTCATAAATTCTCTTCAAAGATTCTTAATGAATAAAATTAAAAAACTCTTTCTTGATTTAAGCCAAGCTATAAATTAAATATCCAACCATTGGATCTTATTGAATCAAATTCAATTAGGTTCAAATCAAGTGTAGAAGTTGGTTAAAAATTTATCATATAAGTAAACTAACCACAAGAAAAATTAGGTTCATCTACATACTAGCAAGGTAACATGAACCCAATAGGATTTTTCTAAATTCGTATTAATTGATGCTTTATAAGTCCAATTATAACCAATCCAGGTCTTCCTCCTTTATATATGACCCAATAGGTTCAATTCTATCTGGTAATGAGACATACTATGATCTCTATCATAGGTATCACTGAAACAACTTTCAGTGGATCAAAATAATTTCACTCTAACTCGACAAGGATTATTGATCCAAAATGATCTTATTGAGCTCTCACAATCTACCAGTGATATCTAGCAATATGTAGTGGTAACCCAACAGAATCGAAATAGAACCTCAAGTATAGTTAATATATGATGCAGTCTTTCTATCGTGAATCTCGACTAGATGGCAGGTCATGGATAAATCATCAAACCACATCAACAATCATATGATAGATCCAATCAGCTCAAGTCTATTAGTGATTTCAAATGAAAAATTTTTTTCATCAATCACACTGCTATTGCCATAAACTTGTGGACTCAGCTTCTCAAATCTCATAGGACTACTCCTCCCTATCAAGATCGATAGATCCCATCTAGATGCATACATTGCTCGCACAACTCAACCAACTTAAGCCAACATCCACTATAAAAACTCATAATCAAGTTAATATTTATGTGTTGTCAAACTACAACAGTTTTACTGTGAGCAACTATGACACCGTAGGTTAAAAGACTAGTCACACAACTACAGCATCAAGATAATCACTGACAATCAAATAGAAATCTATGTAATTTCTCATATGGTCACGCTCAGTACTTATTATTCTCTAACAACTATCTATCTTTTTTGCTCAGTGTCTCTACACCATAGATTAGAGACTAATCTATCCCGAAGGAAGTGAACCATGCACCGATCTATCTGGAAGGATCACTGTCCCCATGACTATCGTATGATCAGGAGTAATTTAGGAATAGATCATACATACCTCTAATTCTTAATATTTGAGAATATATATCATAACATCAATTTTATGGATGATTCAAGGACATATCACACTTGAATGGAAAATAAAAACTTATCCTTTATTGATTAAATCAATAGTTTAAGTACAAATATGTATCATAGGATAAAAATATGTTAGCCAATAATTAGCTTCTAGAAAATATATCTAACAGTGCCATCTGAAAGATATAGAATATTTTGATGGAAATACCAAAAATATCCTTCACTGGCAAGTTACCGTGTAATTCAATCCTTCGATCATCTTTCATCCTGAATAAATAATAGATATAAAAAATATCAAATCCTAATACTTATTCAAATGAATCTTAATTTACTAATGATGACATGACTTATGAAATATTAAAAACTATTTTTTAAATTTTTAGGTGTTAGGTATAAAATACCCCCAGCCGAAGTTTGTAAAAGGCCGACCCTTCCAGGGCTCTTCCGGCTTCCGACCTTGTGTGGCATCTTTCTGAACTCTCTTGACCGTCCGAGCTTCCATAATACCATCCGAACTTCTCTGATAATGAGCTCATCCATTCATATACCGGGCTACTCCAAATGATTTTGGAGCCTCACTATCAGTCAATTTTTTACAGTAACCAGACTCCATTCAAGTTTCTACGACGGTCGACCGCCTTTCGGATTTCATCCGAGCTCCTACAAGAGTCGGATCCCAGTCGAACTTCTACAATGGATGGATTCTAGATGAATTCCTACAAAAGTCGGATCTCTACCCCGAACTTCTATTGCAAGTGGACTTCATCCGAACTCCTACAAGGGTCGGGCTCCATCCGAACTTCACAGTGGATGGATCACAGATGAGCTTCTACAACGAATAGGCTCCACCAGCAGGAACTCTACTCCGAACCTCTTTCAGACTTCGTTAAGGACCGAGCTTCTCCAGCAGTGGGACTTCTACAGTAAGCGGTCTACTCCAAACTTCTACGACAACCGATCTCCATCTGGGCTTCTACGGTAAGCAGCCTCCTTCCGTACTCCTACAGAAACCAGATCCCATCCGAACTTCTACAGCGATTGGATTCCAGATGAATTTCTACAATGGACATGCTCCAGCAGTCAGCTTTCTACAGTGACCGACTGTCTCTGATGTCTTCTGTACCTCTCCGGCCATCAACCTTCGACAGCGCCAGCCGACCTTCCACAGATCCATCCGGTCTCTTCCAGCAGACGAACTTCCACAATGCCTTCTGAATTTCACTATCAGCCGACCTTCTGCTAGATTCCTTGTGCAACCAGACCTCTTCAGTGGACAGCCCTCAGATAAGCTGTTACATCAGACAAATTCTAAACAGACTTCTCTGGCAATCAAACTTCTACCGGACTTCACCAACAGAAAGTCTCCATTTGAGCTTCTACAACAGATGACTCCCGCCTGTAGCATCAGTGCCCAAGGCATCCGATAACAGTATATTCATCAGCAACCTCGAAAACATCCGAGCTTCTCCTAGATTACTGAGATAGAGAGCCATTATGCTCCATCAGACATCCCAGTCGAGCTTCAGCTGTTAGGCCCGAACTCTCTGGCAAGTCACGACAATGGCCACTACCCTACTCTACTCTCTGCAACAGATTTCACGTGGCTCCACCACTCTCTGGCAAGTCGCGACAACGGACACCACTCCACTCTCCATAACAAACTCCACGTGGCCCTGAATGGCCCCCTGACGCCACTACTCTCTGTAACAAACTCTGCGTGGCCCCGAACAGCCCACTACCAGGCAATTACAGACATCGCTGTCAATCAGTTATGCTCTCCATCTATAAAAAAGGATCTCCATATACGTTCTTCTCTAAGCTCTAAACTCTATCTCAAAACTCTGCTAAAATCCCATTTGAGTACTCCATTTCTGTTGAGGCAGAGTACAGACTTGAGCATCGGAGGGTCTTACCGGAGCACTCCCAATCCGGTTTAGACTTTCCTTGCAGGTCCCGATGGCGGACGCGATCCCCTCGACTCCAACTTCTCCGACGTCGGCAAAATTCTGCACCAACAGAATTGGCGCTAGAGGTAGGGGTGCTCTATGTCTTCACAGTACCCTTGTTCTTAAAGGAGTGCTCAATGGGACTATCTTCGATCATCTTCTCCGACATCTTCTTCTCCTTCTCCTGCCAGATCTCCACCTGATGCCTCCCTGAAAGACATCCACCAGGCGATCCACGGCCTCTGTGGCCAGATCCCAGTGAGATCCACAAGCTCTGGCCTCATCTCCAGTTTCTCAGGCTTCTCCTCCTTCGGCAACGACAGTCGGCATGGAGCAGTTTGACTTACTAGTTCAATAGGTCAGGGGCCTCACCGAAGTAGTGTAGGCCATGCAGCAGTAGCCACAGCAGCCGCAGGCATCAGTGCGGCTGGAAAGAGCATCATCGGAGTTCCAGATCCGATGACCGAATGGGCCACTTGGGCCAGTCGCCCTGTCTTCTCCAAAAAAGAGAAGCAGAAGGCGGAGAGCCCTCCGTCCGATCATGATTCCATCCCCGGAGGGTCCCTACCTCCATTCTACCAGAAGACCCTCGAGACTCACAGTCGAGAGGACCTCCTGGATCAAAGATTCCAAGAGATGAACCGGCAGATCGAAGAGCTCATCAGATGAGGTTAGCTCGATAGATTCATCCGACGCTGACCTGAAGGTAGGGAGGATTGATCAAGGACCCTACCACAGCCAGAGCCATCAAGGAGGGAGGAACAGCCTAAAGATTGGCCTCCAATCGGGATCATCAACACCATCTCTGGAGGACCTCGACGGGGAGCAACTAGTGGATCAATTGTACCGCCCAAGCGGCAGAGGACTGAAGAGTCTATAACCTTTACTGAAGAAGATGCCCGGGAGATTCAATTCCCCCATAATGATGTGATCATAGTTTCTTTAAATATTGCTAACTATGATGTACGCCGCATTCTTGTTGATAGTGAAAGCTCGGCCGATATTCTATTTTACGATGCATTCTCGAAAATGTCCATTTCAGATGGTCGATTAGGACCGATAAACTCCCCATTGGTAGGGTTCACTGGCGATGCTGTGCCAGTGGAGGAGGTAATAACTTTAACCGTGGTTGCAGGCTGATACCTAAGGCAATCAAGAGCACAGGTGGATTTTCTGGTAGTAAGGGTGCCGTCTGCCTACAACGCAATACTCGGCTGACCTGGCCTCAACGCCCTCTGAGCTGTGGTATCAACCTACCACTTGAAGCTGAAATTTTCTACTAGCCAGGGGGTCAGAGAGGTCAAAGGAGATCAAGCCCTGGCAAGACACTGCTATAACATAGCCCTTCAAAGAAATGGTCAGTCCGACCCTTATCCGATTGATGGATTGGACACCCGTGATGACCTTGTTGAGGAACGGGGTGAGCTAATTGAAGATCTTGTCTCAATTCCTTTGAATGATGGGAATGAGGAGCACGTGGTGAAGATCGGCTCTAACCTAGGAGAAGAGGTATAGACACAACTCATCAATTTCCTATGAAAGAATGCGGATGTTTTTGCTTGGATCCCGACGGACATACCGGGGATTGATGCGGGAGTCATGGAACACCGCCTGGCTGTTGATCCCAAACATCGGCCGACGAAAAAAAGAATCCGAAGTCATGCACCGAAAAAGTAAGTGGCAATAGCTGAAAAAGTTGATAAACTCTTGAAAGCCGGGTTCATCAGAGAAGTCAACTACCCGAACTGGGTCTCCAATGTGGTTCTCGTCAAGAAGACGAACGGCAAGTGGAGGATGTGTATAGCCTTCAAAAAGCTAAACAAAGCCTGTCTGAAGGACAGTTACCTTCTGCCCAGAATTGACCAATTAGTGGATACAACCTCGAGCCACGAGCTTCTCACTTTCATGGATGCATTTTTCGGCTACAATCAAATCAGGATGGCACCGGAGGACGAAGAAAAAACTACTTTTATTACTAATTGTGGTCTTTACTGTTACAGGGTCATGCTTTTTGGCCTAAAAAATGTAGGGGTGACCTATCAACGGCTGGTGAACAAGATCTTCAAAGAGTAGATCAGCTGCAACATGGAGGTCTACGTGGATGATATGCTTGTAAAAAGTAAATCCACAAAGAACCACGTCGCCGACCTTGAGGAGACCTTCAGCGCCCTCCGAAAATATAAGATGAAGCTGAACCCGACCAAGTGCGCTTTTGGAGTAACCTCAGGAAAATTCTTGGGCTTCATGGTATCGGGGCACGAGATCGAAGCAAATTCAAAAAAGATTCATACCATCCAGGAAATGACTATCCCGAAGTCAATAAAGGAAGTTCAGTGCCTTACTGGGAGAGTAGCAGCTCTAAATCACTTCGTCTCAAGGTCGGCCGAACGATGTCTACCTTTCTTTCAGACCCTTAAGCTGCCGAAAAACTTCTGTTGGACCACTGAATGTCAGCAAGCATTCGAAAAATCAAAGAGCTACCTCAGCTCACCTCTGCTATTGGCAAAGCTCGAACCCAGAGAGGAGTTGTTCCTGTACCTGGTGGTCTCCCCTGTGGCTCTCACAGCAGTTCTAGTTAAAGAAGAAGCAAAAATTCAACGGCCGATCTACTATATAAGTTGAGTATTGAGGACGTCGAAACTAGGTACACTAAGTTAAAGAAACTAACTTACGCCCTGTTGATTGCAGTCTGAAGGCTCCGACCTTACTTTCAAGGGCACACCATAACACTGCTCACCGACCAGCCGATCAAGGTAGTTCTGCATCGAACGGATGCTTTCGAAAGGATAGCGAAATGGGTGATCGAGCTCACAAAATTTGACATCAATTATCAACCTCGATCGACGATTAAAGTTCAGATATTAGCAGACTTCATAGTGGAGTGCATGATTCTAGAAGAGGCCGAACTTGGACGAGGTGAAGCCGACAACTCAGGGCTCCAGTCGAATTCCCCTGAAGAAAGAACAGATCTCCCTGATGGTTTTTGGGCCCTCTACATGGACGGTTCCTCTAACATATCAGGCACAGGCGCGGGCCTGATCTTGGTCAATCCAAAAGGAATTATTATGGAGTACGCACTGTGCTTTAAATTTTCTACGACAAATAATGAAGCAGAATATGAAGCTCTGATTGTAGGACTGAGGATCGCCAAAGAGTTAGAAGTAAATCGGCTCCAAGTCTATAGTGACTCCCAGTTGGTGGTGGGACAAGTTAGTGGAAACTATGAAGCTCGGGAGGATAGAATGGCCAGGTATCTCGAAAAGGTAAAAGAGATCGTCCCTGCCTTCGGTAGCTTTGACATCAAGCAGATTTCAAGAGCAGAAAATACCAGGGCCAACCTTCTCTCCAAGTTGTCTACACTGGCTCCAGCCGAACTGCCCAAGGAAGTCTTCTTCGAAGTTCTGAAGTACCCAAGTACGGAAGAACCACAACTTATGATGGAGATCAACCATGAACCCAACTGGATTGACCCATTGGTTGCATACCTCAAGGATGGGGTTCTTCCTCCTGATGCAAAAGAAGCTCGAAAGCTTAGGAACCAGGCCTCCCGATATATTCTTTATGAAGGCAAGCTGTACAAGAGGTCGTACTCTTTGCCCCTTCTGAAATATCTCCGGCCTTCTGAGGCCGACTTCGCCTTGTAGGAGGTATATGAGGGAGTCTACGGGAATCACTTGGGGCCAGATCATTATCCCATAAGCTGCTCCGACAAGGCTATTACTGGCCTACCATGTACCACGACTCCATCGAATATGTCAGAAGGTGTGATCGGTGTCAGAGATATGCAAATATCCAAAGGCAACCTGCCTCCGAACTTACACCCTTGAGTGCCCCATGGCCATTTGCACAATGGGGGATGGATATTCTCGGACCTTTTCCCATGGCATCTGGGCAGCGAACTTCTTCCTGGTGGTAATTGACTACTTCACCAAGTGGGTCGAAGCTGAACCTTTGACGAAAATTACAGAAGCTAAGGTGCAGGACTTCATTTAGAAGTCAATTGTCTGTAGGTTCGGCCTACCTAGAACTCTCATTACTGATAATGGGCGATAATTTATTGGGGCAAGGTTTGCTGAATTTTGTGAGAACTTAAACATCTCCCATAACTTCACGTCATTAGCCCACCCGCAAGCAAACGATGAAGCCGAGGTTACTAACAAGACTCTGCTGCAAGGAATCAAGGCAAGACTTGAAAGAGCAAAGGAAACTTGGGTAGATGAGCTTTATCATGTGTTGTGGGCATACCGAACTACCCAAAGACTACCCACAAGGGAGACCCCCTTTGTCTTAGCCTTCGAAATAGAAGCTATGATCCCGATCGAACTCAAACTCTCATCGGCGTGAGTTGTGGCATTCGACGAGCAGTGCAACTCACAAGATCTCAAAGCCAACCTCGACTTATTAGCAGAAAAGCGAGAGACAGCTCAAGTTCAGATGTCCGCCAACAAGTAGAAAGTGGCCCGCTACTACAACTCCTGGGTCAAGAGCAAGGCCTTCAGAGCGGGGGACTTAGTACTTCGATGAGCCACTGTCTCACAACCTTAGAATCAAGAAAAACTCACCCCTAACTGGGAAGGCCCATATGAAGTCAGGGAGGTGATTCGGCCCGAAACATACTATTTGAAAGAGCTCAAAAGAGCAGACCTTCCGCGACCATGGAATTCAAAAAATCTATGAATGTACTACCGATAACTTTGCCTTAAGTAAAAGTTTCTTTCATATTCGCATATCTTTTCTTTTTGTATGAGCTTGTAACGATAGGGAGTAGCTCCTCCAGACAATCGAAATTAAGCATGTCGAAAATAAGAGGAAAACCTCATCCTGACATGAACGAAGGCCCGATTATTTAGAGATCGGATGGGGGGAGAGGCCCTTGCAACGACCCTTATGTGCCCCTACAGCCATGTTAGGAATAGGAGGAGAACCTCATCCTAACATGAGCAAAATCGAAGGTCCGATTATTTAGAGACTGGATGGGAGGAGAGGCCTTTGCAACGGCCCTTATGTGCCCCCACAGCCATGTTAGGAACAGGAGGAGAACCTCGTCCTAACATGAGCAAAGTCGAAGGCTCGATTATTTAGGGATCGGATAGGGGGAGAAGCCCTTGCAACGGCCCTTATATGCCCCCACAGCTATGTTAGGAACAGGAGGAGAACCTCGTCCTAACATGAGCAAAGTCGAAGGCCCGATTATTTAAAGACCGGATGGGGGGAGAGGCCCTTGCAACAGCCCTTATGTGCCCCCACAGTCATGTTAGGAACAGGAGGAGAACCTCATCCTAACATGAGCAAAGTTGAAGGTCCAGTTATTTAGAGACCGGATGGGGGGAGAGGCCCTTGCAACGACCCTTATGTGCCCCCATAGCCATGTTAAGAACAGGAGGAGAACCTCGTCCTAACATGAGCAAAGTTGAAGGTTTGATTATTTAGAGACCGGATGGGGCGAGAGGCCCTTGCAACGACCCTTATGTGCCCCCGCAGTCCTGTTAGAAACAGGAGGAAGACCTCATCCTAACATGAGCTAAAATTGATTGTCTCGAGAACAGAAAGAGAACCTCATCCTGACACCAGTGAAGATCTAGTCATTTAAGACTGGATGAAGGGAAAAGCCCCTCAGCAACTCCTCTACACCCCTACAATCCTATTAGGAGCAGAAGGATAACCCTCGCCCTAACACAAAAAATGAAGAAGAAAAAGCGATGAGCTACACCAAAAAAAAAAAATGAACTACATCCGAGGTTCAAGGGACCTCATCTCAATGAGGAAGAAAATCCTTGTCGAAAATCTCTAGTCTCTAAGGGTGAATCAATACGGCGATGATCAGAAATCTTCAAACAACGTCGACATCAAATAAGACAGAAGACAAAAGAAGTTTGGTAAACGACAACTTAATGCAAGAAGGGACAAGGTAATGAAAAATTTTCTTTTCATTTCATTAGTAAAGTGCACGTTACAAAGCCTTTGAAAGCCAAAAAAAAAAAAGCAAGCAACAAGAAAGGAAAGGAATACATAGAATAAAAGATGAAAAAGCTCTAAGGAAGCTTGACTTCTTCAGACTTCGAACTCTCGATTCCAGCCATAATCGAGGATTGCTTTAAGTACTTAACTTCTTCTTCTAGTCTCCCTACTACTTCCCCCTTTCGCAGGATCAAAAAGTACTCACGGTCGAAGATGTACCACAAGCACGGGCTCTGGGCGATCAAGGCAAAGCACGGCCGGATCTGTCTCTTCTACCCTCGCCTTCTTCGTCGACCCAGAAGTTGCAGCACCTTTCTCTCATGGGCCTTGAGACTCTTCGCTAACATCCGAGCCACGTTCGCATCCATATCTACAATAAAAAAAGATCAGCACAGTTTAGAAACAGAGCCACAAAAAAAGGGAGAGTTCTGGAGCTAACCTAGGCTGGTTGAAGGATGCAAAGATGGGGACGACTCGAAGAATGCCTAAGGTCGAGAAGGACGCTGGGGAGGAACGGAACTCTCAGGAAGAAGAAGGGATCGAAGAAACTCCCAGGCAAAGTGAGACCCCTGAAGGAGGGAGGCGGGTTTAAATAGGCGACGGGATCCGGTGCAATAATGACTGCAGGTCTCCTCTGGCCGATCTCTGACCGTCGCATGGCCCACTAACCATGGCAGGTGACCGAAAGTGGTGACAACTAATAGAACCATTATTGCACCGCACCTAGAGCAGCATCCCAGTGGGAATTCCGAAAAAACCTTTTCAGGTCGCCTCAATTTGAAAAGACTCCAGCACCAGCGTGCCAAACGCCAAAATATCTAGAGACAACCGAGTACGAAAATCAAGAGAGACAACTTTGGCTGTGAAAATTTTTCTGTACTTTCTTCATTTGGAACCCAAACTCAAAAGTAGGGGGACTGGTGTTAGGTATAAAATATCCCCAGCCAAAGTTTGTAAAAGGCCGACCCTTCCAGGGCTCTTCCGATTTCTGACCTTGTATGGCATCTTTCTAAACTCCCTCGACTGTCCGAGCTTCCATAATACCATTCGGACTTCTCCGATAATGAGCTCCTCCAATCATATACCGGGCTGCCCCAAACGATTTTTGAGCCTCACTATCAGCCGATTTTTTACAGTAACCAGACTCCATCCAAGTTTCTACGACGGTCGACCACCTTTCGGATTTCATCCGAGCTCCTATGAGAGCCAGATCCCAGCCGAACTTCTACAACGGATGGATTCTAGACGAATTCCTACAAAAGTCAGATCTCTACCCCAAACTTCTATTGCAAGTGGACTTCATCCGAACTCCTACAAGGGTCGGGCTCCGTCCGAACTTCTATAGTGGATGGATCACAGACGAGCTTCTACAACGAACAGGCTCCACCAGCAGGATCTCTACTCCGAACCTCTTCCGGACTTCATCAAGGATTGAGCTTCTCCAGCAGTGGAACTTCTACAGTAAGTGGTCTACTCCGAACTTCTACGATAACTGGTCTCCATCCGGGCTTCTACGGTAAACGACCTCCTTCCAGACTCCTACAGGAACTGGATCCCGTCCGAACTTCTACAGCGGTTGGATTCCGGACGAACTTCTACAATGGACGTGCTCCAGCAGTCGGATTTCTACAGTGACCGACTGTCTCTGGTGTCTTTCATACCTCTCCAGCCATCAACCTTCGATAGCGCCAGCCGACCTTCCACAGATCCATCCGATCTCCTCCAGCGGATGAACTTCCACAACACCTTTCGAATTCCGCTATCAGCCAACCTTCTGCCAGATTCCTCGTGCAACCGGACCTCTCCAGTGGACATCCCTCAGACAAGCTTTTACATCAGACAAATTCCAGATGGACTTCTCTGGCAATCGAACTTCTACCAGACTGCACCAACAGAAAGTCCCCATCCGAGCTTCTACAGCAGATGACTCCCGCCTGTAGCATCAGCATCCAAGGCATCCGACAATAGTATATTCGTCAGCAACCTCGAAAATATCCGAGCTTCTCCTGCATTGCTGAGATAGAGAGTCATTCTGCTCCATCAGACATCCCAGCCGAGCTTTAGCCGTCAGGCTCGAACTCTCTGGCAAGTCACGACAATGGCCACTACCCTACTCCACTCTCTATAATGGATTCCATGTGGCTCCACCACTCTCTGGTAAGTCGCAACAATGGACACCACTCCACTCTCCATAACAAACTTCACGTGGCCCTGAACGGCCCCCTGACATCACTACTCTCCGTAACAAACTCCGTGTGGCCCCGAACAGCCCACTACCAAGCAGTTACAAATGTCGCTGTCAATTAGTTACACTCTCCGTCTATAAAAAGGGACTCCCAGGTACGTTCTTCTCTAAGCTCTAAACTCTATTTCGAAACTCTGCTAAAATTCTATTTGAGTGCTCCATTTCTGTTGAGGCAGAGTACTGACTTAAGCATCGGAGGGTCTTGCCGGAGCACCCCCAACTCTGATTTAGACTTTCCTTGTAGGTCCCGATGGCGGACGTGATCCCCTCGACTCCAGCTTCTCCGATGTCGGCAAAATTCTGCACCAATAATCTTGCTTTGATCAAAGACTTCTTGAGTCATCGATTGATTAAATTGCTTAGGATGACATCTTCTCTTACCGAGAGTGATCAGTTCCTTGTTGAGTTATTCACTACCTCCATATATATATCACTATATCCAGAACACCCCATACATGTCTTAGAAAGTTATGATAGGAAATGAACCAAGATATGGATCCATATATGCAATATATTGTGGTAGTCTCAAGTCAAAGGACCATATGCACTACTCTCACTAATAGAACTATCTTTTGATATGTAAGTAAGACTTCTATAAGATGTAATTCTCATAATAGATTACTTCAGTGAACTCATCCTCTAATAAGCACCCACATTCTTATATTAATATCCCTAAATAAGTAATTATAAGATCAGTCATCCTCTCTATCGAGCACATATAGGATGTGCCAGTCTATCCAATATCATGGATCTCTGACTCAATGATCCTATGACTGAAAAGATTTTAGATTAAAATTTTAGAGTTTTAGATCTCACTGGCATGATTTTATCATCGTCCTAAAATTATTGCCCTAATCTATGGGTTCATCATAATTTAATAGAATAATATACAGTATATGATGAAACAAAAATACCTCAATTTTATTCATAGTAAAATATGTCAATTACATGAGTATGAAAGATTCATTTTAATATTTCAATTTACTAATTTACTAATATGTCAATTTACTATTTTAATCCCTTTACATATGCCGTGAGATTGACTTGCAGGGTATTAACTCTTTCAGAGTCACCCTTCTTCTTTAGGCTACTAGGTAGAAGGATAATTCCTCTCTGAGTGGCCATCAACACTATGGTGGAAATACTTTCCCTTGCATGACTCCTCTTCGAGAAGATTCTTCTTTGGCTTATTCTTCCATAGATCCCTTGTTCCAACAGACTCTCTCTTAGAATCAGATGCCATTCTATAGCAAGAACATAGCCTCTTGAACTTTTCAAGATCTCCTAAGTGATCACCAATATGTTTAGTAATTTTTGTAATGTGCTATCAATCACATTCATATGGTAATTTATAATAAACTGACCAAAATGAACTACTAAGGGACTGCTGCATCAAATGCATTTGTAGCTTCTTATGCATGGTCATCTCGAGCTTCTCAAGCTCTTTTAGATCCTTAATCATTGTCAAACAATGGTCATCGATGGACCATCCAAGTGCAGTCAGGCTCTACTCACCATACAACTCTTGCGGATGAGTTATCATAGTCCTGAAATCTTGATGTCCTCATGCTGGGCCTTGTGATAAAGATATAGCACCTAAGCTAATTGCCATTGTCCATTTATTAAGTGCTGAACATTTTAGCGATCAGATGGTTTGGTAACATAGAGAATCCTAGTCTAGAACATACCCTAACCTTTTTTGAGTTTAAAACTATTTTGAAGTTCTTAAGGCAGTCATTTGTAGTTTATTTCAGTCAATCAATTGAACCCGCAATTCGGGCTAAGGAGTTTGAAGCTGAGTTATGAACTGAAGAGAGAAGATGATTCTAATTAAACATTTATACTTAATTATTATTTATTCTAAGAATTTTAAAAAATAAATTAGACTTTCACTATTCTCACAGATCTCACACACTCCCCTATGAAGATGCAAAAATCTCTACGCGACTAGGATTCCTAGTGGATCCTGCGGTCCCACTGATATGTGCGCACCTCACCATACCCAATTATTAGGATATGCTATACCGATGAGTGAACAACTATTATCCAATGCTTCTCAAGCATGATGTAGTGATTGGTATCTAAGTCATGAAGCCTCAATGTATCCCATTTATTGGCCCAATCCTTAGTTAAGTCAGACCCACCATTCAATGCATAGGTAAAGCCATCATTAGATCCCTCAACGTGCCCATTTATTGGATATAACCCCATCAATACCTAGCAATATCTCATGTTAATAGGGTGGTTGCATCTTTTCGATGCAACTGAACTATTATAACTAGTCAAGAACAATCAACACTAGTAGGATGCCAGCACTCCTACAATGATGAAAGACCTAGGACTTAATATTTGTGAAGAGATTTTAATTTAGGTCTCCTCGACATAGTCACATACATCTCATATAAATGACTGATCTGGTTCAGATTAGCACATCTCATGTCTAACTAACCTAGTTTAAGTCAGCACATCTCATGTCTGATTAACCTTGTTTAGATCAGTACATCTTATGTTTGATTAACTAGGTTTAGGTCAGCACATCTCATATCTGACTGATCAGATTTTGATCAGCACAATCTTATGTCTGACTATCCTAGTCGGCATGGGTAAACATGAATGACTAAGCAACTTTATTCAAAATTTAATCGATCAAGTTGGCTAGATAAGTAAGATCGATGGAAGGATTCACCAATGCTTGCCTCAGACACCATCGAAATAGCCAGATAAGCATGCTTCCAATTGAAAACCACCAGTCGAGTCTTATCTTAGACACCAATTGATCAATTAGAATTGAATAGATCAGTCTAGTTATTCAGGCTTGATCCACTGAGCCAATTCGATCTTGAGACAATCAATTCATATCAAAATGCAAATCGATGCAACCAACTACAACTCAGCTTGATTTTAAGCCCCTTTGACCTAATCCTAACCAACAATTGATTAGGTTCGATCAACTGCTCAAAATTGATAATAGATTTTAACTTGATCTAATCAATGATCCTAATTATAGTTCAATCAATCATTAGACCTCATTGTTCAACCCATATCCTCATGCATAACCTAAAATTCAGATTTTAAAAATAATTTTTAGATTAAGTTTAAGTGCATGAATTAATGATTTATGATCTCGAAATAATTTCAGATCTAAACCTAATGTCATATATCACATATATGGTTATTTTATATCTAAAATAAAGTATCACATATTGCATATATAAAAATTCAGATCTAAAACTAACCAAGCACATATCAAACACATGCAAATCAGATCTAAAAAAAGATTAAAACTAATTGAAAATACCTTATCAAGATCGTTTAACATCTTAATTTCAGATCTAATAATTTAGGATTAACTTGTCTTGAAAATAATTTTCCAAATTGATAAACTTTTCATGATTCTTCCTCTTGATTCATGCAAGCATCCCTTCTACCATAGTCTTCTATGACAGGATGGCCTTTACAATGGATCTCGAAGAGTACTAGGCTACTAGGTTTTTAATTCTTACTAACATATCACATATGCATGTAAAATTTAGATCTATGTATCATATACATGAAATTAGATTTTAGATCTTATTTAAATCAGCAAATCATGAATAAATATTTTAAATCTAAAACTAACTTTCAGATCTAAAGAGAAATTAGATCTAAATTTATTTCATACATATTAAAAACCATGGCTCTGATGCCACTGTTAGAGTTCTATGTGATTAGCATGCAGATTTTTTTATCTCATGAAAATACACAATAGAAAGATAAAATTAAAATAATTTTAATTTTATTCATATTTGGATCTAATTCTACAATCACCTAGGGATTGTTTAACATGCCATGAAATAAATATTTCAGATTTAAAAATTAAAATAGAGAAGAAAGAATGATTACCTTAATCGCAAATCCTTGTTCTTACTTGGATCGGATCCTACGGATGTCCAGAGTTTCTGTCAGAGCTGCGCATGTGCTTGACCTCTACTGGTATATATACGGAGCTAATCTGATCTAAGCACCAAGACCATCAAAATGCTAGCATCTTGCAGGCCTCGCTTCTTAGCTTGGATCTGAAACTTTCTACTAGAACTAGTTGAAAGAAGCCTGTTGTGCGAATCCTTCGTGCTGATTCACGAAAACTTTTTTAGAACACCAAGAAGAGGAAGAAGAATAATTCTTCTTTTCTTTTCTCTCCTTATTTTTCTCTTAGATCTCATCTAGAGAAGAAGGTGTTTAGGCATGGAGATCAAGAAAGGGAGGAAAGGGGGCATGGAGGTGGTTGGGGTGGGAAGAAAGAAAACCTTGTAACTAACCTAGCGCATGCTCCTTTTCTCTTTTTTATTTTTGTCTTACAAAAATCACTTTCCCATGCCATAGCTAACTCCTAAACCAGATAAGGATTAGCACAAATTAGTTAGACTTTATCCTAATCTAGATAGGACACCTAACTAACCAAGAAACAAGGAGAACGCCACCTTATTCTCATGCACATGCAAAGAAAGGATGTACGTGAGATTTCAGCACCCCCACCCCTCTTGGTCAGTTAGATAGGAGAGAGGAGCTCAATAAAATTGGGCTAAGATGGTCTACTTTAATTGGATCCAATTTGGGTTCAATCCGAATTCAATTCGAACCCAATTTAAATCTAATTCGAAAAGGCTGTCAAACCTGATCTAATTAGGATTGAACCCAAGTCTAACTTGGATAATTAAATCTAATTAATCTTAAATTAATTCAAACTTAATTAAATTAAATTTGATTTAAATTAATTAAGACTTGATTCATAATTTAATCAAGCCCAATCACATTGTAACTCTTGCAATTAAGTCTCTTTGCTAATAATTAACAGTTACTAAATATGTAACCCTTACATAATTAGTAGTTTCTAAATTTATAACTCTTATAAATTAATTCAAATCATCAGTCTAATTGATAATTTGATTATGATCCAAGCTATTGATCAAGACAAGCTCCTTTTGTGTGTGACCCCTTATGTTCTATTTATTGGGAAATGTATCCTAAAGTCAATCGTCAATCTGTTGATGATTGAGCTCACTGTAAATTATATATGAATTATTTATTAACAAAAATTATTTGATATTTTTTATTATAAATTATATTTTTTTTATTGAACTTCTGTATTATGATGAAGTTCTTAGAACTACTTTCAATCGATAAAGCAGGATTTATCATATAGTTCTTAAACTAGTTCGTGACCAAACGATGCATTATTAACTAGGACGATAATGTTCATCAAGTGTTGGTCGTTGTGAGCCATATGGGTTGGTTATCCTCGTAATCAAGGAGTATGGAGATATTGGTATGACTTGCAGATGAAAGTAGGAGTATATTTCATTGAATGTGATCCAACCGTGGAGCATTCTTCTATTAAGAGTTGCTCGTGAAGGATATGGGTATAAGTATCCCTTCGACTTGAGACCACCATGGTGACTTACAAGCAACTCATTATACTTTGATATCGAACTATCTAAGTTTTTAATTTAGTGATAAAATTTTTTTGACACAGTCAAGTACTCACGAAATCGATGTGTGAGTCAAGATGGGATTGGCCACTCCTGATTTTAGGAGTTAGTGCTACATTGTGTTTTGATTCAGCAAAACCTTGGTCAGGATAGTTCTTGTGAGGAGTCATAGGATTTATAAAATTGAGACATATTATGAATATCCTGATTAAGAGTTGACAATTTGACTCTGAGTCATCTTGAGTATTGAGGATCAAAGGGATGAATTATATAGTAACCATATGCTAAGGATTCTTGAATATTACTTTGTAATTATTCGGCCTATTCGGATGTCGGGTACTATTGCTAGATGATCACTTAAATTAGTATAAAAATTTATTTTTAGATTATCAACTTAGGTTCAAATCTATGGGGTCACACACAAAAAATATTTCGGTCTGATCAGATGGCTGATCAATGATTGAGAATCATTTAAGGGTATAATCATCAATATGATTGATGGTCAACCTTATGCAAAAGTTGTATGAAATGATTCACTCAGGGTTAGTAAATTATAGAAAAATTAATTAGTAATTGATTACTAATTAGCTCAATTTGATTGAATAATGAGATTCAGATTAAGTCTAATTGAATTAGATTCAATTAAGTTTGACCCGATTAGGTTATGAGATGACCTAATCGCTAAAGATGTTTGATTCTTGATTTGATCAGGACTTGAACTTAATTTATCCTTGATTAGATTAAGATTTAATTAAGCTGATTAGGTGTCTAATTTAATTAGGTACATTCATTCAATTCGGTCAAACCAAATCTAATTTGGATGAGGACTGAATTAGATCAAGTTGGATTGAATCAAATTCGAATGGGTTTGAATTTCAAACTCACCCTTGTGCCACCTTACTCCATGTCTTATTTTCTCATCACAAATTCAAAATTTGCATGAGAAAACTCCACACCATGAGCCCTCTTCGATGCCCACCCTTGATAAGGATAAGAGTGGTTTACTTTGAATTCAAAAAGGATTTCGAATTTGAATGAAAACTAGTCTTATCTTTATCCTCATCAACCACTTGATCGCCCATAATTAAAAACCCTTTGTTTTTATGCGATAATGGCATGGAATTACCATGAGAAATCTAAGAGATTTCACCATGAAAATTGTGTGGGGCATGAGGTCTTGGGTGGGGTGTGCCTTCCTTGGTGCGTGTGATAGAGGAGAGTCGACTCCTCTTGGGTGAGTGACCTAGATTTTGATCTAAGATTTTAAGTGAGCGAAAAAACAAAGAGAGAACAAAGTTCTTCTCCCTCATTCCTATTAGATGTGTACCCTAGATGCCAGATTGGCTGACACATTCCTGTACAAATCTAAGGATAAATTTATAATTTTGACTATAAATCAATAAATGGGTTATTCTTCTATCACATTGTGTACATTGTGTCTATGATATATCCTTTGAGTTAGTAAGAGTGTCAATTCATATTTTCAAGAGTTGAAAATTTAAGACATGAATTTACATAACTAACTCATAAACAGCTCCTGACCATAGGATCATCATGAGGATGGTGATCGATCTGGAAGGTTGGTGTACGATCACTTTCTTAGAGTAGATGTGTCTTGAGTCTATGATGTGGAGACACCGAAGCGAGATTACAGGTATCATTGAGAATGAGAGTACTGAGCATGACCATCTTGAGCAGTCATAAGGAAGTCTACCTTCTCATCGATGACTAGCTCGATGCTACAGTTGTGTGTCTAGTTCTTTGACCTGAGGTGCATCGACAGTTCACCTTGAGTGTGTTATGTTTGACTATACCATAACTCAATCTCCTAGCCATTCAGAATCCTGAGGTGTATGTTGGCTGTAGCATATTCATTGTAGAAACTAGATCGCACCAAGATGGGATGTATCAACCTCGGTAGGTGAGAGGAGTAGTCCTATAGTGATCGAAGGATCGAGTCCTTAAGCCCATGGCCATGGCAGAGTGAAATAATGAAAAAGAATTTTTCATTAGAGTTTCACATCAGACTCAGATCGATCGATTCATATGACTGATGTTAGGTTTGATGAGTTCACCTTAATCCAAATTCAGTCGGGACTCATGATAGAGGAACTCAATCACACAGGTAGCTGCACCGAGAGGTTCATCTTCAGTTCTGATGGATTTCCACCATATACTGCTAGATATCATTGGTAGATTTTGAGAGCAATTAGAATGATCTTAATGATCGATCATTCTAATTGTATAAATCAGAAGAGTTCTGGTCCATCAAAAGGAGTTTCGATGACGTCGATGATGAGATCACGACATGTCTCATTACCATACAGAATTGAACCTAACTGGGTCACACTAACAAGGGTTAGGATCTGGATGTCATCAATTGGGCTAGCCCAATTGATTTGGATTAGATCCAATTAGGGTCAAGGAAATCGTGCTAGCACACAATTGAGCCTAACTTTTTTCTCGTGTAATCTTTTCAATCTCGATTGAGCCAAATATGATTTGACTCATCCAAAGAATCTTAAGAAGGTTTTTCTCAGTCTAAATGAAGCTTGTCTAGCTTAGAAAAGACTTATCTTAATTCATGAGATGAATTTAAGACAAGAACCTGCTAATTCCTATCACCTGTCAATTTCATTTTAGGACATCAGTCAAAAGTTGACATATGGATCTTAAATTGAAGGCCACTTAGCAAGAGCTCATTGAAGAATATTTATGGAGTGTCCACATGCCAAATCAACATCAAATTAGGTGCCATAATCAAATTATGGTGTGAGCCCAATTGGATAAAGAGGGCGCCCCAAGTGGATAAGGATGGAAGTTGGTTTGATCAACATGGACTCTTTGGCGCCAACATGATTGTGCTTATCCAATGTTGGTGCCAACTCTTGGAGAGAGGCTTGGGTTCTTATCTAATATGATCAGATGACATCACTCTACCAATCAAAATTTTTTCAGATTTATTAGAATTTTTTGATTGGTCGAATGATGTAGCACTGCACAGCGCAGTAGGGTTTATATAAACCCTATCTGCGCCTAGGGTTTCTTGTGATTGCACCAAACCCATCAAAGCTGCCACCCCCCTTCCTCTTCTCCACATCCCATCTAAAGTCCTCCCTCCTCTCTTCATGCCCAAGGAGTTGGGCATCTATCTGCTGCAAGATCAAGGTGTGGTGATGCCTTGAACAAGAAGGCTGCAAGAGTTCTTCGACAAGCTGCTGCTCCAATTTCAGGAAGACTTTTGAAGATCTTTCTAATCAGATTTAGTTTTAATTTTTGGAACAGAGAGTCATGAGGAGAAGATGATCCAGGTCCTACCTGAGTGGATACTGGTAGAGGCCAGACAATTGCGTGGCTAAATCAGAACCTCAGGCTTGCTGTGATCATCTACAGGGTAATCAGATTACCCTCGAGGTATTTCATATTTTCTCATACTTTTAGATTTATTTTAGAATTAATATCAAATAATAAAATTAGATCTAGAGATTTAAATCTAAAATAAATATAGGATAATTTTTTTTTAAATTATTTCACCCCAGATTTGATGAAATCTGAAAGATCTTACAAGGAAAAAGATAATTTTTCCTTCAACTGGTATGATTTTTCCTTCAACTGGTATCAGAGCCAGGTTGATGGCTCTATTTCAGATCTAATTTAGATCTAATTTTTATTTTTATTTATCTAATATTAATAGATTTCAAATGTCAAATCAGATGTGATAGGATCTAAAATCAAAAAAAATTAAAATTAAATCTAAGTAGATCTAACATGTATGAGATGCATGACTAGACTAGGAGTAGTTTAAACTATGAATAGTTTTGAAGTTTTATGTTTTAATGTGATTAAAATATAAATTATATCTAATTTATTCTCTAATTTTCTGATGTTATAAATGTTATATTTAGATCAAAAAATAAAAAATAAAATTTAATTAATTCATAAGATTGATCTGCTGTATGCCTAAACTAGTTGTAGAATTATTCTAGTAACTGTCTAAAATAGATTTTATATTGAATAGTTTAATTTAATTTTTTTTTAGATGTTACATGTGATATATCAGATCTGAAAGCATGCTAATTAGATCAGATTTTAATACATGAGATGTATGCAAAGCATGTATAAGTTAGATCTGAAATTATATATGTGATATGTAACTTAGATCTAACTAGTTTTGTAGTTAAATCAATATTTCTGATTAAGGTATTTCTCATGACCGTCCGATCATAAGAACAAAGTAGGATTTAAGACCCTCTCCTCCCATTCAATGGAGTGTTCTTATGGCATGTAGGGGTGCTGTGCGTTCATCCTTAATCAGAAATCAAACTTACTTTTCTGCAAAACCCTAGATCCTGAAATCCTAAGATTTATTTTGCATGTTTTATTTTTGAACCCAAGACTTAATTAATGAATTAAGCTTATGAAATTAAATTAGATCTAAAATTAAGAATTTTAGATCTAAGTCATTTTCATAAAATTGGGTTTGGGCTTGGGTAGCTCAATTAGGTCTAGCGGTTGATCAAACCGAATCAAAAGTTGGTTAGGTGGGATCATGAAAGCTAATAATTGACCAGCCTAATAGGATTAAGTCTAGGTTAAGGTCGAATCACATTCATATGTGACTCGATCAAGTTAAGACCTAATTTGGCTCAGTGGTTAGAGCCTGGATTGTAGGCTAACCCAATTGGTTCTGGTTCGACAATTTGGTGTCTAAGATAAGTTAGGCAGATATGACTGAATGATTTTTAATTGGGAGCTACTCGACTCGAATGCGTTCTTGTTGAGTTAATGGCATATCCCTTCCACCGGTCTCACTTACCTGGCCATATGTGTCGACCCAATTCTAATTTGAGGTGGCTAACAATTCGAGCTAATCCATGCCACTAGGTTAGTCATAATTGTTATGACTATGTCAAGTCAAGTTTAAAGAGACCTAAATCAAATCTTCCTAAGAAAAAATTAAGTCAGGTCTTCCACCATTGTGGATGTGCGGGCCCTTCCTGAGGTTGATTGTTCTTGGTTGGATACAGTGGCTCAGTTGCATCGGGAAGATGCAACCATATCCATTAGGCATTGGATGCTATGAATTAGAGGATGGGTTGGGCTCAATATTTCAGATACGGTGAGGGACCCAATCAGGAATCTAGTTCGTGCAAATGGTGGGTTTGACTTAACTAAGGATTAGAGCAATATTTCAGACACAGTGAGCTTCATGAATTAGAGACCAAGTTTTGGGTGCACCATGATTAGAGAATCATTGGACAAGAGTTATCCACTCATCGGTTGACCCATCACCAATAACTGTTAGGTGAGGTGGTGAGTCAGTCGGTGAGACCGCACCACCCATTAGAAATCACTAATCATGGAGATTTTCACATCTCTACCTAAGGAGTGTAGGGATTTGAGAAAATAGTGAGAGCCTAATTTGTTTAAAAGTGAAACCCCTAAACAAATTGGTTAAGTTTGATTACAAAATCTAACTAGAAACTGTTGACTCTCTGTAAAAAATATGTCTGCATCTAACCCCTTGACCAAAATACTAGACACCCACAAATTGACTGGACCCAATTTCAAGGACTAGTTGAGGAACTACAAAATTATTTTAGGTTCTGAAAAATTGACCCATGTCTTGGACTAGGACCCACCTGCCATGCCAGCATGTCTGACTGCTGAATAGAGAGCGTCTCTGGAAAAGTGGATGGATGATGATAACAAAGCAAGGTACTATATGTTGGGTGCAATGTCTGATGACTTGCAGCACCAACATAAGAATATTTTGACTATCTACCAAATATTGGCTCACCTACAAGAGTTGTTTGGTGAACAAAGTCGTGCAGCCAAGTATCAAGTCTGTCAAAGACTTTTTAAGGCTAAAATGCATGATAGGCAGTCAGTCCAAGATCATTGTTTGACAATGATCAAGGATCTTGAGGAGCTTGGGAAGCTCGATGTTGTCTTAGACAAAGATTTTTAGACTGATGTGATCCTTCAGTCCTTGTCTGATGCATATGGTCAGTTCATCATGAACTTTCATATGCATAAGATGCAATGTACCTTGGCCGAGTTAATGAACATGCTAGTTACGGCTGAGCTTTCTATGAAGGGTTCAAAAGGCTTAGTTCTTACTGTGGAGCGGACTTCTTCCAAGAGAAATCTTTTGGAAATAAAAAGAAGTCTGTAAAGAAGCAGAAGGTAGATGGGAAGAAGAAGAAAACAGAATCGAAGAAGAAGACTGCTGAAAAGAAAAAATATTTTCACTGCCAATCAGACGGCCATTGGAAGCGAAACTGTCCTCAGTACCTGGCCACCCTAAAAAACAAGAAGGATGGTCCTTCTGGAGGTATGCTCATTTTAGAATCTAATCTTATGGTTTCTTTGCATCTAGTTGGGTGCTTGACTATGGTTCTAGTGCTCATTTGTGTACTTCTATGCAGGGTCTTGAGGAGAGCAGGAGGCTGAGGGATGGGGAGATGATCCTACGCATCGAAAATGGAGCAAGAGTTGCTGCTGTGGCCGTGGAAACATACCCTCTGTAATTATCGTTAGGATTAGATTTATTTCTTAGAGATTGTTATTATGTGCCTGCAGCAAGCAGAAATTTAATTTCTATTTCATGTTTAGCACAAGATGGCTATGTGATTAGCTTTCATAAGGATCATTGTAACATATTTTATAAAAATAATAAAGTTGCAAATGGTTTTCTTATTAATGGTCTCTATCAGCTACATATTGATGTATCTATATTTAATATCGAGCAAAATGTGAATGCCACAAGAATTAAAAGGCCTAGAGATAATCTAAATGATAGGTATCTGTGGCACCTAAGGCTAGGTCATATAGCGGAAGACAGGGTTAACAAATTAGAGAAATTCAACTACTAAGTCTGTTGACTTTCGAGTCATATCCAGTTTGTGAATCATACCTTCAAGGCAAAATGACCAAGCTCCTTTTTGTGGGACATGGGGAAAGGGCCATAGACCTACTTGCCCTAGTACATATGGATGTGTGCGGCTCATTTGATGTGCCGGCTAGAGGCAACTATGTCTACTTCATTACCTTTATCGATGATATGTCTAGGTACGAATATATGTTTCTAATGAAACACAAGTTAGAAGCCTTTGAAAAGTTCAAAGAATTCAGGCATGAGGTAGAAAAATAAATAGGAAAGCCCATTAAGGTTGTTCGATCAGATCAAGGAGGTGAATACCTTAGTCGGGAGTTCCTGGACTATCTTAAGAACAATGGCATAGTCTCTCAATGGACTCCATCTAGAACGCCACAACTCAATGGGGTTTCAGAATAGAGAAATCGGACCATATTAGATATGGTCCGTTCTGTGATGAGCTTCATAGACCTCCCTGAGTTTTTTTGAGGATATTGTCTCATGACAGCAATATATGTATTGAATAGGATTTCCTCTAAAATCGTTCCTACCATACCATATGAGATATGGCATGGTAAGAAACCAAGTCTGAGTCATCTCAGAATTTGAGGTTGTCCAGCTCATGTCAAGAGACAGCCGGCGAACAAGTTAGAGCTTAGATCTTTTAGAGCTCGGTTCATAAGATATCCTAAAGAGTCATTAGGATATTATTTCTATATTTCGAAAGATGACAATGTGATTGTGAATCGACATGCTATTTTTCTTGAAAAATAGTTTACTCAAGATGGTGGCATCGGAAGAATAATTAAGCTCAAGGAGAATGTCTCTCAAGAGCAACGAGCTAAAGAACCTGAGGAACCCAATCAATTAGAACCAGTCCTAACACAACCTCTCCCACCTCGTAAATTGACTAGGGTTTCCATCCTCTTAAAAGGTACTTAGATACCACACAAGAGGATGTAGAGGAAATGTTCCTCACGGGAAATGGGGCTCATGGTGATGACCCCAAGACCTATGATGAGATGATATCAGATATCAACTTCGAGAAATGGTTAGAGGTAATGAGATCAGAAATTGACTCGATGCACTCAAACCAAGTCTGGACCTTGGTAGATCCACCTAAAGATATTATACCTATTAGGTGTAAATGGATCTTCAAGAGAAAGATAGGTGCAGATGAAAATATGGAGACATTCAAGGCTAGGCTCGTAGCGAAAAGTTATAGTCAGTGCGAAGGCATTGACTATCAGGATACCTTCTCGCCCGTAGCCATGCTAAAATCTATCCGCTCATTGCATACTGTTGCAACCTATTTCGATTATGAAATATGGCAGATGGACATAAAAATGACATTCTTAAATGGATATCTTAAGGAAGATATCTATATGGAACAACCGCTTGGTTTCACATCTAGTGATGATGATCACAAGATCTACAAGTTGCAAAGGTCCATTTATAGACTTAAGCAAGTATCTCAGAGCTAGAATACTCGTTTCAATGATGTGATCAAAATATTTGATTTTATCAAGAATGAGGAGGAACCATGTGTATTCAAGAAGGTCAGTGGGAGCACAGTTATCTTCCTCGTACTGTACGTTGATGACATCCTCCTAATTAGGAATGATATTTTCATGTTGACCTTAGTCAAAATATGGTTGTCTAAGGAGTTCTCTATGAAAGATCTAGGAGAAGCATCCTTTATACTGGGTATTAAGATCTATAGAGATAGACCAAATAGGATGCTAGGACTTTCACAAAAGATGTACATAGAGGAGGTGCTAAAAAGGTTTAGCATGAAAAACTCCAAAAGAGGTTTAGTACCTTTTAGACATGGTATTCATCTCTCCAAGAAGATGTGCCCTAGCACACCTTAGGAGATTGAATGCATGAGCAAGATCCCTTATGCTTTGGTAATAGGGAGCCTCATGTATGCCATGCTATGTATACAACCTGATATAGCCCATGTTGTCAGTGTCACAAGCAGATATCAGTCGAATCCAGGCGAAGAGCACTGGACTTCTGTGAAATGTATCCATAAGTACTTGAGAAGGACTAAGGATATATTTCTAGTCTTTGGGAATGGAGAACTCCAGGTTCAAGGATATACAGACTCAAACTTTATGTCTGATATAGATGATCAAAAGTTGACATCTGGGAGTCTGTTCATTTGCAATGGTGGTGCAGTTAGCTGGAAGAGTTTCAAGCAGACAGTGATTGCTGATTCCACCATGGAGGCAGAGTATATTGCTACATCGAAAGCTGCGAAGGAGGCATTCTGATATAAGAAGTTTGCCGCAGAGCTTGGAGTGATGTCATCGGATGCCATCCCTCTTTACTGTGATAATAATGGTGCCATAGCCCTAGCTAAGGAGCCAAGGTCTCATCAGAAGTTCAAGCATATCGAGCGGTGATTCTATCTGATCCGTGATTACCTCGAAAAAGATTATGTCGAGGTCAAGAGAGTTGACTCCACAGACAATGTGGCAGACCCGTTGACAAAGTCATTAGGCCAGCAAAAGATCGAAGCCCACTTTGAGAAGATGAGACTTAGATATGTAGCCAATTGGCATTAGGTCAAGTAGGAGTTTGTTAGATGTGTGCCCTAGATGCTAGATTGGCTGACACATTCCTGTACAAATCTAAGGGCAAATTTATAATTTTGACTATAAATCAATAAATGGGTTATTCTTCTATCACATTATGTACACTGTGTCTGTGATACATCCTTTGAGTTAGTAGGAATGTCAATTCATATTTTCAAGAGTTGAAAATTTAAGGCATGAATTTACATAACTAACTCATAAACAGCTCCTGACCATAGAATCATCTTGAGGATGGTGATCGATCTGGAAGGTTGATGTACGATCACTTTCTTAGGGTGATATGTCTTGAGTCTGTGATGTGGAGATACCGAAGTGAGAGTACAGGTATTCATTGAGAATGAGAGTACTGAGCGTGACCACCTCGAGCAGTCATAAGGAAGTCTACCTTCTCATCAATGACTAGCTCGATGCTGCAGTTGTGTGTCTAGTTCTTTGATCTGAGGTGCATCGACAGTTCACCTTGAGTGTGTTATAGTTTGACTACATCATAACTTGATCTCCTAGCCATTCAGAACCCTGAGGTGTATGTTAGCTGTAGCATATTCATTATAGGAACTAGGTCGCACCAAGATGGGATTATCAACCTCGGTAGATGAGAGGAGTAGTCCTATGGTGATCGAAAGATCGAGTCCTTAAGCCCATGGCCATGGCAGAGTGAAATAATGGAAAAAAATTTCTATTGGAGTTTCACATTGGACTCGGATCGATCGATTGATTCATATGATCGATGTTGGGTTTGATGAGTTCACCTTAACCCTAATTCAGTTGGGACTCATGATAGAGGAACTCAATCACATAGGTAGCTGCACCGAGAGGTTCATCTTTAATTCTGATTGGTTGCCACCATATACTGCTAGGTGTCACTAGTGAATTTTGGGAGCAACTAAAATGATCTTGATGATCGATCATTCTAATTATATGAATCAGAAAAGTTCTGGTCCATCGAAAGGAGTTTCGATGACGTCGATGATGAGATCATGATATGTCTCATTATCATACGAAATTGAACCTAATTGGGTCACACTAACAAGGGTTAGGATCTGGATGTCATCAATTGGGCTAGCCCAATTGATTTGGATTAGATCCAATTAGGTTCAAGGAAATCATGCTAGCACACGATTGAGCCTAACTTTCTGCTCGTGCAATCTTTTCTATCTCGATTGAGCCAAATGCGATTTGACTCACCCAGAGAATCTTGAGAAGGTTTCTCTCAGTCTAAATGAAGTTGTCTAACTCAGAAAAGGCTTGTTTTAATTCATGAGATGAATTTAAGACAAGCACCTGCTAATTCTTATCACCTGTCAATTTCATTTTAGGACATCAGTCAAAAGTTGACATATGGGTCTTAAATTGAAGGCCACTTAGCAAGAGCTCATTGGAGAATTTTTGTGGAGTGTCCACATGCCAAATCAGCATCAAATTAGGCACCATAATCAAATTATGGTGTGAGCCCAATTGGATAAAGAGGGCACCCCATGTGGATAAGGATGGAAGTTGATTTGATCAACATGGACTCTTTGGCGCCAACATGATTGTGCTTATCCAATGATGGTGCCAACTCTTGTAGAGAGGCTTGGATTCTTATTTGATGTGATCAAATGATATCACTCCATCAATCAAATTTTTTTTAGATTTATTAAAATTTTTTGATTGATCAAATGATGTGGCACTGCACAACGCAGCAGGATCTATATAAACCTTGTCTGCACCTAGGATTTCTAGTGATTGCACCAAATCCATCAAAGCTGCCACCCTCCTTTTTCTTCTCCATGTCCCATCTGAAGTCCTCCCTCCCCTCTTCACACCCAAGGAGTTGGGCATCCATCTGGTGCAAGATCAAGGTGTGGTGACGCCTTGAACAGGAAGGCTGCAGGAGTTCTTCGACAAGCTGCTGCTCCAACTTCAAGAAGACTTTTAAAGATCTTCCTAATCAGATTTAGTTCTGATTTTTGAGCAGAGAGTCATGAGGAGAAGACAATCCAGGTCCTGCCTAAGTGGATATTGGTAGAGGCCAGGCGATTGCGTGGCTAAATCAGAACCTCAGACTTGCTGCGATCATCTACAGGGTAATCAGATTACCCTTGAAGTATTTCATATTTTCTCATATTTTTAGATTTATTTTAGAATTAATATCAGATAATAAAATTAGATCTAGAGATTTAGATCTAAAATAAATGTAGGATATTTTTTTTTTTTAATAAATCTAGAAGATCCTACAAGGAAAAAGGTGGTTTTTCCTTCAATTCCACCATACCTCATTCTCCTAATCAGTCTTTGACTTTAAAAGAGTCCAAGAAATTCGAAGAGATGTGCATATCAGCCATCAAGAATATCCCCGCACAAGCTAGCACTCCTGGGGAGATTGATCCGCGTCAGGACTTCTTATGGATGTCCCATAGAGGTCGAATATCTTGTGTGGCTACAAGCAACCAGCAAGACCTCAGATCCATATTTTTAGTTGCAGTGATCAGCTATCAGCACACAGATATCGAGTTTTAAACTCAAATTAGATATAGATTTGATCTATTGTCATAGCGATATAATCCATGCTTGCTGATTTTTTTTTCAAATTTTAATATGCCATATATCATGTCATAGATCCTAGCATAGGTATTTCTTAATCTGATCTCAAGCATAATTTATAGATTAAATTATTTAATCTGATTTACTTATTTTAAATACATGTTTGAAAAGCCTATGGTCTTTTTTAGTGGTATCAGGGCCTATGTTCTTTATGACATGATTATATTTGCATATTAGATCTAAAATTTAATTTTTTTTATATGTGATATATTAGGATAGATCTTAGTAGCCTAATATTCAGATTGGATTGATCACCAGACCGTACGATTATAAGAGCAAGTAGGGTTCAAAGATCCTCTCTTCTCATTTGATGGGGTTCTCTTATGGCGTGTTGGGGTGCCGTGTGATTATATCTTCTGAGAAGAATACAAAATGACTTTAGATTAATTTAGATCTGGTATTTGATATATTAGATCTGAAATTAATCAATTTATCATCTCATGATCTGATATAAGATATCTTAGATCTAATCAATTGTTGATCACACGTGCTGATTTTTTATGCTAAAATCTGTAATCATAAATTGATTTTGATCAAATTTTTCATACAATTTTGATCTATTTTTTGAACAGATTTTTAGATTTATTTTGAATAAATTCATATATTTTAGATCTATTTTATATAGATTTTGTAGAAATTTTTTGAATAAATTTTAGATCTATTTTAAAATGATTTTTGGTTCTATTTTGAACATACTTTTTATGAATTTTCATATTAGTTTTGAACCAAATTTTTATTCATATTCAGATATGAGTTTTTGAAAATATTTTCATGAATTCTTAGATCTAAAATGGATGTTTTATATGATATAAAAATTTAGGTTCAAATCTGAAATTGTTCTATGTGAAATCATGTTTAGATTAGATTTAAAAAGAACTTCATAATATCAAACTATTTTAATGTCTAATGATCATACACTTAATTAAGAATTAAGTTATGAAAATTAAAAGATCTAGATTTGAGAATCAAAAATCTAAGACATTCCATAAATCATGGGCAATGGGATAGCTTGAGTTAGATCTTTTAATTGGGTTAGACCTAAGGTTATAATCAAATATAATATGAACTAATTAGAAAAATTGATTAAATCTAATCAAGAGTTGAATTAGATTAAATCAAATTTTTTTTAGATCAAATACAATAGTTGTAGTTGGTCAAGTCCATATCTTTGATTAGACCAAATAGACTTGATCGTGGCTCAGTGGTCAAGCCCATGTCATTAAACTGATCAAATCGAAACTAATTAACTAATTGGTGTCTAAGGTAAATCCAGCAGTTCTAACCGATGGCTTTTGATTGGCAGGCACTTACCTAACTATTTCGATGGTGTCTAAGACAAGCTTGACAGACTCTCTCACTGATCTGATTTATCTGGTCAACTTGATAAATTATATTTTAATTAGATCATTTAGTGATTCAAGTTGACCCATGCTATTAAGGTTGATCAGTATGACTGATCTAGATGCCCTTAAACCAGCCTGTCTTAGTCCTCTTTATGACTTGATGAAGTTAGTGAAAAAAATTTTGGCTGCTGGTTAATCTCTTCTTTTATCTAAAATAATTAACTAAATTCTTTAAATTATTAGGTCCTTAAAGTGATAATGTTATGAAGATAACAAAGTCATAGCCTCCCATTAAAGTGGATGATAATCGGTCCGATAGTCTGATAATCATTGGAGATGCCACACATCTAGTGCTTATCTGCTATTGGAATTATCATTCATAATGTGATAATTCAGTTATACTTTTTAATAGGTGGTCAGGTTGGTCGAGGCATACTCGGGCTTGATCATTCATTAGTCAGATGCACTGAATTTTGTCATGTTAATGGTTGGACCTAATCAGGACTTTCGGTGGAGATGCCACATGCTTGTTGAGGAGGTGCCCGGGGCAAAATTAATACTCAAAGTTATTTGGTGAAACAATTGGTTAAGAACCTACCTATAGGTGCACAACGATTGGCCAAGCCACACTCGAGCCCGTGTGCAGTCTATGCAGATTTTAGTACCTGTTAAAGAATTAAGATAATTTTTCAAATTAGAGGGAGAGGCTATTAATTCACATAAAATAGTTGTAGAATCTTTACACTAAAGTTCAAATCTTTAAGCCTAATTAAATCATATACTAATTAATCCTTATTTTTTTTTCAGTTATGGCTACCACATTGTCACTCCAATCAGTATTGGATAGTATAAACTGATGGGACCCAACTTTGATAGCTGGTATCAAAACTTAAAAATCATCCTAGAGCATGAAAGGATCCTATATATTCTTACGAATCCTGCACCAAAGGAGCCCACTCCGAACGCTCGTGGTGCAGTCCGAGATACTTACCTGAAGTGGCTCAACGACTATACCATAGTATGTTGCATCATGCGGACAGCCATGAACGACGAGTTCAGTCATAAATTCGAGAATGTTCAACCAAAGGAGATGTTACAAGTGTTGAATGAATCCTTCGGCACTCCTGACGATGTTGAGAGGTACAAAATGCCTTGTGCCATTTTCAATGCTCAGATGAGGGAGCGGGTGTCGGTCACCAATCATGTATTGTACATGATCGAGCAGATCCAGTGCTTAAGTAAGTTTGATTTTTTCTTGCATGAGCAACTGGAGAAAAATGTAATTCTAAATTCTCTGCCAAAGTCCTATATCCCCTTCCTTAGTCATTATAGAATGACTAAGCCTGCTGTCAACTACCATAGTTTGCTGGGGTTACTGCAGAGTTTTGAGAAAAATCATCAGCTCCACAAGGAGCCAGTGAATGTAGTAGGAGAATCTTCTTCGATGGGACATCATCCCTCTAAGAAAGAGAAGAAGAAGAATAAGAATAAAAAGGTACAGCATGCTGGGACATCTAAGTCTGATCAAATCAAGAAGTTCAAGTCTGACCAGAGTCAGGTAGAGTGCTTCTACTGTAAGAAGCAAGGTCATGGAAGAGAAATTATCCTTAGTATATTACTTTTCTTGATCCGAATAGGTCAAATAAGAGAAAGAAGCAAGCGATTGTTGGTCAAAATAATTATATGATAACACCTTATAACTTTTCTATTTATGATACTATGACCTAAGTATTAGATATTGAAAGTCCTATTAATATTTACAATTTATTACAGGAACTTCAGGTCAATAGAAGATTTGAAAATGGTGAGAGATTTTTGAATGTTGGAGATGGAAGATCAGATTCAGCTCTAGCTTTAGGAATTATCAAGTTTGTTTTCAATTCTTATGTCATTGTCTCGAGTAATTGTCACTATTATCCATCGTTCTTATTAAATATAATTTTTGTAGATCTTTTGGCTATGAAAGGTTATAAATTTTTAATAAAGAATAATTATTGTGATATCATTATAAATGGTGTTACTGTGATAAATGGACAAATGAATAATGGCATTTATACTTTATCATGACCTGTTAGTATAATGTATACATCGAATAAACATCCTAGATTAGATAATATCTTCGATGTCTATCTTTGGCATTATAGGCTAGGTCATATTAACAAGAACAGGATAAACAAATTGACTCAAAAGAAAATTTTTGAAGTCAATGATTATAAATCATTATCAACCTGTGAATCTTGTCTACTTGAAAAAATAACTAAGTCACCTTTTACTGAAAAAAGTAAAAGAACCAATGAAGTTTTAAGCCTAGTACATACTGATATATGTGGACCCATGAACATAAGTATCAGAGATGGGCATTACTACTTCATTACATTCACTGACGACCTATCTAGGTATAGGTACATCTATCTTATAAAGCATAAGTTTAAATTATTTGAAATATTCTAATGATTCTATAATGAGGTGGAGAAATAAACTGAAAAAAGTATTAAAACTCTTTGATCAGACTGAAGAGATAAATACCTCACTAGTAAGTTTTTGACATATCTAGAAGAGAATGGGATCCTCTTTCAATAGACCCCTCTTGAGATACCACAACATAATGAGGTATCAAAAAGAAGGAATCAAACTCTATTAGATATAGTTCGATCTATTATGGGCTTTGCAAGTTTGTTGATCTTCTTTTAGGGATATGCACTCGAGTCAGCTTGTTATATACTTAATAAAGTTTCAAGTAATTCTGTAAATAAAATACCACATGAGATGTGGACAGGACATAAATCAGTACTCTCTCATCTTAGAATTTCGGGGTGTCTGACTCATGTCAAACATTTGAAAATAGATAAGCTTGGACTTAAGTCTGACAAACATTTATTTATTGGGTATTCGAAAGAAATTAAGAGGCATTACTTCTACCTTTCTGATGAACAAAAGGTGTTTATTAGCAATAGGATAGTCTTTTTAGAAAAAAAATTTCTTGGAGAAGGAACTAATGCATCTAAGATTGAACTTGATGAAGGTCAACAGATAGAAAAACTGATACAAATAAATGAATCTACTGAACCGCATTTGATTAGATCAAACCTACAGCCAGTTGTAGATGTACAATTGAGGAGATCCGATAGAGTACCACATCAGCCAGATAAATACTACAGTTTCTTCATCCGAAATGGTGATCCTATTGAACTCGATGAAAATAATGAGGATCTGATCACCTACATGGATGTCATGCAGAGGTCTAACTCTGATAAGTGGCTTAAAGCCATGAAGTTCGAAATGGAGTCCGTGAGGTGAATGATGTATGGACACTCGTTGATCTATCTGAATGGATAAAATCTATAAGGTGTAAGTAGATTTAAAAAAAAAAGTATAGATAGGAAGGTGGAGACCTATAAAGTCTGTTTGGTTGTCAAAGAACATCGTCAACATTATGGTATTGACTATGACGAGATATTTTCTCTTATGGCAATGCTCAAATCTATTTGGATTTTGCTTGCGATAGCTGTTGGGAATAGTGTCCCAAAGCCAATCGTCAGCTTGTTGACGGTTATACTCTTTCCTATATTAGTATATGAATTATAAATAAATAAAAAATATTTTAGTATTTTTCATCATAAATTATTTCATCTTCTAATGAACTCCTGTGTTGTGGTGAAGTCCTTAGGACTTTTTAGACTCAACAAAGGAGGATTTGTCGTTTAGTTTTTAAACCTGTTCACGACCAAATGATACGTTGTTACTAAGGACGATAATGTTTATCAAGCATAGGTCATTCTATGCCATATGGATTGGTTGTCCTCTTAACCAAGGAGTGTGGAGACACTAGTATGGCATACAGGTGAGATGTAAGGATACATCTGCACTGAACGTGACCGACTCCGGAGTTATTTCTGCTGTCAAGATTTGCTCCGATGGGATATGGGTATAAATGTCCCTCCGACCTGAGACCGCCATGGTGACTTGCAAGCAACTCACTGTACTTAGGCACTGGACTACCTGAATTTCTAATTCAGTGACGGAAGAATACTGGGTGTAGTCAAGTACTTGACTTGTCGGTGTGTGTGTCAAGATGAAATTGACCACACAGTTCAGGAGCTGTGTACAATCATGTTTCAATTTAGCAAAATCTTGACCAAGATAGTCCTAGTGAGGAGTCACAGGACTGTTTGAGTTGAGCATGATTCGGATGATCTGATCAGGGTTGACAGTTTAACCCTGAGTCATCCTAAACACAGGGGTCAAAAGGGATGAATTATATAGCAACCATATTCATGAAGGTTCTAAGTATTGCGATTGTGACTATTCGACCTATCCGGATGTCGGGTATCATTGCTAGATGGTCACTTCGATTAGTACAGAAATTGGTTCCTGTGCTACCGGCTTAGGTTCGAACCTGTAGGGTCACACACATTAGAGGTTCCTATCGATCTGATGGCTGATGAAGAGTCCTAATGCTCGTAGACTATGAGTCCTATATGTTTGGGACTCTGCGATCGAGAATCAGGATTCTCTGATCATGAGTCTCACACATTTTGGGTACCGGGGTCAAGAGTCCCACTGGTTTGGGACTTTTTGATCAAGATTTCATATCGATAGACTTTGATACCCGATTGCCCATCGAATTTGGATTCAGTATTTATGAGAGATTTAATTAGTGATTTAATCACTAATTAACTCAATTTGATTGAGTAATTATTTTTGGATCAAGTCCAATTGAATTGGATTCAGTTGGGTTTGACCCGATTAGGTTAAGTGTTGACCTAATCGCTAAGGTGTTTTGGTCACTAATTTGATCAGGGGTTGGGCTTAGTCAATTTTTGATTTGATTAGAATTTTATTGAGCCTAATTAAGTCTAATTATGTTGGGTTTAATTTAGTCTAATTGTGTCTAACCTATTTTAAATAAGGTTGGTTCAATTAGATTTCAAACCACCTTGACTAATCTCCCTGTGCCACCTCACTTCACATGCACCCATTTAAATTCACGAGAAATGAGTTCTCATGAATTTTCTCCCACGTAGAAGCCATCCCATGCCCCTCCTTTGTGCATCATTTTGAATGGATAATGATAGGATTGGTTGGCCATTCAAATTCAAAGGATGTTTGAATTTGAATGGATAACAAATCTCTGCACCCACCCTTTATTTTGTGCGCCCCTTCTTCCACACGAGAAAAAGGTTTCTCATGTAAAGTCTCCACGCACAAAGATGCCCACACCCCTCTCTTCTCATGCGTAGCATGGATAAGAATGAGTTGGTTGGCATTTGAATTCAAATTCGATTTGAATTCAAATGAGCAATCACTTATCTTTATCCTCTCACACGGAGAAAATGCTGAAAAGATGCATTTTACACTATTTTTAAAAGGAAGAGAAGATAGGGCATGTGCTAATCTGATCCTAGAGAGAAGGGTGGCATGAGAAAGCTTTCCTGCATGAGAAAAGAAAAGAAAAGGAGAGAAAAGAAAGAAACAGAGTGGGCACAAGTTTCTTCGGTGAGTACCCTAGGATTTTGGCCTAGGGTTTGGGAAGTGAGAAGGTGAGCTACGAGTGTCGTGAGCCCACCAAACTTTAGGAAGAGCTTTATCAACCTCTTAAGTATATCTGCGGATGATCCATAGCATCCGAAGAGTCAGCAGATCAAGATCGAAGAAATTCGATCAACATCAGCCGTCAAAAAGTTCTACGATGAACTAGCATTCATGAGGAGCCGATCAGATCGAGAGCTCTGTGTGGACGATCTGCAGAGGGTACACACACTGTGTGGCTATGTTGCAATGATCAGACCCTTCTGATGGTGATCAGATTGCGGTAATCGACTACCCGCACGAAGGTAATGTGTTCTGAACACATAACAGTAAAATATTTACTGTAGAGAATTCAAAATTCAAATTTAAATATATGCTATTTATATCATATTTAGATCCTCGTGTAGGGTTAATTTATGTTAATTAATTAGATTAATTAATTATTTTTACTATAAAATTATAATTTTGAAAAAGTTTTAAAATTATCATTTTATCCCTGCACCATTTTTTCCACAAATGGTATCAGAGCGGGTTCTAAAATATGATATACATTTGCATGCGTAGATTAAGTTGTAATCTAAAAATTTAAATTTGAAATTTAAAATTCAAAATTTGAAATTTAAAATTTAAAATTTATTTGAAATTCAAAATTCAAAAATTTAAAATTTAAAATTTAAAATTTAAGTTTTAAAATTTGAAATTTAAAATTTAAAATTCAAAAATTTGAAATTCAAAATTCAAAATTTGAGATTTAAAATTTGTTTGAAATTTAAATTTAAAATTTAAAATTTAAAATTCAAAATTTAAAATTTGAAATTTAAATTTTAAATTTTAAAATTAGTATATTTAGATATACTTGATCCAAGTAGCAAGTAGTCTAATTGGGTTGGTTGCCATGGTCGTCCGGTCATAGGATAAAAGTAGGGTTTAAAGGTTCTCTCCTCCCATTCGATGGGGTTCTCCTATGGTAGTAGGGGTGTCGTTGTGATTATATCCCATGCAGACGAAGCAGCGAAAGGACTTAATTATAAAGGTTCAATTATAAAATTTATCATGAATGTGTTAGATTAGATCTAAAGGAATATTCATGATTTATTTTGATTGAGTTATTTTCTGTTATGTAATTAGCAATAGGATTGCTGTTTATGAAATGTGCTGATCCGTTTGTAAAATTAGTCAACACATTTGGTGAACAGAAAATAAAACCTTTCAAATTTGAAAATTATTTTCGAAATGTCAAACCCTGACCCATCAGCCTAAATACTTAATTAAAAGAATTAAGTGTTATCTAGTTGGTCTAGAATTATGAATTAAGATCTAAGACAATTGCATAAACTTGTGGGTCAATGGGTTAGATGGATTAGGTCCATAATTGGGTTAGACCTAAGGTTAGCTTAAAGAAATAGACTAAATTAGAGTAATTGGTCAAATCTAATCAAAAGTTGAATTAGATTAGGTCAAGGACACTCTAGACTCAACTCTAATAGTTATAGTTGAATGGGTCCATATCTTTAACTGGACCAAGATGGACTTAATTCATGGCTACGCAGTGGAACCCTATTTATTAAGTTGATCAAATTAAAACTAATGAACCGGTTGGTGTCTAAGGTAAGTTCGACAGTCTGACCAATGGTTTTTAAGTGGGAGCTACTCGCATTGATTCGATCTCTGATGAGTTAATGGCATATCCCCACCACTAATCTCACTTAACTGGCCAACCTGGTGAGTTAGGTTTTGATTAGATCACTTGGTGATTAGGGCTTACCCATGTCATTAGGTAAATCAGTGTGACTAATTTAGGTGCTCCTAATGTTGGCTTTAATTAAATCTTTTTTAATCTGACTTAGTGAAGTCAGTGGGAGGATTGAAATTGATTGGTTAATTTCTTCTCTTCTATCCTTTAATAAAATCCTCAAAAATTATTAGGTCCCTAAAAATGATTAAGTTATTATGATAACTAAGTCATAGCCTTCCATTAAGTGAGTGATAATGAGTCCATTAGTTTAATAATCATTGGAGGCCCAAAGGCCTGGTGCTTATTGACTAATGAAATTATCATTCATAGTATGATAATTTGGTTGAGTCTTTCTGATGGTGGTCAGGTTGGCCGGCCAAAGTCGGGCCTGATCATTTATTGATCTGATTTATCAAATCAAGTCATGTTAATGGTTGGACCTAACCAGATCTTTTCAGTGGAGGCCAAAGCCTACTGATTAGGTTCTGGGGCAAAATTAATTACTAGAAGTTGTTTAGAGAAACAACTGGTTATGAACCTACCCATAGATGCACATGGGTTGACCAACCAAAGTTGGGCTCGTGTGTAGTCTGTGTGGATTCTAGTACCCACTAAAGAATTAAAGTAATTCCTCGAATTGGAGGTTGAGGCTACCAGTTCATAAAAATATTGGGAGAAACTTTAGACTAAAGTCCAAGTCTTTAGTATTAATAATTTATATACTAATAAAGGTCTAATTTTTCTTTATGCAGCTGTGGCCACTATCCTGTCGCTCCGGTCATTATTAGATAATGACAAGCTCATGGGACCTAATTTCGATAGCTGATATCAAAAATTAAAAATCATCCTTGAGCATGAATGGATCCTTTATGTAGTAATGGATCCGACACCTGAGGAGCCAGCCCCGAATGCTAGAGGGACAGTCCGAGATACTTACCAGAAATGGCTCAACGACCGCACCACCGTTCGATGCATAATGTTGGCGGCAATGAATGATGAGTTCAGCCGCAGGTTCGAGAATGCCCAGCTGCAAGAGATGCTTCAAATGTTGAACGACTCCTTTGCCACGCCTGACGACGTTGAAAGGCACAAAACTAGTTGTGCCATTTTCAATGCTTGGATGAGGGATGGGGCCTCAGTCACTGATCATGTACTGTACATGATCGAAATGATTAAGCGCCTAAGTAAACTGGGCTTTCCCTTGCATGAGCAGCTCGATAAGGATACGATCCTTAATTCTTTGCCCAAGTTCTTCCTCCCCTTTCTTACTCATTTTCGGATGACAAAGCCTACAGTAAACTACCACGGCTTGTTGGGGTTGCTGCAGAACTTTGAGAAGGATCACCAGCTCCATAAGGAGTCGGTGAATGTTGTGGGAGGGTCTTCTTCTAGTCGTCGACCCTTTAAGAAAGGGAAGAAGAACAAGAATAAGAAGAATAAGAAGGTGCAGCCTCATGCTGGGACGTCTGCATAGGGTCATACCAAGAAGTGCAAGCTCGACTAGAGCCAGGTGGAGTACTTCTTTTGCAAGAAGCAGGGGCACTGGAAGAGGAACTGTCCTCTATACATTGCCTCCCTGGATCCGAACAGGCCGAAGAAGAAGCAAAGTAATTATATGATAACACCTTGTAATTTTTTCATTTGTGATACTACTGCCTGGGTATTGGAGATCGAAAGCCCTTATCATATCTGTAATTCAATGCAGGGTCTGCAGGCCAGTAGGAGATTTGATGAAGGCAAGAGGTTCCTAAACGTTGGAGGTGGAAGCAAAGTTCCAGTTCTAGCTTTAGGAATCATGAACCTTATAATCAATTCTCGTAAGTAATTCTGAGTGAATGTCACTATTGTCCAAGTTTTTTATTAAATATTATTTTCATAGGCCTTTTGGCCGTGTACAGTTATGAATTTTTAATAAAAAGAAATATTTACAATATCATTTTGAATGGTGTTACAATATTTGTTGGACAACTAAATAATAGAATTTACTTACTATCACAGCGTGTTAATGTGGTTCAAACCTCTGGTAAACGCCCTAGAATAGATAATGTGTCAGAAGTCTACCTTTGGCACTGTAGGCTAGGTCATATCAATAAGAACCGGATAAACAGGTTGGCTCAAGAAGGAATTCTTGAAGTTGGTGATTGTGAATCACTTCCAACCTGTGAGTCTTGTCTTTTTGGGAAGATGACCAAGTCACCTTTTACTAAAAAAGGTGAGCGAGCCAGTGAACTCTTGGGTCTGGTACATTCTGATATATTTGGACCCATGAGCTCAAGTGCGAGAGGTGGATATTTCTACTTCATAACCTTCACAGACGACTTATCGAGGTATGGGTATGTCTACTTAATGAAGCATAAATCAGAGTCATTTGAAATGTTCAAACTATTCCAAAATGAGATAGAAAAACAAACTGAGAAGTGTATTAAAACTCTTCGATCTGATTGAGGAGGTGAATACCTTTCCAATGAGTTTCTGACATATCTTGGGGAGAATGGGATTCTCTCTCAATAGACACCTCCTAGAACACCATAGCATAATGGTGTGTCTGAAAGGAAGAATCGGACCTTGTTGGACATGGTTCGATCCATGATGGGGTTTGCTGGTCTGTCGATCTTCCTCTGGGGATATGCACTCGAATCGGCTTGTTACCTTCTAAATAGGATTCCAAGTAAGACTGTAACCAAAACGCCATATGAGATATGGATAGAACGTAAGCCAGTACTCTCACACCTTAGGGTTTAGGGGTGTCCGGCTTATGTTAAACGTTTAATTACGAACAAGCTTGGACCTAGGTCTGACAAGTGTTATTTCATAGGGTACCCAAAAGAGACCAAATGGTATTATTTCTACCTAGCTGATGAGCAAAAGGTGTTTGTCAGCCTTAAGGCAATCTTTTTAGAAAAAGAGTTCCTTGGTGAAGGGACTGTTGCCTCTAAGGTCAAACTTGAGAAAGTTCGGCAGGTGGAAAAACTGACACAAGTAGCTGAACCTGAACCAGATTTGGTTAGATCAGATCCAGAGCCCATTGTTCCTGCACCCTTAAGGCGATCTGGTAGAGTACCATGTCAACCGGACAGATACTATGATTTCTTGGTCTGGAACGACGATCCTATCGAACTTGATGAAAATGATAAGGATTCGATCACCTACATGGATGCAATGCAGAGACCTGACTCTGAGAAATGGCTAGAGACCATAAAATCTGAAATAGAGTCCATGAAGGTCAACGATGTGTGGACATTGGTTGACCCCCCGAAGGAGTAAAATCCATAGGGTGTAAGTGGGTCTTCAAGAGGAAGAGAGGCGCAGACAGAAAGGTGGAGACCTAGAAAGCTCGTCTGGTTGCCAAGGGATATCGTCAACATTATGGTATAGACTATGATGAGATATTTTCTCCTATGGCAATGCTCAAATCTATTCGAATTATGCTTGCAATAGCTGCCCATCTAGACTATGAAATTTGGCAGATGGATGTGAAGATAACTTTCCTAAACGGAGAGCTGGACAAAGAGGTGTATATGATACAACCTAAAGGGTTCACATCCACAGATGAGTCTAAGGTGTGCAGGCTACAGAGGTCCATTTATGGACTTAAGCAGGCATCCCAAAGTTGGAACATACATTTTGATAGGATGATCAAGACGTATGGCTTCGTTAAGAACGGAGAAGAGCCCTGCATTTATAAGTGGACTAATGGTCCAGTAGTGATATTTTCTGTATTGTATGTGGATGATATTTTCTTAATCGAAAATGATGTCCCTGCATTACAAGGAATAAAGATTTGGCTATTGTCACAGTTCTCCATGAAAGATCTGAGAGAAGCTTCCTATATCCTAGGGATGAGGATCTATAGGGATAGATCTAAAAGGTTGCTTGGATTATCGCAGTCCACGTACATTGATACTATGCTGAAGAGGTTCAGCATGGAGAATTCCAAGAAAGGCTATCTACTGATAGGCCATAGAATTTTTCTCTCAAAGAGGGATTATCCGACAACACCTCAAGGGAGAGAGCATATGGGTAGAATTCCATATGCTTCGACAGTGGGATCTATCATGTACGCCATGACATGTACATGACCAGATGTGGCATACTCACTAGGGGTAGTGAGTAGATACCAATCTGATCCAGGGGAGAATCACTGGAAGGTTGTTAAAACCATTCTAAAGTATTTAAGAAATACTAAGGACCAGTGGCTTATTTATGGTGAATCGACTTGAGACTTATAGGGTTTACAGACTCTAGTTTTTAGTCTGATCATGATGACAGCAAGAGTGTGTCAGGATTTATTTTTACCCTTAATGGTGGGGCTGTCTGCTGGAAGAGTTTCAAGCAACACACTGTGGCTGATTCAGTTTGCGAGGCAGAGTATGTCGCTGCATCAGATGCTGCCAAAGAAGTGGTGTAGCTGAGAAAATTCATCACCGAGCTCGGAGTAGCACCCTCCCTTGTTGGTCCAGTTCTGCTCTACTGTGGCAGCTTAGGAGCCATTGCTCAGGCGAAGGAACCGAAGGCACACCAATGGATGAAACATATTCTGCGTCGCTACCATCTTATCCGAGAAATCATGGATCGAGGTGACGTCGACCTTCAGAAGATCAATGGAAAGGAGAACCTGACCGATCCATTCACTAAAGCCATTGCGGTGAAGGAGTTTGATGACTTCAAGTCGAAGATGGATATTACATACTGCACCGATTGGCTTTAGGTCAAGTGGAAGATTGTTGGGAATAGTATCCTAAAGCCAATCGTCAGCCTATTGATGGTTGTGCTCTTTCCTGTATTAGTATATGAATTATAAATAAATAAAAGTTATTTGATATTTTTCATCATAAATTGTTTCATCTTCTAATGAACTCCTGTGTTGTGGTGAAGTCCTTAGGACTATTTAGACTCGACAAAGGAGGATTTATCGTTTAGTCCTTAAACTTGTTCCCGACCAAATGATACGTTGTTACCAAGGATGACAAGTTTATCAAGCATAGGTCGTTGTATGCCATATGGGTTGGTTGTCCTCTTAACCAAGGAGTGTGGAGACACTGGTATGGCATACAGGTAAGATGTAAGGGTACATCTGCACTGAATGTGACCGACTTCGGAGTTATTTCTGCTGTCAAGATTTGCTCCAATGGGATATGGGTATAAATGTCCCTCCGATCTGAGACTGCCACGGTGACTTGCAAGCAACTCACTGCACTTAGGCACTGGACTACCTGAATTTCTAATTCAGTGATGGAAGGATGCTAGGTGTAGTCAAGTACTTGACTTGTCGGTGCATGTGTCAAGATGGGATTGACCACTCCAGTTCAGGAGCTGTGTACAGTCGTGTTTCAATTTAGCAAAACCTTGGTCGGGGTAGTCCTAGTGAGGAGTTAAAGGACTGTTTGAGTTGAGCATGATTCGGATGATCTGATCAGGATTGATAGTTTAACCCTGAGTCATCCTAAACACAGGGGTCAAAAGGGATGAATTATATAGTAACCATATTCACGTAGGTTCTGAGTGTTGCGATTGCGACTATTCGACCTATCCGAACATCGGGTACCATTGCTAGATGGTCACTTCGATTAGTATAGGAATTGATTTCTATGCTACCGGCTTAGGTTTGAACCTGTGGGGTCACACACACTAGATGTTCCTATCTGATCTGATGGCTGATGAAGAGTCCTATGAAGGAACCAGATCTAGGGTTTCAGGGTTAGATCTTGAAACTTTTTCAAGATCATGCAGTGGAAGACTAAAATAAATCAAAATTTATTTTTTAAAATTAAAGAATCTCTAGATCTAAGATCCTATTACATGATTATTACATAGCATTAAATTAGAAATTCAAATATATAGAGCATGAACTACATGTTGATCATATCAATATGTTTCTATACTACATCTAATGTATGTATTAAACAATATATCAGATCTATTACCTTGCAAGTTAGACGTTCTAACCTCACTGATCTGGACTTGAGGATAATGTTACAAGCCGCACATGTATCCGGCCTCTAAGAGTCGTCCACACGAGCCCACGAATCTCGACCAGAAGTCCTGCTTCAGGAAATCAGCACAGTATGCTAGTACTGCACTGATCCTTCTTTGATGGTTGATCAGGTGCCTTTTCTTCTTGATGTGGGCTCTTCCAAAGATGAGAAGTAGGAGGAGTTTTAGATCTAAGACACTCTCAGAAAACTCAAGATGGAGGAAGGAAAGAGATGAAAACAAACAACCCTAGAAGAAGACCCTCTTCTTCTTCTCGTTTCTCTCTCTAAACATCCTATCTTGTGTCTATTATATCTCCATGACCCAGAGGTCTTTCTCTCTGAGTTTTGGATAGCCCAAAGGTATCTCAAATATCTATCTTCTTCAAAAATTTTATGACGAAACTCATTTTATAGAGAGAGATATGATAGAGTCCTTGTCTTAGTCAAATACCTAGTCAAGGCTTATCCAAACATGGCAAGATAAGGGGTGCCCAACTCTTGATCACCTCCTCCTTATTTTCATGCATGGACCATCAGAAAAGGGTGCACAATATGTACCTTAAAATTTATAAAATTTCAAAAAAAAATTAGATAAATTCGATGCAAAATTGAAAGAGTTTTGGATTTTTAAAACTCTATCTCATAGAATTTGAAATCCAAACTTATTCCTCTTTGATTTGATCCAAACTACCTTCCATGTAAGAAAGAAGAGAGAAAACCTTTTGTGGATGTGGGAGAGACCTGAGAGAGGGCTTTTGTCTCACAAAATAAGAGGGGATTGGCATGGAATAAGAGAGAGAATGTGGGGGGGCTTATGTGGCGCAAGGTGGAATCCTAGTCTTACTAGGATTCTAAATCATGACTTGTTTTAATTTGGTTTCTCAAAACAAATCAAACCAAAATTAGATCAATCTAATTAAAATAGGTCTTAACCCAATTAAGAATCTAATTTAATCAAATTAAATTAGATTTAAATCTGATTTAATTTTTTAATCAAATTAAAAATTAGGTTGACCCAAGTCCTAATTGAACTAGGACTAGTTTTTTCCTTGCACTTGGCTTATCCATTAAACCAATTGGACTTGATCCAATCAATCCCAAACTAAATCTAATTAAATCATATTTAATTAAACTTAACCTCAACCCATTGGCTTAATCAAATTAAGTCAATTAGCAATAAAATTGCTAATCGATCCTCCTGCAACACTTGCACTGGGTTAAATGTCAATCGTATTGATCATTTAACTCTAGAACAATTCTTAATCATTTGATCAACCATCCGATCGGATCATGAACTCTAATATGTATGACCTCATAGGTCCCAGCCTGAACTTGCACCTTCTTCTCTTTCTTTTTCTTGTTCTTCTTCTCTTTCTCAAAAGGTCGAGAACCAGAAGACGAACCTCTCACTAAGTTCACCGACTCCTTATGAAGTTGGTGATCCTTCTCAAAGTTCTGAAGCAACCCCAGTAACCCATGGTAGCTTACTTCAGGCTTTGTCATTCTATAATGAGTGAGGAATGGGAGATAAGACTTGGACAGCGAGTTCAGTATTGCATCTTTCCCAAGCTGCTCATGCAAGGGAAAGTCGAGCTTGCTCAATCATTCCATCAGCTCGATCATGTATAATACATGATCAGTGACAGAGGCACCACCCACATTTTGGCATTGAAGATGGCACAACTAGTCTTGTGCCTCTCCACATCATCGGGTGTGCCAAAGGCATCCTCCAACACTTGAAGCATGTCCTTTGGCTGAGCCGTCTCGAATCTGTGACTAAACTCGTCGCTCATGGCAGCCAGCATGATACAGCGCACGGTGGTCCGGTCACTGAGCCACTTCAGGTAAGTGTCTCTGACTGTTCCACATGCATTGGCAGCTGGCTCCTTAAGTGCAGGATCCATTATCACATATAGGATCCGTTCATACTCCAGGACTATCTTCAACTTTCAGTACCAGCTATCGAAGTTGGGTCCCACCAACTTATCATTGTCCAACAATGATCAGAGCGATAGGGAAGTGGCCATATCTGCTCAAAAGAAAACCATAACCTAATTAGTAATTGATTCATTAAACCTAAAGATTTGGACTTTAATCAAAAGGTTTCTCCCACTATTTTATTCGAATTGGTAGCCTCTACCTCCAATTCGAAGAATTACCCTAATTCTTTAGTGGGTACTAGAATCCACTTAGACTGCACACAAACCCAACTTTGGTTGGCCAACCCATGTACATCTAAGGATAGGTTCATAACCAATTATTTCTCTAAATAATTTTTAGTAATTTTAATTTTGCCCCCGAAACCTAATCAGTAGGCTTTGGCCTCCACTGTAAGGATCTAGTTAGGTCCAACCATTAACATGACCATACTTGGTGCATCTAACCAACGAATGATTAAGCCCAACTTTGGATCGTTCCATCAGCTCGATCATGTACAATACATGATCAGTGACAGAGGCACCATCCCGTATTTTGGCGTTGAAGATGGCCCAACTAGTCTTGTGCCTCTCCACATCATCGGGTGTGCCAAAGGCATCCTCCAATACTTGAAGCATGTCCTTTGACTGAGTCATCTCGAATCTGCGACTAAACTCGTCGCTCATGGCAGCCAGCATGATACAGCACACCGTGGTCCGGTCGCTGAGCCACTTCTGGTAAGTGTCTCTGACAGTTCCACGTGCATTGGCAACTGGCTCCTCAAGTGCAAGATCCATTATCACATATAGGATCCATTCATGCTCCAAGACTATCTTCAACTTTCGGTACCAGCTACCGAAATTGGATCCCACCAACTTATCATTATCCAACAATGATCGGAGCGATAGGGAAGTGGCCATATCTGCTCAAAAGAAAATCATAACCTAATTAGTAATTGATTCATTAAACTTAAAGATTTGGACTTTAATCAAAAGGTTTCTCCCACTATTTTATTCGAATTGGTAGCCTCTACCTCCAATTCAAAGAATTACCCTAATTCCTTAGTGGGTACTAGAATCCACTTAGACTGCACACAACCCAACTTTGGTTGGCCAACCTATGTACATCTAAGGGTAGGTTCATAACAATTATTTCTCTAAACAATTTCTAGTAATTTTAATTTTGCCCCAGAAACCTAATCAGTAGGCTTTGGCCTCCACTGTAAGAATCCGGTTAGGTCCAACCATTAACATGACAATACTTGGTGCATCTAACCAACGAATGATTAAGCCCAACTTTGGTTGGCTCACCTAACCACCATTAGAGAGACCCTTCCAAGTCGTCATATGATGAGTGATAATTTCATTAGTCAACAATCACCGGGCCTTTGGGTCTGCAATGATTATTGAGTTAATGGACTCATTATCAAACACCTTAACGGAAGGCTATAACTCAGTTATCTCCATAACTTTATCATTTTAAGGACCTAATAATTTTAGAAGATTTAAATAATTTAGAGGATGAGGTCAGAAGAACCAGCGTATCATGATCCTCCCACTGGCTTCACCAAGTCAGCTTAAGGGAGACCATTAAAAGGGCTGGTCTAGGAGCACCTAAATCAGTCACACTGATTTACCTAGCTGACATGGGTCAGCTCGAATAGTCAAGTGATCTGATCAAAACATAATTTCACCAAGAGGTCAGGTAAGTTCGATCAGTGGGAGGGTCGGCCAAAGCTTGCCTTAGACACCATCAGAAATGGCTAGATAAGCAGGCTCCCAATTAAAAACCACCAGTCTGGTTTACCTTAGACACTAACTGATTTAATTAGTTTCGATTAGATCAATCTAATAGTTCGTGCTAGACCGCTTAGCCAAGAATCAAGTCCATTTGGTTCTCGTTAAAGACATAAACTTGACCAACTACAACTATTGTAATTGATCTAGAAAATCCTTGACCTAATCTAAGACAATAATTGATTAGATTTAGTCAATTCTCTAATTAAGTCCATCTTTAATCTAACCATAGGTCTAACCCAATTAATGGACCTAATTCCCACTAACCCATTAACCCAATGTGTTATGGTTTGTGTCTTAGGTTCTTCAATTCACAATCCTAGAACCTAATCAAAACAACTTCTTAATTCTTAATTAAGTTTTGGGCTGAGGATTGGGTTCGGCTTTTCAAAAAATAAATTTTATATTTTTAAAATAATTTTACAATATGATTCTACCAACCATATTGCATGTTTGATTCATAATCAAGATGCAAGTGAAATAAACATGAAACTACTTTAGATCTAATCTAAACAGGTTCATGTAATTAAAACAATTTCAACTTTAAATAATTTTTTTTGCACAAAAATTATTAACAAAGAGATTTTATTTCAGATTTAAATACTTTTTAAATTTAAATCATAAATTTAATCTAGATCATATCTAACAAATTTATGATTAAAGACAGATCTATACGAACTAGGACAACCTTTGCACTGTAAGGGGTAAACCTTACAGCAGGATAACCTTGCAGTTCGTGATTGATCTAAAATTTTAATTTTAAATTTAATAATTATATTATAAATTAGATCTAATCTAAAAAATAATCTAAGCATGTATAAATAATCATGTAATGAAGAACCTGGCTTTGATACCAATTGAAGGAACCAGATCTAGGGTTTCAGGGTTAGATCTTGAAACTTTTTCAAGATCATGCAGCGAAAGACTAAAATAAATCAAAATTTATTTTTTAAAATTAGAAAATTTTTAGATCTAAGATTCTATTACATGATTATTACATAGCATTAAATCAAAAATTAAAATATATAGAGCATGAACTACATGTTGATCATATCAACATGTTTCTATACTACATCTAATGTATGTATTAAATAATAGATCAGATCTATTACCTTACAAGTTAGATGTTCTAACCTTGCTGATCCGGGCTTGAGGATGATGTTGCAAGCTACACACGCATCCAGCCTCTAGGAGTCATCCACACGAGCCCACGAATCTCGACCAGAAGTCTTGCTTCAGGAAATCAGCACAGTATGCTAGTACTGCATTGATCCTTCTTTGATGGTTGATCAGGTGCCTCTTTCTTCTTAATTTGGGCTCTTCAAAAGATGAGAAGTAGGAGAAGGAGTTTTAAATCTGAGATGCTCTCAGAAAACTCAAGATGGAGGAAGGAAAGAGATGAAAACAAACAACCCTAGAAGAAGACCCTCTTCTTCTTCTCGTTTCTCTCTCTAAACACCCTATCTTGTGTCTATTATATCTCCACAACCCAAAGGTTTTTCTCTCTAATTTTTGGATGGCCAAAAGGTATCTCAAATATCTATCTTTTCAAAAATTTCATAAAGAAACTCATTTTATAGAGAGAGATATGATAGAGTCCTTGTCTAGGTCAAATACCTAGTCAAGGCTTATCTAAACATGGCAAGATAAGGGGCGCCCAACTCTTGAGCATCTCCTCTTTATTTTTATGCATGACCACCAAAAAAGGGTGCACAATATGTATCCTAAAAGCCATAAAAATTCCAAAAAAATTTGGATAAATTCGGTGCAAATTTGAAAGAGTTTTGGATTTTTAAAACTCTATTTCATAGAATTCGAAATTCAAACTTATTCCTCTTTGATTTGATCCAAACCACCTTCCATGTAAGAAAGAAGAAAGAAAACATTTTATGGACATAGGAGAGACCTGGGAGAGGGCTTTTGTCACATAAAATAAGAGGGGATTGGCATGGAATAAGAGAGAGGACGTGGGGGGGCTTATGTGGCGCAAGGTGGAATCCTAGTCTTACTAGGATTCTAACTCATGACTTATTTTAATTTGATTTCTCAAACCAAATCAAACCAAAATTAGATCAACCCAATTAAAATAGGTCTTAATCCAATTAAAAACCTAATTTAATAAGATTAAATTAGATTTAAATCTGATTTAATTTTTTAATCAAATTAGAAATTAGGTTGACCCAAGTCCTAATTGAACTAGGACTAGTTTTTTTCTTGCACTTGGCTTATCCAATAAACCAATTGGACTTGATCCAATCAAGCCCAAACTAAATTTAATTAAATAATATTTAATTAGGCTTAATCTCAATCCATTGACTTAATCAAATTAAGTCAATTAGCAATCAAATTGCTAATCGATCCTCCTGCAACACTTGCACTGTGTTAAATGTCAATCGTATTGATCATTTAACCCTAGAACGATTCTTAATCATTTGATCAACCATCCGATCGGATCATGAACTCTAATGTGTGTGACCTCATAGATCCGAACCTAAGTCAGTAGTATAGGAATAAATTTCTATACCAATCGATGTGACCATCTAGCAATGGTACCTGATGACCGGATAGGTCGAATGTGTAGAACAACATCCTTAGAACCCATGCGGATATAGTTTCTATATAATTCATCCCCTTGACTAAAATGATCATAGGATATCTCAGAGTTCAACTGTCAACTCTGATCAGGTTGTCCACATTGTATTTCAAAATATAAAATCCATCTGATGGATTACTTTGGCCAAGGTTTTGCTAAATTGAAATACAGCGACTCATTCTTCTCCAACTCTTGGAGTGGTCAATCTCGTCTCGATCGTACTCTGACTTCGCAAGTACTTGACTGTGCCTAGAAGCTTTCCATCTCTGAATTAAAAATTTAGTTAGTCCAGTACCAAAGCACAGTGAGTTGCTTGCAAGTCACTGAGGTGATTTCAGGTCTAAGGGATACTGATACCTATATCCCATCAGAGACATTCTCGACAGCAGAATGCTCTGGAGTTGGTCACGTTCAATGATGATGTACCTTTACATCTCACCTGTATGCTAGATCAGTATCTCCACACTCCTTGGTTAAGAGGACAACCAACCTATATGGCCTACAGCGACCTATGTTCGATAGAAGCTGTCGTCCTTATTAACAGCTTATCATTTGGTCGTGAATAGTTTTAAGGACTAATTGATAAATCTTTTCTTTATCGAACTTAAATAGCCCTAAGGACTTCATCATAATAATGGAGTTCATTAGAAGATGAAGACTTATGATGAAAATACCAAAAATATAATCAATTATAATACTTGGTTGCTCAACCATCAACAGCTTGACGATTGGCTTTTGGGACATATTTTTGTTGCTTCTAGATTGATTTTGATGATTACAAAGTAGATTGAAGGGATACAAATAATTTTAAAATGAAAAAGTCCTTATGGTCTTCAAGGGCAAAATCATAATTTTACTAAAATCCTGATTTGATAGTACCATTTGGTAGAACAAATGATTTGAAATCCATTGGTGAAAATTTCATTGTGTTTGGACTTATATTTTTGAAGTTATGAAGGTTTGAAGTGCATGAGTCGACTCATGAGTCAACTCATGGCACTGTGAGCTGATTGGCACGCAAAAATTCTCCTTGGCATGCTAGTTTTCTGGCTTGGCACGACCTGTGAGTCGACTCATGAGTCGACCCACAAGGCATGAGTCGACTCATGAGTCGACCCCTGCTAATTTGAGCCAAGAATTTCCAGAAAAGTATTCTCTGGTTTTTGTAACAGAGGTCGACTCATGAGTCGACCCCTGAAGCATGAGTCGACTCATGAGTCGACCCCTGCGACGGGAAATGTCAGCAACGACTATTTTTTTGCCCATTTTAATTGCCATTTATGCTTCCTAAAAATCCTCTAACGGCTCTTTATCTACCTAAATTATTTTCTCTTGCTTCTAATGCTACAAAATACTTTAAATGGTGAAAGAAATTGCAGATTAAATAGCGGATCAAATGTGAAATCAAAAGAGAAGAGGAGCAGAGAAAGAGAGAGAAGAATAGAAGAAAGGATCCGAAATTTGCAAGAAAAAGCCTGAGATCAACGAAAAATCCTAAAAGAAAAAGAGAGAGGATCCACAATATACCAGAGAGATTGTGAAAGAGAAAAGCAAGATCTTTCAAGGAGAGAATTCTTCACGCCTATTGTTTCAACTTTGATCTAGAGATCGTTCAAAGCTTTCAAGAGATCTTCAATCAACAATCAACATCTTCTCAAGCATTCAAGCATTCATCCACTTTGAGAAATTTTGAAAAAGGGGTTCTTCATTTGAGTAAAGCTTTTATTGTTATATTCGCTCATTTAAAGGAGCTGTTATTGTATTAATTTGTGCTCTAAATTTTCTAACTCTTTGTGAGTTTTTATTCTTATTTTTGGAGGATTTCCAAAACAAGGAAAGGTTGATCCGAACCTGAAATCGGAGTGTTTTGGGTTTACTTGTACCCGAGAAACAAGTGATCTAGCTTGGGATAGCTAGTGTCGGAGTTTCCAACGTTTTGTATTCGGGTTGAATACAAAGGATAGTGGATTGAAATTTCCAAGTAAGATCTTGGGGAGTGGATGTAGGTGCAAGGTTAGCACCGAACCACTATAAATCCTTGTGTTTGTGGTGTGCTTTATCTCTTCACTTTATTTCTTTATTATATTCTTGCATTCCTGCTTTAGGTAATTAATATTGAATTAAAGTCTTTGTTTTGATCTTCATAAGTAATCTGTTGGGCTTAAAATTTTTAGAAACCCAATTCACCCCCCCCTCTTGGGTTGCATAGCTGGGCAACAAGTGGTATCAGAGCCGGTGCTCTAGCCCTTCTTTGATCTAACAATCAAAAAGCCAAAGATCTATGGCAACCCATGTCGGTATTTCTCTAGCCGAGGGGCAATCAACAAACTGACCTCCACTTTTCAATGGGTCTAATTACACCTATTGGAAAGCTCGGATGAAGATTTTCATACAAGCACTCGACTATGATATGTGGAGTATCATAGTGAATGGTCCTCACACACCCACCAAGATTATAGATGGTAAGGAGTCAACCAAACTCGAGAAAGAATGGGATGAGGTTGACAAGAAATTGGCACAATTAAATGCCAAAGCCATGAATGTTCTTTATTGTGCACTAGATGCAAGTGAATTTAATCGCATTTCTACTTGTGCATCTGCTAAAGAAATATGGAATAGGTTAGAAGTCACCCATGAGGGAACAAATCAAGTAAAAGAGTCTAAAATAAACATGCTTGTACATAAATATGAATTGTTCAAAATAGAGCATGATGAGTCCATAACTGCTATGTTTACTCGTTTTACTGATATAATCAATGGTTTAAAGAGTCTTGGCAAATCTTATACTAACAGTGAACTTGTAAGAAAGATTCTCAGGTCACTGCCAAGAACTTGGGAAGCCAAGGTGACTGCCATCCAAGAAGCAAAGGACTTGAACACTCTACCTCTAGAAGAGCTTCTTGGATCCTTGATGACTCATGAACTTAGCATGAAGCAACATCAAGAGGATGAAGTCAAAAAGAAAAGAACCATTGCCCTCAAATCCACAACTTCGTCTGATTATGAAACGGATGACTCTGAAGATGAAGATCAGGATGAAGAGATGGCTCTCATCACCCGGAAATTTAAGAAGTTTCTAAGAAAAAGGAAACAGGGGATGAGAAAGAAATTCACAAAAGGGGAACAAAGCAAAGAAAAAGAGAAAGATCAACCCCCTATATGCTACGAGTGCAAGAAGCCAGGACATTTCAGATCCGAATGTCCACAATTGAAGAAAGGTCCAAAGAAGTTCAAAAAGAAGGCAATGATGGCGACCTGGAGTGCGAGTGATGACTCAAGCTCCGACGAGGAAACCTCAATAGAACAAGCCGATCTGTGCCTGATGGCACATGAAAATGAGGTAACTTCTGAATCCACTAGTGAATTTACTTTTGAAGAATTGCATGAAGCATTCTATGATTCAATTGATGAATTAAAGAAACTAGGGAAGAAAAAGAAAGAGCTGAAATTGGAAAATCAGTCCTTAGTGAAACAAGCTAAAAATCTTTCAATTGAAAAATTCACCTTGATTCAAGAAAATCAAAACTTAAAGGATGAAATGAACAAGCTGAAATCTATAGTAGATAAGTTCACCTTAAGTTCAAACAAACTAAATATGATCCTTGAAAATCAGAAAGCTATATATGATAAGGCTGGACTTGGTTATAAACCCCTGAAGAAACAAAAATTTCTGAAGGATATTTATTCAAGTAACAAATCTACAAATATTACTTGTTTTAAATGTGGAAGAATAGGACATAAATCATACACATGTCTTATTAACAAATATGCAAACACAAAGAAAATATGGGTTCCAAAAAGAACCATTCTGACTAACCTGAAACGACCCAAGAAAGCTTGGGTACCTAAGACAGAAACGTGACCTTTGCTTGCAGGTGTATCTAGCATCCCAAGAAGGAAACAGGAAATGGTATCTTGACAGCGGATGCTCGAGACACATGACTGGTGATGAATCACAATTCATCATGCTTGATGCTAAGGATGGAGGGATGGTCACCTTTGGAGATAATGGCAAAGGAAAGATCATCGGGATAGGTAACATTGGTATCACTCCCTCCAAATACATTGAGAATGTTTTATTAGTTAAAGGTTTAAAGCATAACTTACTTAGCATTAGTCAATTCTGTGATAAAGGGTATAAAGTAAGTTTTGAATCATCTGTTTGCATCGTGACGAGTCCTATTGACGATGGCATTAAATTTATAGGACATAGGCATGGCAATGTTTATATGGTAGACTTGAATGATTTAACTAAATTAGACATGCAATGCCTAGTTTCCTTAAGTGCTAAAATAAATGAGACTAGTTGGCTGTAGCATCGTAGACTTGCACACATTAGCATGCATTCTCTCTCAAAATTAATTAAAAAGGATTTAGTTCTCGGTTTGCCAAAATTGAATTTTGAAAAGGATAGAATTTGTGATGCATGCCAATTAGGTAAACAAACTAGAGTATCATTTAAATCCAAAAACATTGTTTCAACTTCTAGACCTTTAGAGCTCTTACATATGGATTTATTTGGACCAACTAGAACCACTAGTCTAGGAGGAAAACGATATGGATTTGTAATAATTGATGATTACTCTCGTTTTACTTGGGTTTTCTTTTTAGCTCACAACCACCCTAAGGAGTTAATAATTGGTGATCCTATGCATGGGGTAAAAACCCGTTCTTCACTTAGAGATGTACTTAATCATTGTGCATTTGTATCTCAACTTGAACCTAAAACTTTTGAAGAAGCTGAGAATGATCATAACTGGATTAATGCTATGCAAGAAGAACTTAATCAATTTGAAAGAAATAATGTTTGGACCTTAGTGAAAAGACCTAAAGATTATTCAATAATTGGTACAAAATGGGTCTTTAGAAATAAATTAGATGAGCATGGAAATGTAATTAGAAATAAAGCAAGACTGGTTGCTAAGGGATATAATCAAGAAGAAGGAATTGATTTTGATGAAACCTTTGCACCCGTTGCTAGATTAGAAGCCATTAGACTTCTACTTGCTTATGCTTGCTTTATGAAATTCAAACTATTTCAAATGGATGTTAAAAGTGCATTTTTAAATGGATATATTTCTGAAGAAGTATATGTAGAACAACCCCCTGGATTTGAAAATCATGCTTTTCCCAATCATGTCTTTAGATTAAATAAAGCTTTATATGGTCTAAAACAAGCACCTAGAGCATGGTATGAAAGGCTAAGCAAATTTCTACTAAATAATGGTTTCTCAAGAGGCAATGTAGATACAACCCTATTTATTAAAAGAAACCAAAATGATATGCTAATTATACAAATTTATGTTGATGACATAATTTTTGGGTCTACTAATGAATCTCTTTGTCAAGACTTTGCTAAGCTTATGCAGGGAGAGTTCGAGATGAGCATGATGGGAGAACTCACCTTCTTCCTCGGACTCCAAATCAAACAATCAAAAGAGAGAATCTCCATCACCCAAAGCAAGTACACCAAGGAACTACTCAAAAGATTTGGAATGGAGAACTGCAAACCAATTGGCACACCAATGAGTCCCTCAAGTAAGCTTGACAAGGATGATGAAGGTAAAAGCGTAGACTTAAAATACTACAGAGGTATAATTGGCTCATTATTATATTTAACTGCAAGTAGGCCTGATATCATGTTTAGTGTTTGCTTATGTGCAAGATATCAATCTAATCCTAAGGAATCTCATTTGAATGCTGTTAAAAGAATCCTTAGATACTTAAATGGTACACAAACTATAGGGTTATGGTACTCTAAGGACTCACAAATTAATTTGTTAGGATTTTCAGATGCTGATTTTGCTGGATGTAAATTAGATAGAAAAAGCACAAGTGGAACTTGCCAATTTCTTGGAGTAAACCTAATCTCATGGTTTAGCAAGAAACATAATTCGATGGCACTGTCTACGGCTGAGGCCGAATACATTGCAGCCGGAAGTTGTTGTGCTCAAATCTTGTGGATTAAGCAACAACTCGAAGATTTTGGAATCAAACTTAATGAAACACCAATAAAATATGATAATACAAGTGCCATAAATCTATCTAAAAATCCAATTCAACACTCAAGATCTAAACATATTGAAATAAGATATCATTTCATAAGAGAACATGTTCAAAACAAAAATATAATTCTTGAATATGTTTGCACTGAAAATCAATTAGCCGATATCTTTACAAAGGCCCTTAGTGAGGATAGATTCTGTGAAATTAGGAGAAATCTAGGAATTCTAGATCCATTTATCTGAAATTTCTCAATTTCCAAAGAATAGATGTCAAAATATCTTAGAGCTCAATTTTCAACATCTATCCTGATCCCAAAAGCTCAGATTTATCACTCTAAAAACTTATCATTGAGCAAAATTCCTTCTCTTAAAATATCGAATTTTTTTGGAATTTATTTGTATTTTTTCTGAATTTCTGAACTTCATGAGTCGACCCCCATGAGTCGACTCAATGGCAAACTTGTAAATCCCACAAACTTCCCACGGGCTCATTGTTTTTAAACGGGAACCCTGTTTGTGAGACGACTCATCTTCCCATCGTTCTTCTTCCAAAAGCCGTCTTCTCCAACTCTTCTTGCTCCAAATCCAAGGATCAATTCTGAGGCAATTCTCCCTCCTACTCTCCACCAAAAATCGCCTCCTTGGAAAAGAGATTTCTCGTGCTTTCTCGCATTGCTCGGCACGGGTAGAACGTGCCCTAGAACTTCACCGTTCATTCAAAATCCGCTTCTTTTTCCTCCAAAATCTCTCTTTATTCTCTTGTGATCCCTCCTCCACTGAATTCAAGTCTCCTTGTCTGCTACTTTATTGGATATGGCTCCAAAGATGAAACTTCCCCAAAGAAGGAAATCAATCCGTGAGCCTGAAGAAGTTGTCCGAAAGAAAAGGCATGCTCAGTCTTCTAGTGTTTCCACTCCAGTTTCAGTACCTGCTCAAGGTCCCTCTCAATCCTCAATAAGCCCCAGTGTAAATCCTCTTTCTGATAGAAAAGTAGAAACTGGGAAAAACATAGATTTTCGGTTCTTTGAGAAAGAAGGCTTTACATTTGCTACCAAGATCAAAAATCAAGGATGGGAACTTTACTGCTCCCTTAAGGAAGTCACCTATGTTGATCTAGTCAGAGAGTTCTACCAGAACCTAAATTATGGAAACGGGTCAATGACTTCAACTATAAAGGGAATTGATATATGCTTGGATTCTAGAATATTGGGAGAAATACTTCAGTTGCCTAGTGAAGGATACTCATATATGGAACTCCCAATTAAAGAAGAAGGGATCAGAATTATCTTAGGAGAAGCTTTTTCAGGAAGTTTAAACAAATTGGAAGCAAAGCTATTATCCATTGAGATGAGGGTCCTGCATCAGATTGTAACAAAACTCTTCTTTCCTAGGAGTGGTAGGCATGATCTACTATCTGGCAGAGATGTATGTGTCATGTTTCATGTCATCACTCAGACCCCCCTAAACCTCCCCGCACTTATGATAGAGGCCATGAGAGAAACTTTGAACAGATCCAAGGCACACTTGCCTTATGGTATGGCTCTTACTAGAGTATTCAGGAGGTTTGGAGTTAGCTGTGAGGGGGAGGCACCTACCAAGCTCTCACATGTGGACACTTTCAACCAACACAGCCTGCACCGAATGGGAATTACAAAGACTGATGGTGGTTGGATCAAGGGCTCTGAAGAAAGAGCTGAGGATAGAGCTGAAATAAGAGCTGAGGACAAAACTGAAGGCAGAGTAGAAGAAGAAGGTCCATCTTCTCCTGTACATGACTTCAGGGCAGCTTCACCAGATACCCAGTTCATTCCTGATACTGAGGCTGGCCCTTCAGAGTTTACTAGGATGCCCACACCAGTATATCAGCCAGAGAGCAGAGCACCTCATTCAGAGTTCAGACTGGCTGACGATCAGATCGAGCATATATCTCAGCGTGTGGCTTCTTTGCTGTCTAACCAGTGGAGTAGTACTTCTTTTGCACCTGGAGCTACCTCTTCTGATCAGACCATTACTCCCCACATCTCCACAGTATTTCAGATGATTTCAGATCAGTCCGTCAGGATACAGCAGCTTGAGGACACAGTCTGGAGACTGACTGGCAGAGTTCTTGACTTGCAGGGGCAAGTCCTTGCATTGGCTCATCCCCAGCCACAGGAGTCAACTATTGAGGTCACAGACCTCACTGCAGAGGCTAGCAGGCTCAGAGGAGCACTAGAAGGTGGATATGAGCTACTGAGGAAAGAGATTCGAGGATCGAGTGAGCATGCTACCACCCAGTTCACTACTCTACTTCAATCTGTTTCCAGAGCACTGAACGTACTTGATTCTATTAGACTCACCCTTTCTGTTCAGTCCCTAGCATCTCAGCGTTCTCAGCACCCAGTTCATCTCGCTCTCCTACTCGTGGCAGAGGCAGACGGGGTAGAGGACGCACTTCTGATCCATCATCTCCTCACCCTATATCTGATGACTCCGATCATTGACTTATCTTGATCTTTACTAGGTCCTAGGAGTTAGTATCTTGTTCTAGGATCTATACCTCGGGGCCATGTATTGACAATTAGCTGGTTGAATTTTATTTTTAAGAACTATGTATTGAAACAATTATGATATTAATGGAATCATCTTTTACCTATATTTCTACCTCTTTGTAATGATCATATGGTTATATATTTTCTTCTTTGAAATATTGTCTTCTCCTTGTTGTTGTTTGCTGTTGATAATTGCTATATTAAGGGGGAGCAAACATCTGTGAAAAACTCTAAAGAGGAAGAAATTAAAGAATATTTCAGAAAAAGAAAAGGAAGAGTTAACTATGTTTGATGATGTCAAAAAGGGGGAGAAATTAAACAAAAACAAAAATTGAAATTAGACAAAAAGCAAAACCCTAAATTATGAGAAAAAAGGGGAGAAATTAAACAAAAACAAAGATTGGAAGATTAAAACAAATATTGAAGAAATTAAACAAATATTGGAGAAATTAAATAAAAACAAAAATTGAAATTAGATAAAAAGCAAAACCCTAAATTATGAGAAAAAGGGGAGAAATTAAACAAAAACAAAGATTGGAAGATTAAAACAAATATTGAAGAAATTAAACAAATATTGAAGAAATTAAATAAAAACAAGGATTGAAAGATTAAACAAAACTTTGAGAAATTTGGTATCGAAATTTGGTATCAGACAGAACTTAAAGTCATCCATCAAAAGCAAAATCACAAGTACAATGCAAATAAGTATTTTTTTATGCTCTGATATATTTCAAAATTCAAACTTGCTCTGATACATCTTTTGAAATTTTATTCACCTTGATACATCTTAAGAAATTTGTTTTACTCTGATACACCCTACAATTTCTTTTAACTTGCTCTGATACAAGATAAAATTTAATCCGATACAGTGTGAAGGTTTCTCTGATAAATTATAACATTTGATCTGATACAGTGAGAAAGTTTCTCTGATATATATTTTTTTTTGCTCTGATACAGTGTGAAATTTTCTCTGACATTTGCTCTGATACAGTGTGAAATTTTCTCTGACATTTGCTCTAATACACTGTGAAATTTTCTCTGATATATTATAAAATTTTCTTGCTCTGATACATTTAAAATCTTTTCTGATATCATTGTAAAAATTATTGTTCTTGCTCTGATACATTGCAAAAGTTATTTATCTTCTCTTGCTCTGATATATCTTAAACTCAAAATGATCTAATACCCTTTTCAAATCTTTAAGAAAATGGACAAACTATTTTTGCATTTATATTACATGCCAAAAGAATCATACTCTTTTCAAGCATATACACCTATAATGGATTCTTTTGAAATTAATGCATTAACATAAGTATTTTTGTTCAAATATTTTGTCATCATCAAAAAGGGGGAGATTGTTGCTCCTAGATTGATTTTGATGATTACAAAGCAGATTGAAGGGATACAAATAATTTTAAAATGAAAAAGTCCTTATGGTCTTCAAGGGCAAAATCATAATTTCACTAAAATCCTGATTTGATAGTACCATTTGGTAGAACAAATGATTTGAAATCTATTGGTAAAAATTTTATTATGTTTGGACTTATATTTTTGAAGTTATGAAGGTTTGAAGTGCATGAGTCGACTCATGAGTCAACTCATGGCACTGTGAGCTGATTGGCACGCAAAAATTCTCCTTGGCACGCTAGTTTTCTGGCTTGGCACGACCTGTGAGTCGACTCATGAGTCGACCCACAAGGCATGAGTCGACCCCTGCTAATTTGAGCCAAGAATTTCCAGAAAAGCATTCTCTGGTTTTTGTAACAGAGGTCGACTCATGAGTCGACCCCTGAAGCATGAGTCGACTCATGAGTCGACCCCTGCGACGGGAAATGTCAGCAACGGCTATTTTTTTGCCCGTTTTAATTGCCATTTATGCTTCCTAAAAATCCTCTAACGGCTCTTTATCTACCTAAATTGTTTTCTCTTGCTTCTAATGCTACAAAATGCTTTAAATGGTGAAAGAAATTGCAGATTAAATAGCGGATCAAACGTGAAATCAAAAGAGAAGAGGAGCAGAGAAAGAGAGAGAAGAATAGAAGAAAGGATCCGAAATTTGCAAGAAAAAGCCTGAGATCAACGAAAAATCCTAAAAGAAAAAGAGAGAGGATCTACAATATACCAGAGAGATTGTGAAAGAGAAAAGCAAGATCTTTCAAGGAGAGAATTCTTCACGCCTATTGTTTCAACCTTGATCTAGAGATCGTTCAAAGCTTTCAAGAGATCTTCAATCAACAATCAACATCTTCTCAAGCATTCAAGCGTTCATCACTTTGAGAAATTTCGAAAAAGGGGTTCTTCATTTGAGTAAAGCTTTTATTGTTATATTCGCTCATTTAAAGGAGCTGTTATTGTATTAATTTGTGCTCTAAATTTTCTAACTCTTTGTGAGTTTTTGTTCTTATTTTTGGAGGATTTCCAAAACAAGAAAAGGTTGATCCGAACCTGAAATCAGAGTATTTTGGGTTTACTTGTACCCGGAAAATAAGTGATCTAGCTTGGGATAGCTAGTGTCGGAGTTTCCGATATTTTGTATTCGGGTTGAATACAAAGGATAGTGGATTGAAATTCCCAAGTAGGATCTTGGGGAGTGGATGTAGGTGCAAGGTTAGCACCGAACCACTATAAATCCTTGTGTTTGTGGTGTGCTTTATCTCTTCACTTTATTTCTTTATTATATTCTTGCATTCCTGCTTTAGGTAATTAATATTGAATTAAAGTCTTTGTTTTGATCTTCATAAGTAATCTGTTGGGCTTAAAATTTTTAGAAACCCAATTCACCCCCCCCCTCTTGGGTTGCATAGCTGGGCAACAATTTTCCAACACCTAATGCTTATGGACTATAAGTCCTATGTGTTTGGGACTCTGTGATCGAGAATCAGAATTTTCTGATCACGAGTCCCACAATTTTGGGTACCGGGGTCAAGAGTCCCATTGGTTTGGGACTTTTTGATCAAGGTTTCATATCGATGGACTTTGATGCCCGATTGCCCTTTGGATTTGGACTCAATATTTATGGAAAGTTTAATTAATGATTTGGTCACTAATTAACTCAATCTAATTGAGTAATTATTTTTGGATCAAGTCCAATTGAATTGGATTCAGTTGGGTTTGACCCGATTAGGTTAAGTGTTGACCTAATCGCTAAGGTGTTTTGGTCACTGATTTGATCAGGGGTCGGACTTAGTCAATTTCTGATTTGATTAAGATTTTATTGAGCCTAATTAAGCCTAATTGTATTGGGTTTAATTTAGTCTAATTGTGTCTACCCTATTTTAAATAATGTTGGTTCAATTGGATTTCAAACCACCTTGATTAATCTCCCTGCGCCACCTCACTTCACATGTGCCCATTTGAATTCACGAGAAATGATTTCTCATGAATTTTCTCCCACGCAGAAGCCATCCCATGCCCCTCCTTTTTGCACCATTTTGAATGGATAATGATAGGATTGGTTGGCCATTCAAATTCAAAGGATGTTTGAATTTGAATGGATAACAAATCTCTGCGCCCACCCTTTATTTTGTGCGCCCCTTCTTCCACACGAGAAAAAGGTTTTTTGTGTAAAGTCTCCATGCACAAAGATGCCCATGCCCCTCTCTTCTCACACATAGAGTGGATAAGAATGAGTTGGTTGGCTTTTGAATTCAAATTCGATTTGAATTCAAATGAGCAACCACTTATCTTTATCCCCTCACGTGGAGAAAATGCTGAAAAGATGCATTTTACACTATTTTTAAAAGGAAGAGAAGATAGGGCATGTGCTAATCTGATCCTAGAGAGAAGGGTAGCATGAGAAAGCTTTCTTGCATGAGAAAAAAAAAGAAAAGGTGAGAAAAGAAAGAAACAGAGTGGGCGCAAGTTTCTTCGGTGAGTACTCTAGGGTTTTGGCCTAGGGTTCGGGAAGTGAGAAGGTGAGCTACAAGTATCGTGAGCCCACCAAACTTCAGAGAGAGCTTCATCAACCTCTCAAGTATATCTGTAGATGATCTGAAGCATCTGAAGAGTCGACAAATCAAGATCGAAGGAATTCGATCAACATCAGCCGTCATAAGGGTTCTGCGACGAACTAGCATTCATGAGGAGCTGATCAGATCGGGAGCTTCGTGTGGATGATCTGCAGAGGTCAGACATACTGTGTGGCTATATTATAATGATCAGACTCACTTGATAGTGATCAGATTACAACGATCGACTATCCGCACGAAGGTAATATGTTCTGAACACATAATAGTAAAATATTTACTATAGAGAATTCAAAATTCAAATTTAAATGTATGCTATTTATATCATATTTAGATCTTTATCTATAGTTAATTTATATTAATTAATTAGATTAATTAATTATTTTTATTGTAAAATTATAATTTTGAAAAAGTTTTAAAATTATCGTTTTACCCCTGCATCATTTTTCCTATAATAGCGGTACACCTAGATTATGAAATCTGACAAATGGATGTCAAAACTACTTTCTTAAATGGAGAACTGGAAGAAGAGGTATATATGATACAATCTAAAGGGTTCACATCCACAGATGAATCAATGATGTGCAGGCTTCAGAGATCTATTTATGGATTAAAGTAGACATCTTGGAGTTAGAATATGCATTTTGATAAGGTGATCAAAACATATGGCTTCATTAAAAATAGAGGACCCTACATATACAAATAGGCTAATGGTTCTGTAGTTGTATTTCTTATTTTGTATGCGGATGTCATTCTCTTAATTGAGATGACATGCCTATATTATAAGGAATAAAAATTTCACTGTCATCATAGTTCTCCATGAAGGATTTGAGAGAAGCATCCTATATCTTTGAGATTAAGATTTATAGAGATAGATCTAAGAGGTTGCTTGGATTATACCAGTCCACATAGATTGATACCATGCTGAAGCAGTTCAACATCAAGAATTTCAAGAAAGACTATCTCTCGATAGGCCATAAAATTTTTCTCTCTAAGAGTGATTGTCTAACAACTCCTTAAGAAAGAGAGTATATAAGTCAAATTTCATATGCTTCGATAGTGGGATCTATTATGTACGTCATGACATGTACGAGACTGGATGTAGCATACTTATTAGGGGTAGTGAGTAGATACCAATCTGATCTGGATGAGAACCATTGGAACGTCATAAAAACCATCCATAAATGTTTGAAAAATACTAAGGATCATTGGCTCATTTATGGAGATTCTGACTTAAAATTTGTGGGATATACTAATTCCAATTTTCGATTAGACATGATGATAGTAAGAGTATGTCGGAATACATATTTACCCAGAATAGTAAAGTAATTTGCTGAAAAAGTTCCAAGTAGCACACTATGGCTAATTCTATTTATGAGGCGGAGTATATTGCGGCATCCAATGCTGTCAAAAAAGTTGTATGGTTGTAAAAGTTTATTAACGAGCTTGAAGTGGCACCCTCCATTGATGGTCCTATTCTACTGTACTGTGACAGCACTGGAGCCATAACTCAAGTGAATGAACCAAAGTTCCATCAACGAACTAAGCACATTCTACATCGCTATTACCTTGTCCGAGAGATCATAGATTGAGATGACATCAAGCTTCAGAAGATCGATGGAAAGATGAACTTGGCTGACCCATTTACTAAAGCCCTCGAGATCAAGGAGTTCGAAGATCAAAAGTGGAAGATGGGCATTCGATACTATTCCGATTGGCTTTAGTCTAAGTGAAAGTTATCGAAAAATAAGCCAATCGTCAATCTATTGAAAATTAAGCTCACTATAAATTATATATAAATTATTTATTAATAAAAATTATTTAATATTTTTCATCATAAATTATACATCTTTTTTATTGAACTCCTATATTATGATAAAATCCTTAGAACTACTTTCAATCAATAAAGGTGGATTTATCATGTAGTTCTTAAACTAGTTCGTGACCAAATAATATTTTATTAATTAGGATGATAACATTCATCAAGTGTAGGTCATTGTGAGCCATATGGGTTGGTTGTCCTCGTAACCAAGGAGTGTGGAGACACTGGTATGGCTTGTAGGTTAAATATAGGAGTATATTTTACTGAACGTGATCCAACTGTGAAGCACTCTGCTATTAAGAGTTGCTCATGAAGGATATGGGTATAAGTATCCCTCTGACCTAAGATTACCATGATGACTTAGAAGCAACTCACTATACTTTGGTGTAAGACTATCTGAATTTCTAATTCAGTGACAGAAGATTTCTGGGCACAGTACATGTGAAGTTGATGTATGAGTCAAGATGGGATTGACCGCTTCTGATTTTAGAAGTTAGTACTACATTGTATTTCAATTCAGTAAAATCTTGATCAAGATAGTTCTTGTAAGGAGTCATAAAATTTATGAGGTTGAGACATATTATGGATGTATTGACTAAAAGTTGACAGTTTAACTCGAGTCATCTTGAGCATTGAGGGTCAAAGGTGTTAGATGTATGTCCTAAAAACCAATCCAACTGACACATTGTAATAAATTTAGGATATAATTTTACACTTAATACATTGATTTAATCAATAAAAGGGCAAATTTAATTTTTATTCAAGAGTGATGTGCCTTTAAATCATCCATAAAATTAATACTTCGATACATATTCTCAAAGTGTTAAGAATTAGAGGTATGTATAATTAATTCCTAAATACTCTCAAGCATAGTATCATCATGAGGACAGTGCTTGATTCGGACAGACCGATGCACAGATTGCTTCCTTCGGGGTAGATGCATCGTTGGTCTACAGTGTAGAGATACTGAGCAATAAGTGCAGATAGTTGTTAGATAACAACTAGTACTGAGCGTGACTATATAAGAGATCACTTGGATTTCTAATCAATCATCAGTGATCGTCTCGATGCTGTAGTTGTGTGAATGATCCTTTGACTTGCGATAATATGACTACATATTTAGGTCTAAAAATTAGTTTCAATATGATTCATGATTTGTATATGAGAGATATGATATCATGTTGCGATCTGAATTTTTATTTAGATTTGAATTTTACGTACATATATGAGATATATGCTTGTATGTTAAATCTAAAAATTAATTTCATGATTTAAAACTTAGCTTTTATGTAAAAAATTTAGATCTACAATTTAGTTTTAGAATCTAAAATTTATGTTTGGGTATGAAGATTTTGATCATGAGAAAATCAAAAATTGGATCATGTAATTAGATTGCATCTAGGATTTTTGATTCGAACATAATGAGTTTAATTCGATTAAGTAATTGATTAAACCAAATCAAGTATTGACTAGAATTAGATTAATTAAGTTTAAGATCATGCAATTATTATTGATGAAATCAATTAAATCTCATATGTAGAATTGATTAACCTAAGGATCTAATTCAGCTCGATGACTGAAGCCTGATTCGCTTCAGTTAACCTATTTGGATCAATTAACCTATTGGTGTCTAAGATAAATAATTAAGAGATGATTATTTAATTGATTCTATTTACTGATCTGATCAATTTATTGATGTCTAAGAAAAGCAATGGGGGGACCCTCATCGATCTCCACTTATCTGGTCAATTTGGAAGATTGAGTCTTGAATAAGATTGTTTGATGGTTTGGTTTAGCCCATGCCAATTAGATCGATTATATGATGACTAATTAGATGAGATCTAAACCTAAACTTTTTCATAAATATTAAGTCCATAGGTCTTCTACTATTGTAAATATGCGGATGTGGTACTGGTGTTGATTGTTCTCAGCTGGTCATAGTGGTTCAGTTGCATTGAAAATATGCAACTACTCTATTAGCAAAGAGTTGCTCTAGGGTAAGGATGGAGTTGGGCCCAATAACTATTAGGTGAGGATTCCAATGATGACTTTGTACTTGCTTGTGAATGGTGGGTCAGATTTAATTAAGGAGTGTGGTCAATAATTGTTAGGTGAGCCCATATAACTTAAAAATCAAATAGCTACAACATGCTTAGAGAAACATCTAGACAAAGAGTTATCCATGCATTGGTGTGCTTATTACCAATAACTGTTAGGTAAGGTGTATTGAAAAAAGGTGCAGGATTTCATGCATGAATTTTAAAATATTTTTGAAATATAACACAGTGAAACATATAAATTAAATAATTTAATCTATAAATATATGTAATCAAATTATTAAATCTTATAATTAGGACTTATAATATGTCATATTATATTTATAAATCAAAAAAATAAAAGCTTTGGTATTGATCAAAGCAATACCCTAGATCTGAAACAGTTTCAGATCTAAAACCTAGATCATATCAAAATAAAAGAAGAGATCAGATCTCTTACCTTCATGTGGGTTGAGAACTCCATGGTTGATTTTCTTTGTTGCCTTTGGAGCCACACACGTGTCTAGCTTCTACAGGAGATCCACACAAGGCTGCAACAAAATCGGAGGTTCGCCGAACGAAGATTTGCTCGAAGTGCTAGCTTCTTACAGATCCCTCCGGATGGTTAATCTAGAAGACATTCTTTGGATCTCTTGGATATTCCAAGAGATGAAGAATATGAGGAGGAATAAGAGAGAAGTCAAACTTTTTGACCTCTCTGAAATAAAAAATAATAATATAAAAGAAAAAGTCCTAAAAGAAAATAGTTCTTCTCTTTCAGTACATCAACGATTGATGTCCTGAGAACATCTCTATGCTAGGACATGAGAAGACTTTCTTCTCTAGATATTTATCTAACTTTCAGATCTTATGATGTCTAATTTTTCTCATAGAAAAATCTCATGATTTATGAAGAAGAAGAGTTCTAAAAGAAACCTTAAGAAAAGACCTTCTTTTCTTCTTCTTCTCTCATCAGAACATGATCAGATCATGTCCAAAATAAGATCACCATGCCCCAACTCATTGGAGCATGAATCTACTATGCCATCCCTCTTTCTCTCTCAGATTTTTATCATATAAAAATACAAAATAATGGAGAAATAAACTGAAAAGAAAAATAATAAGAGAAAAACATCTTCTCTCTTACCTTTTGTTTCTACAAGACATCAACTTTTGATCTCTTGATAGAAGACTCTTCTCCAAGAAATTTGATGCCTCAAACTACCCATTCCATCCTCTTTCTCTCTCAAATTTTATCACATAAAAAACACAAAAAACAAAGAGAGAATAATATGAAAGAAAAATAATGAGAGAAGATAATCTTTTCTCTTACCTTTCTCTCTACAAGATATCAACCTTTGATCTCTTGATTGAAGACTCTCCTCCAAGGATTTGGCACCTCAAACCACCCATGCCATCCATTTTTTCCTCTGATTTTTTTATATATTTTTCACCAATTTTTGACTGCCTATCTCATCTCATATGGGGCAGCAACTTTATATATGGCAATTAGGTCAAAAGACCTAAACAACAAGGAGTCCATGGGGCATCGAACTCTTGGACACCCCTTGCCTCATAAATTTCATGGAGAGCATGAAAATAACCATAAAAGGGGTGACAAAAAGAAGGGATAAAGATGGAGGAAGTTGGTGCATGAGAGGAGGAAAGAGTCCTTGTGAAGAGGGACTCTTTCAAACAAAGGAGATAAACCTAAACCACTTTCCATAAATAGCCAAATCACTTTCCATATTGAATCAAATCAAATCTGATTTAAATCTCTAGAATAAGTGGTGTGAGATATAATTCTTTGAATGTAGATACCATAGAAAAATATCTAAAAATTAATTAGTGAGCGTGGGCTTGAGATTTCTTAGGTGGCGCAAGAGAAGAGATGGAGTCCTAGTCTAACTAGGATTCTTATGTAGATTAGGTCAAACACTTTGAACCCAATCCAAATTAATTATAACCTAATTAATGATGATCCTAGTCTAACTAAAAGTCTAATTAAATCATATTTAATTCTAATTTAAATCCTAACTTAATTAGGAATTAGGTGCATGCAAGTCCTAGTCGAATAGGGATTTGTTCTCCCTTGCAACTGGCTTATCCAATAAACCAATTAGACTTAATATAATTAAATTCAAACTAATTTTAATTGAATAAAATTTAATTATACTTGATCTTAGCCCAATTGCTCAATCAGATTGAGCCAATTAGCAATCCAATTGCTAATCGATCCTCCTGCAACACTTGTATTAGGTCAAACATCAATCACATTGATCATTTAACCTAAGAACGATTCTCAATCATCGATTAACCATCTGATTAGGGTACAACCTCTTATGTGTGTGACCCTATAGGTTTGAACCTAAGTCGGTAGTATAGAAACCAATTCCTATACCACTCAAAGTAACCATCTAGCAATGATTCCTGACGTCCAAATAGGTCGAATGTATGCAAAGCAACATTCTAAGAACCCTGACCCATGATTATCGTATAATTTATTTTTTTGACCAATAATGCTCAAGAAGACTTCGAGTATGCAGTCAATCACTCATATAAGTTATCTTTATTGTGTCTCAAAATTTTGCAAATCCCGTGACTCCTCACAAGGATTACCCAGGCTTAGGTTTTGCTAAATTGAAACACAATGAGACATTCTCTTCTTGAAGTTAATCAGGAGTGGTCAATCTCATCTCGACTCACACACCGACTTCACAAGTACTTGACTGTACCCAAAAATTTTTCAAACCTATATTAAAAATACAGGCAGTCCGGCACCAAAGCACAGTGAGTTGCTTGCAAGTCACCGTAGTGATCTCAGTTCGGAGGGACACTTATACCCATTGGCCTTAGCTAACTACTCTTGACAGTAGAGTATTATATTGGTCACATTCAATACAGATGTACTCCTACATCTCACCTGGATGCCATACCAGTGTCTCCACACCACTTGGTTACGAGAACAACCAACGCATATGGCATATAGTGATCTACACTTGATAAGTTATCATCCTTGTTAATAACTTATCATTTGGTCATGAACAATTTAAGAACCATCCGATAAATTCTCCTTTATCGATTGATTATGGTTCTAAGGACTTCCTCATAATTTAGGAGTTCATTTAAGGAAGATAAAACTTTTATGATGAACTTGCCGAATAACTATTATTATTAGATAATTCATATACTAATTCCAATCATCTACCACTTAGATGATTGACTTTAGGACATATTTTTCAACAACTCCCACTTGTACTAAAGCCAATCAGAATGATATCAAATATCCTATCTTGCACTTGAGTTTGTAGAACTTTTTAGTTTTGAGGCCTCAGCAAATGGGTCGGTCAAGTTCTCCTTTATCATCGATCTTCCAAAGATCGATGTCACCCTGATCTAAAATCAAAAGTGATAGCAATACAGAGTATGCTGGTCCTTCAGTTCTTTAGCCAGATATATGGCTCCAGTGCTACGATAGGACTGGACCATCGGTGGAGGGTGCCACTCTCAACCTGCTAATGAAGCTCAGCAATTATATGGCAGCATCATATGCTACGATGTAATCTACATCACTAACTAAGGCTAAAGTATCTTGCTTAGAACCTTTCCAGCAGATTGCTCCTATAATTAGGGTATGATCTGACACTTTCTTGTTGTCATCTTGATCTGACTGAAATCGAAACATCCACATGTTTAAAGTCAGTATTTCCATATTTGAGTCACTGGACTTTAGTATTTTCCAAATACTTAAAGATTGTCTATACAATCTTCTAGTGGTTCTTACTTAGATCAGATTGGTATCTGCTCACTATCATTAGTGAGTATACCATATCTGATCTTGAACATGGAGAAATTAGATGACACCCAAACTTTTATTCCTTGCAATGCTAGAATGCCATTCCCAATTAAGAGAATTTCATCTACAGACAACACAAGAGATAACACTACAAAATATTTTGCCCACATATAAATGCAAGGTTCCTTTTTGTTCATAACAAAGATATATGTTCAAAACGTATGTTCCAACTTTGGGATAATAGCGAAAAAGGGCTTTATAGGTCTCCACCTTTCCGTCTACGCTACTCTGATTCTTTTGAAAAATTCATTCACACCCAATGGATTTTATTCCTTCAGGTGAATCATCTAGTGTCCATACACTATTGATTTTCATAGACTTCAATTTGGATTTAATGGCTCCAAGCTACTTCTCAGAGTTAGACCACTGTATTGCATCCCTATAGGTGATCGAATCCTTGTTAATCTCATTGAGTTCAATAGGATCGCCATCCCAGACCTAGACACTGAAGTGTCTGTCCAGCTAATGTGGTACTCTACCAGATCTCCTTAAAGGTATTACTTTAATGGGCTATAAGTTTGATCTAATCAAATCCGGTTCTGTAGGTTTACTAGATTATGTCGGTTCATTTTCTATCAGTTAAACTTCCAAGTTCAACTTGATAGGCATCAGTTCCTTCTCTAAGGAACTCCTTTCCAAAAGAAATGCCCTACTGCTGATGAGCATCTTATGTTCTTCAGTATGATAGAATTAGTAACCCTTAAACACTTATTGGACCAAGAACCAAGTTTATTTGTATGCAAACCTTTGACATAGGCCGATCAACTCCAAATCCAAAGGTGAGAGAGTCTAGATCTATGCCCGTTCTATATCTCATATGGAATCTGCACAACAGGCTTACTCAGTATATTTTTAGAGTAAAACAGATAGTCACACAAGAGCACAAACCTGAAACAAGCAGAGAAGTGAACCCTATTGTGGATTGAACCATGTCTAACAAAGTTCAACTTCTCCTTTCAGATACACTTTGTCCTGAAAAGGAATCCACTGAGAGAGAATCCAATTCTCTCCTAGATATGTCACAAACTCACTAGATAAGTATTCACCTCCTCGATCTGATCGAAGAGTTCTAACTTGGGTGTGTACATTACACTTAATAGGCTGTGTGAATGTTAAATGTCATTTTCTTATTGTCCATGTATTATTGTAATATTATTCATAATAGTATCACAATAATCTTTCTTTATTAATAAATGATGATCGTCTTTGGCCAAAAGGCCAACAAAGATTACATTCATCATAAACAATAGACAATAGTAACAATTACTCTAAATGACAATATTTGAAAATAAGCTCTACAATTCTTAAAGTTAAGATTGGAATAAGACTTCCATCCCTAACATTCAAGAATTTCGCATCATTTTCAAACATTCCACTTACTAGCAACAAATTGCATAAGACCATCGGTATCTAATACCTAGGTAACATAATTACATAGAGAAACTTTAAGGTGTTATCATATAACATCCTTGATGAGTAACTCTTGCTCCTTTCTCTTGTTCAGCCTATTATGGTCAAGAAAAGCAAGACAATTCTTCTTCCTATGACCCTACTTCTGATAGTAAAAGCAACATGCCTGATTTGGATCGATTTTGAACTAATTATTTTGATTGGACTAAGAAGCCACAATACGAACCCATTCATACTGCTGAATCAAATTCAACTTTCAATACTAATTAACGAAGTTGGGTCCCATAAGTCATCACTGTTTAACAGTGATTGGAGCAATTAAGGTTTAGCCTTATTTTGAGAAAAGAGAACTGTTGGGTATAAAATACCCACAGCCGAAACCCCCAGCGGAATCGACGACGGAACAGAACGGCTCTGCCCGGACTCCTACGGGAGCCGGGCTCCGCCTCCAACATCAGCTGCAGAACAGCTCCGCCTGGACTCCTACGGGAGCCGGGCTCTGCCTCGGTATCAACTGCTGGTAAGCTCCGTCCGGACTCCTACGGGAGCCGGACTTCACCTTTAACTTTGATTGCAGATGGCTCCGCCCGGACTCCTATGGGAGCCGGGCTCCGCCTCCAACATCAGCTGCAGAACAGCTCCACCCAGACTTCTACGGGAGTCGGGCTCCGCCTCGGTATCAACTGTTGGTAAGCTCCGTCCGGACTCCTACGGGAGCCAGACTTCACCTTTAACTTTGATTGCAGACGGCTCCGCCCGGACTCCTACGGGATCCGGGCTCCGCCTCCAACATCAGCTGCAGAACAGCTCCGCCCAGACTCCTACGGGGGCCGGGCTCCGCCTCCAACATCGGTTGCAGAACAGCTCCGCCCGGACTCCTACGGGAGTCGGGCTCCGCCTCGGTATCAACTGCTGGTAAGCTCTGTCCGGACTCCTACGGGAGCCGGACTTCACCTTTAACTTTGATTGCAGACGGCTCCGCCCGGACTCCTACGGGAGCCGGGCTCTGCCTCCAACATCAGCTGCAGAACAGCTCCGCCCGGATTCCTACGGGAGCCGGGCTCTGCCTCGGTATCAACTGCTGGTAAGCTCCATCCGGACTCCTACGGGAGCCGGACTTCACCTTTAACTTTGATTGCAGACGGCTCCGCCGGACTCCTACGGGAGCCGGGCTCTGCCTCCAACATCAGCTGCAGAACAGCTCCGCCCGGACTCCTACGGGGGCCGGGCTCCGCCTCCAACATCGACTGCAGAACAGCTCCGCCCGGACTCCTACGGGAGCCGGGCTCCGCCTCGGTATCAACTGCTGGTAAGCTCCGTCCGGACTCCTACGGGAGCCGGACTTCACCTTTAACTTTGATTGCAGACGGCTCCGCCCGGACTCCTATGGGAGCCGGGCTCCGCCTCCAACATCAGCTGCAGAACAGCTCCGCCCGGACTCATACGGGAGCCGGGCTCCGCCTCGGTATCAACTGCTGGTAAGCTCCGTCCGGACTCCTACGGGAGCCGACTTCACCTTTAACTTTGATTGCAGAGGACTCCGCCCGGACTCCTACGGGAGTCGGACCCCGCCCGCAGCTTCAGCTCTGAGAGGGTTCCGCCCGGACTCCCACGGAAGTCGGGCTCCACCCACGACCCCAACCGACAGGAGGACCCCTCCCAGACTTCTACAGAGGCCGGACTCCGACCGCTGCCAAGCTTCAATCAACAGGTCCGCACCCCCTTGCAGGTCACAATAACAACCATGATCCTGTTCCACTTCCTGTAGCGGATTCCAGCGGCTCCATCACCCCCTGCGGCGGACCCATTACTCTCTGACAGGCTGTGTCAACGGCCACGATTCTGCTCCACTCCCTGCGGCAGGTGCTGCGCGACTCCACTACTCTCTGACAGCTAGTGGCCACGGACGCCACTCCACTACCTGCAACTGGCTCTACGTGGTAGGTCGTAACAGTAGCCACGTGTCTACCCCACTATCCTTCGCAATCAATTCCTCTGACCATGGGCGGCCCACTACCAGACGGTTACAAACGTCGCCATCAATCCGTTGCCTCCTCCGCCTATAAAAGGGGGACCTAGATACGTTATTCTCTAAGCTCATTTCTTATCTCAAAACTCTGCTAAATTCTCCATTCGAGCACTCCATTCTTGTTGAGGCAGAGAACTGACTTGAGCGTCGGAGGGTCTTGCCGGAGCAACCCCACCTCCGATTTAGACTTCCCTTGCAGGTCCCGGCGGCGACCACGGCTTCCCCGACTCCAGCTTCTCCGGCGCAAGCAGATTTTTGCACCAACAGAATTGGCGCTAGAGGAAGGGGTGTGTCTTCGCAGCACCCTTGTTCTTAAAGGAGCGCTCAACGGACCCACTTCCGACCATCTTTTCCGGCGCCCAATCCTCCTTCCCTCATCTGATGCCCTCTCACGAGGTCTCTGCACAACTACCTCCGGCTATGGTCGTCGATAAAGGGTGGCCGGATGACCGATCTCCGTCAGATTCCGTCAACATCATCTCGGGGGAATCCCGGTGGGAGGCAATCAGCACATCAGCTGCATCCCTCAAGTGGCAAAAAGTTGAAGAACCCATAGCCTTCACTGAAGAAGATGCCCAGGGAGTCCAATTCCCTCATAACGACGCGGTTGTAGTTTCCTTGAACATAGCAAATTACGACGTCCGTCGCATTCTCATCGACAACGAAAGTTTGGCCGACATCCTATTCTACAACGCCTTCTCAAGAATGGCCACTCTTAGCGGTCATCTGAGACCGATTTGCTCCCCCTTGATAGGGTTCACCGGTGACGCCGTTCCAACGGAGGGAATGATAGCTCTGACTGTGACTGCGGGCCAGTATCCAAAGCAGTCCAGAGCTTCGGTGAATTTTCTGGTGGTAAAGGCGCCATCCGCCTACAATGCAATCCTTGGCGGACCCGGCCTCAATGCCCTCAGAGCTGTTGTTTCGACCTATCATTTGAAATTGAAGTTCCCCACCGGCCAGGGGATCGGAGAAGTCCGGGGAGACCAAGCCCTGGCCAGACATTGCTACAACATCGCCTTGCAAAGAAGCGATCAAGCGGACCTCTGTCCGATCGATGGATTGGATGCTCGCGATGACCTCACTGAAGAGAGGGGCGGTCCTATCGAAGACCTAATACCAATCCCTTTGAATGATGGGAACACGGAGCATGTGGTGTTGATTGGCGACAACCTGGGGGAGGAGGTGCGGACGCGTCTCGTAGATTTCCTCCAAAGGAATGCGGACGTTTTCGCATGGGTCCCGGCGGATATGCCGGGGATCGACACAGAAGTCATGGAACATCATCTGGCGGTCGACCCTAAACATCGGCCTACAAAAGAAAAAATCCAGAGTCATGCCCCAGAGAGGCAGAAGGCGATAGCCGAGGAAGTGGATAAGCTTCTCAAGGCCGGATTTATTAAGGAAGTCAATTATCCTGAGTGGATCTCCAATGTTGTTTTGGTCAAGAAAGCAAACGGCAAGTGGAGGATGTGTATCGACTTCAAAAAGCTGAATAAGGCTTGTCCAAAGGACAGCTACCCCCTTCCCCGAATCGACCAACTGGTGGACGCTACCTCAGGCCATGAACTCCTAACTTTTATGGACGCGTTCTCCGGCTATAACCAGATTAGGATGGCATCGAAAGATGAAGAAAAGACAGCTTTCATCACTAATCGCGGTCTTCACTGCTACAGGGTCATGCCGTTCGGCCTCAAGAACGCGGGCGCCACCTATCAACGACTGGTGAACAAAATCTTCAAAGAGCAGATCGGCCGAAACATGGAGGTTTACATGCACGATATGCTTGTAAAAAGCAGGTCTTCCAGAGATCATGTCGCCGACCTCGAGGAAACTTTTGGCGCTCTTCGAAAGTATAAAATGAAGCTGAACCCACTAAATATGCTTTTGGGGTAACCTCAGGAAAGTTCCTGGGCTTCATGGTATCGGGGCGCGGGATTGAGGCCAATCCGGAGAAAATTTACGCCATCCAAAATATGACCGTCCCAAGGTCGATCAAGGAGGTTCAGTGCCTCACGGGAAGGATTGCGGCTCTTAATCGCTTTGTCGCGAGGTCGGCCGAACGATGCTTGCCCTTCTTTCAAACCCTCAAGCAGCCGAAGAACTTCTGTTGGACCTCTGAATGCCAACAGGCATTCGAAGAATTAAAAGGCTACCTTAGCTCACTCCCACTGCTGGCGAAGCCCGAACCTGGGGAGGAACTATTTTTGTACCTGGCAGTCTCTCCCACAGCCCTCGCAGCTGTCCTTGTCAAAGAAGAAATGAAAGTCCAGCGGCCGATCTACTACATTAGCCGTGCGCTGAGGGACGCCGAGACCAGGTATACTAAATTAGAAAAACTGACCTATGCCTTGTTGATTGCAGCTCGGAGACTCCGACCTTACTTTCAAGGGCACACGGTGACGCTACTCACCGATCAACCGATCAAGACGGTTTTGCGTCGAGCTGATACCTCTGGAAGAATGGCAAAATGGGCAATCGAGCTCACAGAATTCGACATCAACTACAAACCTAGACCAGCAATAAAGGCCCAAATATTGGCAGATTTCATAGTAGAGTGCACCATCCCCGAGGAGGCCGAATCTGAGCAAAGCAAAGTTGACGACCTGAAGACTCGACCGAACTCCCCCAACGAAGAAGCCAGTCCCTCCGATTGCTTTTGGACCCTCTATGTGGACGGATCATCCAACTTGGCGGGCGCGGGTGCAGGACTGATCTTGGTCAGCCCGGAGGGAGTCGTCGCGGAGTACGCTCTACGTTTCGAGTTCCCCGCAACAAACAATGGAGCAGAATATGAAGCTCTGATTGTAGGATTAAGGGTCGCCAAAGAGCTTGGAATAGGTCAACTCCGGGTGCACAGCGACTCCCAACTTGTGGTGGGGCAAGTCAGCGGGAGCTATGAAGCACGGGAGGACAGAATGGCCAAATATCTTGAGAAAGTGAAGGAGTTCACCCCTACCTTTAGCAGTTTCGACATCAGGCAAATTCCAAGGTTGGAGAATACCAGAGCCGATCTTCTCTCCAAACTGGCGACATTGGCTCTGGCCGAATTGCCCAAAGGCATCCTCTTTGAAGTTTTAAAACATCCGAGTACGGAAGAACCGCGGTCCGTAATGGAGATCGACCACGAGCCCAGCTGGGTCGACCCACTGACAACCTATCTTAAAGATGGGATTCTCCCCCAGGACGTGAAAGAGGCCCGGAAGCTCCGAAATCAAGCCTCCCGGTACATCCTTTATGAGGGCAAATTGTACAAAAGATCATACTCCTTGCCCCTCTTAAGGTGTCTCCGGCCCTCAGAAGCTGACTACGCTTTATGGGAAGTACACGAGGGAGCTTACGGAAACCATTTGGGTGCCAAATCTTTATCCCACAAGCTACTCCGCCAAGGGTATTACTGGCCAACAATGCATCATGATTCGATCGAATATGTCAAAAAGTATGATCGATGCCAGAGATACGCCAACATCCAGAGACAACCTACTACCGAGCTCACACCCTTGAGTGCCCCATGGCCTTTTGCACAGTGGGGGATGGATATTCTTGGCCCCTTTCCCATGGCGTCCGGTCAAAGGAAGTTTCTTCTTGTAGCGATCGACTACTTCACCAAATGGGTCGAGGCTGAGCCACTCGCAAAAATCACAGAAGCGAAAGTACAGGATTTCATCTGAAAATCAATCGTATGCAGGTTCGGTTTACCTACAACCCTAATCACTGATAATGGACGGTAATTCGCGGGAGCCAGATTCGCTGAATTATGTGAAGATTTAAACATCTCCCACAACTTCACATCAGTGGCCCATCCTCAGGCGAATGGCGAAACTGAGGTAACTAACAGAACCCTTTTGCAGGGGATTAAGACAAGGCTCGAAAAAGTAAAAGGAACTTGGGCGGACGAACTTTATCATGTGCTATGGGCGTATCGAAACACCCAAAGGTTGCCTACAGGGGAGACTCCCTTTGCTTTAGCCTTTGGTACGGAAGCCGTCATCCCGATCGAGCTTAAACTCCCGTCGGCACGAGCCGTGGTATTCGACGAACCCCAAAATGCACAAAGTCTCAGAGCCAACCTCGACCTGCTGGAAGAAAGGTGGGAGATTGCTCAGGTTCGAATGGCAGCCTACAGACAGAAAGTTGCCCGATATTACAACGCCCGAGTCAAGAACAAGGCATTTAAAGCAGGAGATCTAGTGCTCCGACGAGCTGCTGTCTCGCAACCACAGGGCCAGGGGAAACTTGCCCCAAACTGGGAGGGACCTTACGAGGTCAAGGAAGTAGTCCGGCCTGGAACTTATTACCTTAAGGAGCTCGGAGGAGCCGACCTCCCGCGACCGTGGAGCTCAGAAAACTTACGGATGTACTACCAGTAATTTCGTCTTAATCAAAAAATGTGTGCCCATATGTCTTGGGACAATTCAAGCAAACTGTAGGGCAACCTCATAAAGTCGAAGGCCCGGTTCTTTTAGACCGGATGAGGGGAGAGGCCTCGCAACACCCATATGTGCCCCCACAGTCCTGTTAGGGACAGGAGGAGAACCTCGCCCTAACTTGAGCAAAGTCGAAGGCCCGGTTCTTTTAGACTGGATGGGGGGAGAGGCCTCGCAACGCCCATATGTGCCCCCACAGCCCTGTTAGGGACAGGAGGAGAACCTCGCCCTAACTTGAGCAAAGTCGAAGGCCCGGTTCTTTTAGACCGGATGGGGGGAGAGGCCTCGCAACGCCCATATGTGCCCCCACAGCCCTGTTAGGGACAGGAGGAGAACCTCACCCTAACTTGAGCAAAGTCGAAGACCCGGTTCTTTTAGACCGGATGGGGGGAGAGGCCTTACAACGCCCTAATGTGCCCCCGCAGCTCTGTTAGGGACAGGAGGAGAACCTCGCCCTAACTTGAGCAAAGTCGAAGACCTGGTTCTTTTAGACCGGATGGGGGGAATGGCCTTACAATGCCCCAATGTGCCCCCACAGCCGTGTCAGGAATAGGAGGAGAACCTCGTCCTGACTCGAAGACCCGGTTCTTTTAGACCAGATGGGGGAGAGACCCCACAGCGCCCTAAAGCGCCCCGCAAACCAGGCTGGTAACGCGAGGAGGACCTCACGCCAGCTCGAGCAAAATGAAAGGTCCGGACTCCTACGGGAGCCGGGTTCCAACGACAAAAAAGATTCCACCCGGACTCCTACAGGGGCCGGGTTCCGTCTGCGACGCCAAGGAAGACTTCACCCGGACTCCTACGGGAGCCGGGCTCCATCGCCAACATCAGCTACAGGACAACCCCACCCAGACTTCTACGGAAGCCGGACTTTGCCTATGACTTTGATTGCAGGAAAACTTTGCCCTGACTCCTACGAGAGCCGGGCTACTCCAACTTCAGGAGGGCTTCTCCGTTCAGACTACCAAGGGAGCCAAACTTAGCCCCAACTTCAGCGAAGAAAAATCCAAGCAAAAAAGGAAAGCAAATAGTGCCTGGAGGCAACGGAAGCTCGAATCCCCGAATTCAAGCCCTAGGAGGAATCTCGGGCCCGAAGGGCCCCAAGCAAACCTGCAACCATCAACAGAATGACAATTGGATATCTTCGAACGGCATAAAAGCTGAAAAGGAGCTCGGCAAACGACGACCCCACATGAACAGAAGAGTTCGTCAATGACCTTGGGATGACGTGAAAAAGAAAAGAAGAAGAGAAGGAAGAAAGAGGAAAGGAAAATGAAGAAGTTCGATAGACAACTATTTAATGCGAGATACAGACGAGGTAACAAAATCTCTTTTTCATTTAACAGGAGTATACGTTACAGGACCTGATGGGTCAGGAAAAAAAGAAAAAGAAGATACACGTCATCGCAAGTCTCGCAAGCACGGTTCGGGCAGGACGAACCGGAGGCCGCTCCGAGCTACGAACTCCTCTCTCCATCTCTATCCTTCTCAGTCGCGTTCTCCAGTGCGTGTAACAGCTCTCGTCCCATCTCGCCTCATTCTGTCTCCGAAGTCCCAACCCTAGCGGGAAAAGGGTGGGATAGAT